>NC_072021.1:12911183-13213683 GCF_027791375.1 Indicator indicator | reverse complement strand
TCAATGAAACACATCTACATCTGTTTTCTATAGCACTGTGTGGATTTGCATTAAGCATATCCTCCTACTTTTAATTCCTTCCTGGTAGGCAAACCTAGCTCCAGCAACCTACGTTTATCCCATTTGCCCTGAAAGCACAATCACTACATGAGCTATGGCTGAAACGGAAGTAACTATGGACATAAGAGACTCACCACTCCCATTATGTCATTTTCTAAAAGAAAGTTTCACTGTGATTTAAGTGGTGCTATTGCTACTCCTGTAATACAAGCAGGACGCAAAGATTTGTGCCTTACCAGACTCTTTCTCTTGATCTCTGTTCAAACTTAAAGAGCACAGAATTAAGCAATGGGACACTATTTCCAGAGTAATACACAGTCATCAGCAGAGCAGACATGTAACCTCCAAATGTAAACTATTAAATGGTGGAATTAAAAAAAAAAAATAATTAAAAACTCATTCCTAACAAATGAAAATGAAGGAGAAAAAAACACAAACAACAAACAAACAAACAAACAAAAAACCCCCACACACAAACACCAACTCCCCCCCCCCCCCAAAAAAAAAAAAAATTTTCAGAAATTATTCTAGATGTGCAATCCCCTGTGCAGGACATTCATGTCCTCGAATCAAGACAAGGCAAACAAGGAGCTTGAGAGAGGCTGACCACAATAGCTGCCCAAGGCAGAGCTTTTGGGGTAGCCACATTCAAGGATGAACCTGGGACACTTGTGTTACAACTTAATCCTCTTCTGCCTCTGGCAGCACCAGAGAAAGTCTTATGTCAAGAGATCATACTTTCAGAACTCACACCAATATTGAGGACTGGGTTATGTGTATGATGGTAGCTGAGCTTGGTGATAGCTCTTTGCCTGGCTAAATGACAAATGTTCATCATATTATAAGCCAGGTTTACACTAGGTGTTTGGGTGGTAGGAAGACTGGTGTGGACAAGGGGTTCAGCTGACCTCTTGACACCCTTCTGGTCTCCAGCCCTGCTTGTAGCAGACACTACTACTTGACCCTTCCCTGATGAGAGCAATGTGCTGGGCACTGTAGCAAAGGTTTGTGAAAAATATCATTTAGAGGTGACTGGAGTATGGGAACAGTGCTGCCTAGGGAGGAAGGCCTGAAACAGAGGAACATCTGAAAGCCCTGCTATACTTCATGCTTGCTAATCCATGATGTATGTTCAAGGACACTCTAAACCATCACAAATCATTTCCTAAAATGGTTGTCTTGCCTTCTCCCTGCAACAAGTTACACATTCTTACTTTTTTGCTGATCACTCTATCCAAAAGATGTTTTAAAATCTGGCCAGGTCTCCTGACATAGAGATGGGGACAGTGAGGGGACAAGAATGAGGGGTCAAAGCAGAAGGAGGGTGAGCCAGATGCTTTCTCTGGCACTACCAGGTTAAAACAGCCCTAAAATTCTGAGTTAAACTACAGTCATATTTGTTATCTGAGACAGACCAACTGCTCTAGGAGTTCAGATTTGATGCGCATCCTAAAGCCATCCTTGCCCTTTGTGGTGACTGAGCACACCTGAAAATCTGATCACTTTCCCAAGGTACCAAAAAAACCTTCCTGTCTAGGTAACCACAGACTTTAAACCATTTGTTGCACACGAGGAGTCCCCAGCACACTGCCAGGTTTACCCCACACCTGAAGGTAACCTCAGGCAGTAACTCAGCAAGGAGTCACTGCTGGGTTTCCCATCGATATCTGGACATTGTGGGCTCGATGCGTCCAAGCAGTGACATTTGTGATCGCTGAGAAAACAGAACGGGGGAATAGGAAGCTGATCCCCTCCTCTTCATCCTCCCCGGAGAGTCCCTTCCACAGAATGGCGAGACACGGCAGCGTCCAATCCGGCTCCGCCCGCCCAGCCCCGCTCCGCAGCGCATCCCAGTTCTCGATGTCACCAGGCTCCGTGTTGCTCCTCTCACTTCAACAGTGCCACCTAGTGCCTTTTTAAAATCATTTCGAGTGGAAACGGGGGCTCGAAAGTGGGGAAATCCGCCTTTAAGGCAGAGGAGTTACAAAGGCAAGGAACCCGTGAGAGCTGCTGGCCGGCAGCCGACGGCGGCGGGGTGTGCTGGTAACTGCTGCTGGCCCCAGCTGACTGGAAGCTATCAGAGCAGTGTGAACATTTCTGATTAAAAAGAAAATAAAGAAAAAGAAAGGAAAAAAAAAAAAAACAACACCAACCAACCAACCAACCAACCAAAACCCCCCCCCCAAAAAAAAAAAAAAAAAAAACCAAACCAACCAAAACCAAACTATAATTTTCCAGCTCTTAAATTGTCTAACGTGTTTGCTGGCTTTTAACACAAATTACATGGGTATTAATGCCAGTGGGTGCTTCCCTGGGTGTTTACTACAGCAAATGCTTCTGAGAGTGAATGGGTAAAGCAGGACTGGAAACTGAAAAGTTCATCCATTCATAGAGGCAATTCTCTTATTAATAAAAACCAGCAGCGGCATAAACTGTCCCAGTCGAATAGTGGCTGTGGGAGGGACCAGTCTCACACTCCGAGCCTTGAGATGTAGGGAGTGGGCAAAGTGGGGGTTCCCCCCTAATTGTAGGGGCATGAAGAGAAAATTGGGTGGTGGCAACATATTGTGTATTGCATTTCTTTGCAAAATTTGCAACCCAGCTAACTGAATTTCTGACGCTGAAAGGGTCCTTGGCTAAGATCATTTCAATGGGCAGGGTTGGTTTCTTTTTTTTTTTTCCTCCTTACAGGAGTTCCCTCCGCCCTCCCCTCCTTCTTCCCATCCTCCGCCTATTAAAACAACTCAAGTCTCACTTGTTAAAGACCCCATAACGTGGAGGAGGCAGAAAAGCAGCAGCAGCAGGAAAGAAAAAGACGTCTGGAAAATATTACCCGTTTGCTGCTGTTGCTGCTCAGAAACCTCATTGAAACAGTTACTTGGTCAGCAAGGCATCACCAAAGAGACTTTATCTGATGCTGTACATCTCAAACTTTCAGAAGCTGCCTTACAACTTCTCCAAGCTCCTGGCTAGCTGGGTTTGAAATAAGATCTTCAGCTTCGACCACGACAAACTAATTCCTAATTTATTGCTTTAAACTTCTTTTATTATTATTATTACTATTATTATTATTTGAAGAAATAAAATCCCACAACTTCGAGCTAGAAACTGAAGCAAAGAAAGACAAATACGTGGTAATCGTGAAAACACGTGGGATAAAATGAGTAGGACTGAATAGCCTTAAGCGATTTTTTTAATTATTATTATTTCATTTTTTAATTATTTTTTATTTCTGAGCGCCTCAATAAGCCCCTGAAAAGCGCGATTTGATCTGTTACCTCAAACTTGGAAACTGTTCAGCGGGAGCAACGGTACGTGAGACCACACAGCTGGCTGGAGCCCCTCTATGACCAAAGGACAGAAGGACAAGCAAGGTAGGTGATTTATGATTACGCTTCCGTCATCTCATGAGCAGAAGACCCTCTCCTTCCATCCCCACTATTCAAGGGAGGAAAGCTGAAACAGGTCCCCAAAATAGTAGTGGGGCTGGGGGAGGGTCTTATGGGCTCTACACTACACCTATTCCAGCAATGAACAGGAGGAATGATGTCTTCAGCTCCAACCCTTCCTCCGTGTCATCCATTTAAGATACCGATGAGCGTTAAGACTTTTTTTTTTTTGGGGGGGGGGAGGGTAACAAAAGAACCCCCCCAAAAACACCAACAAAACAAGCAAAAAACCCCAAGCCAACCATAAACCCCCAACCAAAAATACACACAAAAAAGCCCTCAGCACCCAGCAACCAAACCACATCCAAACCTAAAATTAAAATAAAATCGAACAGGTTAGGCAGCCGCTGCATGATCCTGTGGGGGAAGCGAGATAGCCCAGGCTTCTCCCTGACCGTTCTCTGCCTCTGCATCCCGGGCCGGGAGGGGGGACGTGACAGGAGCGGAGGGAGGGATGGGACTTCAGGAAGAAAGGCGAGGAGCAGGCCGGTGGGATGAGGGCTGAAGTCCCGCCTCAGAGTGGAGAAACCAACGCGACGGAGCTGCCTGGCCGCCGCGTTGAGCGGAGAGGGCGCTTCCCAAGGGAGGGTCGGGAGAGGCGGACTGCGGTGGGGCGGGTGCTGTAGGCTTGCCCGCGAACTTCCAGCGCGGCACGCCTGAGATCGACCCCGCCCCGTCGGGCAGGCCGCCGCGCCCGCCGGCTAGACCCAGGCTGGCGTCCTGCGACCGGCGGCGGTTGCGAGGACCGGCTGGAAGAGGGTCACGCCGAGAGGCTGAAATGATGGCGGGCGAAGGCAGCTCCGGCGCAGCCTTGAACGGCTCCCTGCACGGCCGGCGGCGGGCGGGGAAAACCGATCCCCGTCCGCTCGGCTGTCTGTAGGGGTCGTGGCTAACCCCGCCACCCCCGCCACCGCCACCGCCACCGAGCGGGAGCCGCCGGGCGGAACCTGCTCCGCCCTCCCCGTGACGTGGCGGCGCGGGGGATCCCCCCCGGCACCCCGCCCCCCCGCTGTGACGCGCCACCCTGCCCCATTGGCTGCGACGCCGGGCCGGGGTTCCCCCACAGGAGTAGCCCCGCGGCGGCGGGTAGGGTTGCTCGTGGTCGGTCGGGGCAAGGCACCGCATCCTCAGTGTTCCGCCCTCGGGAGGCAGCGGGGCCGTGCCGATGGCCTTCTGCAGACCTCTGTCCCTAATGGCCCTTCCCTGCACCTGTTCGAGTATCAGCTGTTGTATCTAGGACACGAGCGAAACCCAGCTCCTGAGTCTAGCAGCTCTCTATCTTATCGTAGACTGGTTTGGGTTGGAAAGGACTAGAGGGAGGGGTTGAACTAGATGACTTTTAAAGGTCCCTGCAGTAAGTAAGGACATCTTCAACTTGATAGGGTTGCTTAGAGCCCCATCCAAATGAGGCTTTTTCTGCCTCTGGGCAACCCATTCTAGTGTTTCATCACTCCCATTGTATAAAATTTCTTCCTTGTAAGTAGTCTAAATCTCCCCTTTTAGTTTAAAACCATTAGCCCTTGTCCTAATGCAACAGCCTTGCTTAGAAGATTGTCCCCATCTTTCTTATAGGACCCTTTAAGCCATCAAAGGATGCAATAAGGTTTCTTATCTTGCTCAACTCCATAGCCATGCCAGCGAAGAGGGATGAAAGGGACCTTAGAAGATAAATTACCCCATTTCCCTATTCTGAGAGATTACCTCAATGTACTACACTGCACTGTCTAACCCTTACTTTAGGGCCTGTGTGATAGCACATCTCCCAAGGTTCCTGTGTGTTAACATTCTGCTTCATAGCATCCTTCCTTACAGATCTTTTCTCCGTAGGTACACGTGCTCTTTTTCTGAAGCACACCTCGCATATATCATGGGTGCCTTGGGGCTTCTTTATAGAACCAGATATAGATCATTTCATTTGAGGATGATCACAATGCAATACGTTCTCTTTCCTTGAAACCATAGCAAGGTTAGAGGAGTTTTGTCACTGCTGTCAATGAAGTCAGGATTTTATCTCATGCTAGTAAATCTTTCCTGTTCTACAAGCAAGTGGTGAAAGGCTTAGGAAAAGGTCTTCCCAGTGGGAAGAGCAGCTTTTATGGATTCAGTGGAGTTTACCATGCTAGTTCATTAGCAGCAAAATTAACTGTTCATATTTATAGTGTGGAAGCAAACTGGCTACATTTTTTTTTTACTATTCAAGATTAGTGTATAAAGCAGCAAATTACTCCATTCATTGTGGTGGGATTGACTAAGTCAAACAAGATATGACCTGTGCCTTATAAACACATTGCAAGATAGTAAACAATGAACACCAACAAATATTTATTTGCTGGAAAAAGGCATGGAGTAGTCAGTCTTGTGCCAAAAGCAACCACAGACTTCATAACTAGCAACTGGAAAACATTTCTTAACTGGATTTTTGTTTAACCACAATCCAAAATATCTGAGTACAAATTCTATTATTTTATTTCTTAAAACATTTGTCTGGGTTTGTTAGGTTATTTTTGCTTTCTTTTAGTTAATTTGATAACTACTGTATCACTACATTAGAGACAAATCCAACCCATTCCACACTGGTTACTTGAACCTGTAGGAGACTACATTTGGTCAGCTTAATATCCATTGAGCAGACAATTCTTGATTTGATGATCAAAGCCTGTGCATGCAGATAGAGTTTGCCATCATTACTAATCCTGTTTTTTATTTTAAACCTAACCCCAGAGTTAATTTTAGTCTCTTGTGAGCCCTTTCCATAAGATCAATGGTATGACAAAATCTGGAATTGATAAACAACCAAAAGCACCAGCTATGGTAACTCTGCTATAGTAAAGATATACAGATGGAACATAACTTTTCAGTTTCCTCTCTGCAAGCTGTAAAATAGAAGTCTGGACAGCTATTTTATGCTTGTAATGAATGTATACTTGGAGTCATTTGTACTTCAAAGAGAAATTATTTATTTTGCCACCAAAATAAGGCTAATAATGAATCTAATCATTAACCCTCAAATACTGTTTGTATGTATGTAAGGCCACCTATAGTATGTCAGCCTCTGTGTGCACACACTCACACCTGCACTCAGACATGTTTGTGTCATTGAAGCAGCTGCTTTGTTGAAGCCAATGCTGTTCTCACAAGTGAAGTGTTTTTTTAAGGCTCACAAAAGATGGTACTCTTCTGTTGCTTTTGTGCAAAACAGCCTGCAGTAGCTGTACACAGTCTCCATGTGTTTTATGCTGCCAACCTCACTGATCTCAGACATATTGCTGAGTTGAGAGTTGTATGTTTATTGTAGATTAACTGCTACTGGCCCTATTTACCCTTCAGGTGAATATAGGCAATGAAAATAGGAATTGGTTTGTTGGCTTTGTTGGTTTGTTGGTTTGGGGTTTTTTGGTTGGTTGGGGGTTTTTGAGAAAAAAAACAGTTATATTAAACTAGAGAACCAGTTCATTCCATATCACACCAGAAAGAGTAAAATTGCAAAGATCAATAACCTAAGCCTTTAAGAAAGAGAGAACCTTTGCGTGATTGTGATTCCCATTTCACAGGTAAGAAGGCTGAGACAAAGAGAGGTGAATTCACTTACCTGAGTTCACTCAGCAGGTGAATGACAACAACAGGAACAAAGTCCAAACTGTCTGGGTCCTGGCCCACTCTTAGATTCCCTAACAAAAGAAATGCGTTGGTTAAGCAATAACCCATCTGACAATCTTCACAAGGAAGATGAATCTCTCTAAATTTGTCAAATGTATGCCTACATTTTTGTCATGAGCATCCTAGAAAGAGCATCTTCAAAGAAAAATATTTTTTTTACATCTGCACTACAAAACTGCAAGATAAATCATTCAGTGATTCCCCTCTTAAGCAAAATACTTAAGTACATCCTTATCTTTAAAGACATGCTAACATGCTTTGCTGAATCCAAAGCCTCAGTACTTCAGTTTCAGAGGACCATGACATTCAAGAATTCAGCTTCTATACAGGCATGTAAAAATGAGAGGATTTCAAAAGTTTGCAGCATTCAGCACTTCTGGTTGCAACAAAGATTTGAAAAGTCTGATGTGCAAATCAGGGATTGGTTTGTATTATCAATTTATTTTGAATCAGGGGTGTGCTGTTGTAGCCAATGCTACAAGTACTCTCCTCTCCAACCAAATTGCTTGGATTTGTATTGCAAAGTGATCACTGGGCACACAAACTGGATTCCTCTTGAATTAAGCTAATTGCAAGATGTACCCCTGGAGCACATTTCAGGTTCGAATGGGCTTTCAACCCATGGAGTTTTACTAAACTTAGTTCAAAGTAAAATATCAAAACATATGAAGAGTTGAGGTAGGCCCTTAGCAGAAGGTGTTCCTCTTTGGAAATCTGTTCTTTTAGTATTAAACTATTTGCTGATGTGGCCATAGCCCTAGGTGTCTAGAGAGGCACAGTTCTTTCAAACCTTTAGAGGTGAAGTGGGCAAAGTCAGCATACTTGTGATTGAACCTTTACTGTTTTCTCCTGGACAAGCACTGATTGGAATTAATAAGTGCTAAGTCATTTAAACACCCTTCCAAATCATTATGTTTTTTATGTATGAACTTCCTGTGTCTCCTCCTTCTGCTTTTTCATCTTCTGGGAGAAACCTGGCCAGAAGCACTACCTAGCAATATAAGGGCTGTAAGTGAGAGGTGACCTCTGAAACAGATGATGCAGTGAGCTGATTCCCATGTGTTGCAAGTAAATCTAACTGCAGTTTGAGTTCTCTCAGTTCCATGGCCTGTATCATCAGGTGTCATGGACCACATGATTTCTTCCTTAGCATCTACACAATGCCTGTTGCAGAATATGTGAACAGACTGCAGGTAATACTGATGTGTTTGGACATCAATGCACAGAGGATTTCTGGATATGTATTTACCCCTATTCTGTTTATTACTCTCTTCATGTATTTGTAACAAATTAAGCCTTTTTTTTTCCCTTTTCTTTTCTTTTTTCTCTTTACCTTATTACTTTGTAAATGGATGAACTATCACCAGGTCCTGTTACTCTCAGAGATGTATGAAAGCTGATTAATAACCATATGGACATGACTGTACTATATGATCTTGGAGTGGGAAAAAAGTGCTACTTTACCGTGGAACTTAGCAGGTTACTTTGCTGAATAAAGACCCAGTCCAAAGCAGGACGTAAGAACCTGCTGAATTTCTGTCAAACATTTAAGTCTTATTAAAGTTAGATCTATGTGCTATAACTACAGTTAAATGCTACCCTTTTTCAGACTAGAGAGAACTCAATCATATTTTGCTGTGTTCTCCAAATTTGAAGTCTAAAGCATTATTCAGTGTGAGAAAGGAGTATGATCTCTAGTGTTGTAGTTAATATCTCAGTCACTCTATGCACAATATAGATATCAGTCAACTCTTTGCTATCCTGGATATTTTTAATGAAAGTAATGCTGGAAGTCTGTAACCTTTAATTATGCCAGTCATTAATAATAATGTAGAGTAATTTCTCCTTCGTCGTTGGTGTGATCAAAAAAAATGCTCTTTGTGTGGCTTTGTCACAAGGCCCAAAGAAATACAATGCCAAACAAGTCACTAGGAGAACTCTGATGTCAAATACATGCAAGGTTTTTTTTCTTGGCCATGCTTTTCCATAGGAGCCTCCAAAGAGAGCTACACATTTGCTCCTTCTGTACAGTTGCTACAACGCACATATATACTTAGGACTGTTTGGTGAATCTAAATGTGACACTGAATCAGCAACAGCCTACATAGCATTAGGATTTAGCATATGGCTTTCATATTCCATATCTATTGGTTAGTACTGACCAGCTCCATGGAAATAAACAGCTGCAAGATCATGAAAACAAATTGCTGAGACTTTGTAGCCTCTCTACATACCCATCTTGTGCATACAGACCTTGAGCCTGTTCGCTGGAGGCTATGTTCAGCACTGCAGGGTTACGTGAAGGTAGAGTAGAATTGGGAGTCCTGCCTCAGGCTTCCTGTGCAGTAGTACATGAGTGACATAGGCACCTCCAAAAAAAATCTAAGACAGCCAGTGCAATCTTACTGCCCCCTAGGAATGTCCTCCAGAGCTGATGCAAAGCAGTGGATCCTCCATCTTCTTCCACAGCTAAATAGCTTTCACTCTTACAATAATAAAATAATAATAATAAACAACAACAACACTACTACTAATAATAATATTTCAGGCACTATCTTCCACCCCCTGCTTTACAGAACTGACTAAAATCCATCTGACCTTAAAATCTCTGATGCAGCTGTTCCCTACTCTTAGTGCTAGTATTTGACTCAGCAGTTCATTTTTGGTCCCAGACTTGTACAAGCATCATTTCCTTTTAACTTCTTGGCTCAATTATTTGAGAAGGGTGGAGAGTTTTTGGCTTCTTTGCCATTGTTTGGGCACATTCAAGTTGATAAAGATCAGTTCTGCTGGGCAAGCTATCAATAGCTCACGTGTTAAAGCTTGAGCAACTTTTTCCAGACTTTCCCTGAGATTCAGTCAGTTAAAAGACGATATATAAAAACCTCAATTGCACGTACAAAGGGGAAGGTTTCTTTGATGAAAGCCAGGAATTTAGATCAAAATGCAGTTTATTTTCCCAGGGTTGATAGTGAAAGGGTAGAAAAAAAACCCCTGTTTTATTAAGACCAGAAACTCATTTCTTGATCTTAAAGGACCAGGTTTTGCAAGGGAGGGAATCTGCTCCATGCTGTAATGACAAATTAGAGAATTAATTTCTTGTGGTTTTTTACCTTTAGTCTGGAAATACAAGAGAGAGAAGAGAAAAGCAATAGCAAATTAATATAAAAGAAGAAAAGAACAGTCAGTCAAATGTGAAGGCTTCAGATTTTCATCTGAGCCCTGTGAGTTTTAGTTGTACAAGTGGTCCATTTATTTCAGCCTTATAATTCTCAATGCAAGCAGATTTTGACCCCTACTCACTAACAGGGATATCTGGCAAGGAAAAAAAAATCTGTCAGGAAAAGAGAAATTAGAAATCAGAGTACAACTTCACCATTAATGAAACATTTACCTTAATGCTTGTGACCTTCTGTGTGCTTGAGGGATTAATAAACACACAGGCTATTTGACTTCAAGGTAATCTAGAAGGGATCTTATGCTTAATCTGCTTTCTAAAGTGAGTCTATTTTGGGCACTGAGTTTTAATTCACTCATAGTGGTGGTAAGAATAAGCTATCTTTTATCAGGTTTTTTTATGACCCCTGTTGTGAAAGACTTTCAGACAGGCCAGAGAAGGGATGGTCCCTTTTGGTGGGTGATTAGAGCACCTGTCAGAGCCCAGCCATAAGTATTCAAGGAAGTCTTAGAGATAGAGTCCGATTTCTTTAACAGTGTCTCCAAATATATATTTAAAGAGGCTTCCTGCAGTCTTGAAACTTAAGACCCTAAATAGCCAGTGGAAAAAACGGATAGTCTTTGTAACTTCAGACTTTGTACTTGCCTGGTGTATTTTTATTTTATAAGTGATTCTGTACTGATTTTTTAAAATTTTTTTTTCCCCCAAGCCTGTAAATTTTCAGATAGAAATATAATTGATGACAGCTATACCACTGCAGCTTGGTAACATTTTTCCAAGAAAGAGTTAAAGGCATAGATGATGTAAGGAAGTGCTGTTCCAGCTTCAGCTTTGGCCAACAGATGGTGAAACAAACATGATCAGCAGACAAGCAAGATGATAGCAGCAGGGAAAATATGAATAACAGTAAAAAACCTACAAATATTAAGTCCATGATTCTGAGGGGCCTTAATTCATCAAAATATTCAAGCATGAGTTTCAGATTCATTGACTTGCAGTGTACTTGCTGGTTTAGCCTTATGCAAACATCATCTGATAATGTCCTTAATATCAAATGCATCAACTGGCATGAAACATTGTAATTAACTTTCCTGTAATTCTGAGAAAGCTGTTGCATAAAATAGTTAATGTGATTGTCAACAAAAAACAGTTAGGTACAAAATATTCTGCCTGTCTGCATTGTTTGTCTCAAGAATACTAGAGCATCCTCCATGCCAGCCAGCTCCTCAGTAGCCCAGAGCTTAAGTTAGAAGTGTTTACAACCAGGCAATTTAAATATGCATAAGGGGTCAGAACCAGCTAATGCTGTAATGAATTACTGAGTCCCAGGGTGGAGTCTTGGCTCTGTTAAATTAATGCGTACTTTAGCCACAGACTTAATCTCAGTCAAGCTTTAGCCCTATACAACATGCTCACACATGCATATATCTATGTACACAAATGTATGAATAATACATTTTTGCAATGGTATTGAGAAGGCCTTTTAAAGCAGATGTCAGATTATATAAATATAAATTATAAATACAGTCATACATCTGTTTAAAAAATTATAAATACATGCAAACATCTGTTTTAAGAATGCCTTTCCAATATTTTTGCAAACATAACTAAGCGACAGAAACAATTCAGGGCAGGAGGCAGTCATGACATGGATGGGGGATGAGGAGGGGCTGCTCAGACATTCAGCTGTTCTGCTCACCCATGACCATATTGAAGCGAGTGGTGGCTCAAAAGCCCCTTTTCCACACGCTCCAGGATAGTATGACAGAGTGTCTCAATCAGCCTGACAAAATAAGACCCTGACACAGACAGCAGCTTCTGCAAAGACATTGCAAATAGTAGAAAACATCCCTGGTACATTGTGGTTCACAGAAGTACTGCAAAAAGAGGTTAAGCTGGGCAAGATGATGCAGTAAGTCTGTGACACAGCCAAAAGCACAGGGTGTATCTGTTGATGCTGAGCTCTATGCTGCAGCCACGTGTGCTCATTACAAGATCATATATTAGCAAGTGGTGGCTCTGCTAAAGGTTTCTGTGCTTCTTTGCAGATGTATTGTGAGAGGTTTATATGCATCCTGAGAATACTTGGAACCACACTCTTTGGGGTGTCCCTCCTGCTAGGAATCACCGCTGCTTACATTGTGGGCTACCAGTTCATCCAAACAGACAACTACTACTTCTCCTTTGGACTCTATGGTGCTATCCTGGCATCACATCTCATCATCCAAAGCCTGTTTGCCTTCCTAGAGCACAGGAAAATGAAGCGGTCGCTAGAGACTCCAATCAAACTGAACAAAACAGTTGCCCTTTGTATTGCTGCCTATCAAGAGGATCCTGACTACTTAAGAAAATGTTTACTTTCTGTGAAAAGATTGACCTACCCTGGAATTAAAGTTGTTATGGTCATTGATGGGAACTCAGAAGATGATGTTTACATGATGGACATTTTTACTGAAATCATGGGTAGGGACAAATCTGCCACTTATATCTGGAGTAATAACTTCCATGACAAAGGTCCGGGTGAGACGGAGGAGTCTCACAGAGAAAGCATGCAACATGTATCTCAGCTGGTCCTGTCCAACAAAAGTGTTTGCATCATGCAGAAATGGGGTGGAAAAAGAGAAGTCATGTACACAGCATTCAAAGCACTGGGGAGAAGCGTGGATTATGTACAGGTAGGTATTAGAGCACCAGGTCAGTGCCAAATCAAACACACTTTGAAAGAAAGCAGCTTTTGTATATTTTGTGCAGCATGTTAGAGGCCATCCTAGTCCCTGATGAACACAGTGCTCCTTTCAGTCTGTTTGGAAACAGCCTGACCGTTAAAAGCATATTTTGCTGCCTTTTAAAATAGTCAGCCTATCTGTGAATATGTTAAATCTGTGCACCAGCTACTGGAAATATCTGAAATCCTTCCTCAGACTTCAGTACTGCCCCCCCATACAAATGGTTTTGCTTCAGACAAAGCCAGCTGTCCCCTCAAGACCCCATGTCTGCTGCTGCAGGTCAAACTCTTGGGTAAGGTTTTGTTTCGTGAGGTTTTTAGTGGCCCCATATGCAAGCTGACAAACTGGTGGCACTAGGGAATATCTCAGAGCAGTGTTGGAGTCTGTAAAAAGTTTGGGATATATTAATGGCTTCAAAGGCTGTGCAAATTATTCAATAAAGGGTCAATGTGCTGCTTTGAAAGAAAGATTTTTTTTTTTCAGCTAAAGCCTGTAGGAGCTTTTGCTTCATCACTTACAGCTGCATTACCTCACTCACTGCAACTTGGCCTTTAAAGCTCTTATGACATTATTCACATAAAAATTAGTTGGGCTGGGTCCTCTTTCCCTGTTTCCAAAGCAGCAGAGACACATTTCTTTCCATCTGCCTTGGATCCTGTGAAAGATTTTCTGGTTTTGCCTTACACATGGAAGCACTTCTCGCTCCTGCAAACAGCACTGCTGACTGTGGGAAAGGGAAGAGGTTTTGTGTGGAGGAAGGTGGGGGGCATCAGGGTCTCTGACTGGACACTGATGCCACCTTATCAATCAAGGGCAGCAAGGCTCATTTGACTAATCCCACTGAACATGGGATGATATTCCTAATTAATCACCCTTAGCCCTTCCCACCTTCTCCCAACCTCAGAGCATCCAGCGGTCTCTTCTGGTGGAGCAGCAGCTCTTCATGAGATGCTCTCTGCTGGCTCAGGGTGGCTACACAATGAGAACAGTTAGGCATTGGAATAATCTCTCAATAGTAGTAGTGGATTTCCATATACTGGTCAGTTTTAAGACTCAGCTGGGCCAGCTCATTTAAACTTTACTATTACCTAGAAAGATTGAACCAGATGATCCTTGAGGTCCCTTCCCACCTGGCATTCTGTGATTCTGTGTTTCTTAGGTCCATTCCCAGCCTTCTGCAAGTGCATGTGTGCATGCTCTGCACAGCACAACATCCACAGGCACATGTCCAAAGGACATGGAGAGGCTGTCAGTAGCTGGGCTGAGAGCAGTGAGTCCACTGCATACAGGATGGGCAGAAACTGACAAATGTTGTGAACAAGAGCTCTGTTATTGTTGCTGAAAGAGTAAGGCAAAGATTAAAAACCCTTCCCCTACTACTTCCAAAATTGAAACTGATTTATTCTCTGGAAACAATGGGCTTAAGCTCTGCGTTGTCAGCACTTTGGTTCTGTACTGTAAGGGTATATGATGGGATAAAAATGCTGGATTTCTTTATTGGCATGGTTTTATAATCACTTCACACAAAAGTGTCAGATTGAAGAGGGAGAAGACAGAGAGGAAACATTCATTGCAACTTCCCTCCCTCAGCCCAGTTCTTGAGTTTGTGTGGGGAACCTGGAAAAAGTGTTTATTCTTTTCAACAGCCATAGTATAAACTGAGATAATGCAAAAGGTATTTCTGTTCTTTCAGGCAATTAACACTCCTGACCTGTCTCAGAAGTCCTAATGAATGTGTCAGGGACACATTTTTATGCAACCCCAACATTTTAGGGGCTAAGAAATCTGCATCAACGATCAAGCACTGAAAAAATTGGACTAGTCAGTACTATTGTTCACCTCTGAAACTGTGGGCCTTATGGTTCTTAAAAGAGACTTTGGGGTTATGGACCAATGCAGATAACAATCTGTTATAATTAGTGGCATCTTACTAAACACCTGACACTGCTCTGAAGGCATATTTCCATTCTGGAGGAGGTTAGGAGGGTGCAAGCAATCAGGTAGAGGACTTAAACTGGCAGATATCCATGCAGAGCTGATTGGGAGAGAGTGTGTGATTCATCTCGGTTTGATGGAGGTACCTGTGTGGACAGTCCAGCACAGCCTGAGCTTCTCGGAGCAGCTTGGATAAACTGCCTTTGGTTATAATATCTGAACAGCTCGCTTAAGGCTGAGTGTCCCTTTCATGCAACTCTGTGACCCAAGTCAGTAATTTCTAGGTCACTCAGCCCTTAAGTGGAAAGATGGCAAATTGCCTTGTGGGCTGTGTAAGGCCACCCCTGGTTGGGCAGACCTTGGTGTGTTTTATTTGGGTTCCTAAGTGTCTGCCTTTCAGTGTGCAAAACACTCAGCCCCAGTTAAAAATATAGTCATCCTTTCCCTTCTTCTTGAGTAGAATTGTTTTGCTCCCTTTTTATCACCAAGTGTTGTCAGTGATGGCAGCTTTCCACCAAAGCTGGAGGCACACCTTGGCTAGGCTAAAATGGTGCTTCTTGGGATGAGTCCTCTGAGGGAAGGAACTGGATGTGTGAAGTTAGTGGGAGCTTGAGATGCTTGCAGATTTTACCCTGACAGAAATATGAGAGCTTTCACCATTTTTCTCCTCTCAGTCCCTCCAAGCAAGCATGCTCGCAGACCCTCACCTGCATCCCAAACTATGCAGCCTGACTATCCTGGGTAATATCCCCACTTGCAGCTGGTCCACAGCAGAGCCCAAAAATGTTCTTCTCCTCCTTCCTAGACCAGACATGAAGGTTTCTGCTTCCTCAGAGTGAGAGGGCTTAGGGTGAATTGAAAGGTTGGACAAAAGGACACCAAAAATTAGAATAGCTGATATGAAACCTCACCAGAATCTGACTTTATATTTCCTTAACGCAGAGCTACTGACTTTTGCCCCTCTGTCCCCAGTTACAGGACTAAGCTTAAAGCTGTATGAGAATTTGTATGGCAGGATTCAGCCAGCCAGAGAGGTGTTTCTGGGACAGCCTTCTCTGCTCCAGTTTTTAAGCATCTGCAAAATGAGTTTACACATGGTGGGGGCACTGCTTTCAGCAGCAACAGCTGCAGCAAGGAGACACCCACTTGTTTTAAACAGGCTGCAGCTCCAGTCGTTCTCCTCCAAGCAAATGAAAGCAATGCCAGCTGCCTCACAGACTGGTCAGCCTGTCTGAGCCCTCCTCCTACTCTCCAGGGGAAAGCCAGTTCCTAATGTACACAGTGTTTAGTTGTCTAGGAGTGTTTGTGTGGCTGAAATGCCTTGTGTGTGTCATCTATTTCTGCCCCGGTCTCACGGAGTACTGCACTTCAGCACTTGCTCCTTCTGGCCTTATATATTTTTAGTAAGAATGCCAGAGGAAAATAGCAAATCATTTCTGTATATCAAATATCAAATCTCTGCACTACTAATAACACACCATGCATCTAAAATTAAAAGTTAGTTTGTTCTGGAATCCAAAACACATATCTTTCATGGATGCTAAAGCCTCCTGTGAGTCAACGAACTATTAGGTTTCTTCCCAGACTCCTAGCTGAATTTTTCTTTTTCTTTTTTATGACGAGTGTCTGGAATTTAACTCCTTGCTCTTTCTCTCATATGGCGGTTGGAAACATTTGACCAGGGCGCTCTAACCCTGCAGCTGATACAGGGAAGCCCTGTGTCAGAGCTCAGCAGGAATCTGCCACACACCCACAGATGTTGTCTTGCACTGCAGTGCCCCATCCCTGAGAGCATATCTTATTCAAAGAAGCCAGCCTAGTGCGCCGGTAAAGCTGATACAGAAGAGTGGATTTTGTGCACAGCCCTAATAAGCACTGGTTTTGTTCAGCACCACTCCTTGCTGTGTGATACAAATGGCCTTTAACAGAACTATCAATGCAGACTGCAAAGAGAGATTCAATTGCATTCAGGAGAATATGCAGTTAGATCACGTCTCTAGAGTACTCAACCCATTTTTGTTCATGATTTGTCTTACTTGTAGGTCTGTGATTCAGACACAATGCTTGATCCAGCCTCATCAGTGGAAATGGTAAAGGTTTTAGAAGAAGATCCAATGGTTGGAGGAGTTGGAGGTGATGTGCAGGTGAGTACAACAGTTTTCAGATTGACAGAGGAGTTGCAGACAATTTTCAGGTTGGCAGAGGAATTGCAGCAACTATTTTCACCACATCAGATTTCCCTGCCTGGAATATACTGTGATACCATTATAGAGGCTTTTATGAATGATGTCAGAACCTTTCTCTCTGTTGAATGGAAACTCTTATTCTTGGATGTGAGCACCATATGATTTGAACACCCATAGAAAGCCAATAAATATTATTCTCTCCCATATATGTGAAAAGTAGAACACTGCAACTGTCAGGACTGTTGCAGCATCTTTGAGTTTCTGGGTATTAACAGCTTGCTCAGGGAACCAAAGAAAAGGTGACCAGAGAATTGAAGACAGGTCTCCCAAAGCCAAGTCCAGCACCCAAGTACTTTAATTATGTTACTAGTGGCAGCCAAGATTGCTAGGAATAAAAGCCTTTTTGAAATGCAATGTGCTATGTTCCATACATCTCTGTCAGAGAGGACAAGAAGCCCAAGTCAGCTAAATCCATTTCTGTTTGGATTTCCAGCATTGCTAAGTTTGGCTGACAACTACAGCAAAAGGCTGTCCATTTCTTTTGACAAAATTGTTTCTGTTGCAGTTTAGAAAGAAAAATGCATATGAATGTTGCAATTTGCTTTAGGATCAGTCTCCCATACTCCGCTGTGCTTTTATGTGAGGTGAAGGAGAAAGAGCCATCTGTATAGGCAGCTCCTTATTAATGAACACCCCAGTAGTAAGAATTATTTCAGGCATGTGACTATTAGCACCAGAAAGTAAGATTCCCACAGAAGCCTGAATATTCTTGTGGCTCTGGACTGACTACGAAGCAGGTGTCAGACTCACTCTACACCTATGAGATGTCAGGGATGTGCAGGAAAAACTGGAGGAAGGCAGTATTGTTTCAGTTACGACAGCGGAGCTTCGTAAGCATCCCAGTTCACTTTCCAGTATGCACCAAATACATTTGAGCCAGGTTTGAGCCTATGCCTCAGCCCTGATGCTTCAAAAATATTCTTGAATAAAATTGAAACAGACACATAATTGGCCCTTGGCCTTCAGACAAGGGACCATCAGAGCAAAAGACTGATTTTTTCTAGTTGCAGGGAAACGCTTTCTAGTTGTAGAAGGCTGCAGATTGCCCAGAAAATCCCCATGCTAAAAAGGTGTCAGTGGAGAGCTGGCACAGCCACCCTGCTACAAATTTCCTTTCCACATTCTTCAGCAAAAGCTGTGTACTGAGAGCCCAGATGTGAAGAGACAGACTTGGGCATCTGCACATGCTTGTAACTCCATTGAGTGTTCAGACTCCTAGCATACGTCTATATTGTATTTTAAGCATGGTTTTGAGCTTCAGGTGGTCTTTTGGCATATAGAACAGAAATAATGAGACCTTTATGCTGGCCAAAGCAAGACTCTGTTAGAAAATCACAGTATGTCTTAGGGCAACATAACAGGGCTGGTACTGCAGATGCAAATCAGAACAGATGGTTCCTCAAGATGCCTAATGTCAAATGTAGGGTCCTAGTCCAGGGTCAAAACTTTAGGGCCAGCCTTATGATACCAAAAATGTTGTCCAAAGACCATGTTTTCAGACTTTCACATGTTCTGGCATAGCTTTTGCAGGGCTGGAAAAAGTTCCATGAGTCCAAAAGTTGTCTATGGGGTGCAGAAGAGCAGGATGCCATGCTTAGGACTCCACCACCATTTCTTGGGAGAAACTGAGTCCAGCAGGTCCTTAGCTGGGGGTGAAGAGAAAGGAAGAATGAGCCAGAAAATAAGTTTCTGGGTAGAGAATAGTAACATTTGTGAGGAAAAAGAGAACATTTCAGCATAACAGACTTTTGAGGGGTTCATCTTGCCCTTCCTGTCAATGTCCTGGGCTGTACAGATAACTTCTAGATTTGCCACGAGTGACACAGGAGTGACGTTCCCCTTGTAATTCAGGCCAGTGGTGCTCCAGTCTCTGCAAATTCCTTATTGATTTAATGTGTACATTTTCTTCCTCAAGAGCTCATCTAAACGAAAACTTTTTTTATTATTATTTTGCAGATTTTGAACAAATATGATTCTTGGATCTCCTTTCTGAGCAGTGTGAGATACTGGATGGCATTTAACATAGAGAGAGCCTGTCAGTCCTATTTTGGCTGTGTACAGTGCATCAGTGGACCTCTGGGGATGTACAGAAACTCTTTACTCCATGAATTTGTGGAAGACTGGTACAATCAAGAATTTATGGGCTCCCAGTGCAGCTTCGGAGATGACAGGCATCTAACTAACAGAGTGCTAAGTTTGGGCTATGCAACAAAATACACAGCTAGATCCAAGTGCCTTACCGAAACACCGATAGAGTATCTCAGATGGCTGAATCAGCAGACTCGCTGGAGTAAATCCTACTTTAGAGAGTGGCTTTATAATGCAATGTGGTTCCACAAGCACCATTTGTGGATGACCTATGAAGCCGTAATCACTGGATTCTTTCCTTTCTTCCTTATTGCCACAGTCATTCAGCTCTTCTACAGGGGAAAAATCTGGAACATCCTCCTCTTCTTATTGACAGTTCAGTTAGTGGGCCTGATAAAGTCTTCCTTTGCCAGCTTCCTTAGGGGCAACATTGTCATGGTTTTCATGTCACTCTACTCAGTGTTGTACATGTCAAGTTTACTGCCAGCAAAGATGTTTGCAATTGCCACGATAAACAAAGCAGGGTGGGGCACATCAGGAAGAAAAACCATTGTAGTTAATTTTATAGGACTCATTCCAGTCTCCATTTGGTTTACAATCCTCCTAGGTGGCGTGATTTTCACTATCTACAAGGAATCAAAAAAGCCATTTTCTGAGTCAAAACAGACAGTTCTCATCATTGGCACAATACTCTATGCATGTTACTGGGTTATGCTTTTGACTTTGTACTTGGTTCTTATCACCAAATGTGGCAGGCGGAAGAAAGAGCAACACTATGACATGGTGCTAGACGTATGATGTTTCCATGGGAAGTTACCCAGAGAGCTGTAAAGCAACCCAACAACCCTGTAGTATCTGTGTCGTCAGATGAATGTTGCCAAGGGAAATGGATCACTGCTGCTGGGAATAGGACATTTATATTCCTCTGGGTTCATTTTCATCCTGCCAAAGTAAGAAGAACAAAACCATTTTAAAAAAATGATTTTATTTTTTCTTTATGATTTTTTTTTTCCCAAGGGGGAAAAAAGATGCAAACCATACACTTTCGACCTGTTCGCAAGAAAAGGGGAGAGCTTCTGTGTTTATGCACTTTTTAATTGTGCATATGCCTGACAGTGTTACGTTCTATATACCTCACTGGTCATGCTTATGTGTGTGGACAGGAAGGAAAGGAGTTTGGAGAACCGAGAAAAGGATCTTATAACCCCTTGCAACCTAATTTATGAACTTCTCTTTTTTTTTTTTTTTTTTTAATAGTTCTGTTTATAGGAAGGGTCTTTTGTGTTAGGCTGGCAAACGTAATGCCAAAGTTAAATTTTAAAACGCCATTGGCTCAGCTGTATTTTTATATTACTGTATTATTTTTGTGTGTGTATTTTTAAGCCAAGTTTTTGGGGGTTTTTTAAATCACATATTTTATATTTTACTATCTGCCACAAAAAGCTGCGTCCCCAACATTTTGGTTTTTAGCCTTTTTAAATACATCTGGGATAAAAAAAAAAAAAAAAAGATCCTACTTTCTCCCTTCAGATTTGTTCTGAGTTTATGTTGTTCACAACAGAAAGAATAAAAAGTCTCTCTGCGTTTTTGCAACTGATGAATGGTTGTTTCTGTGAAAAAGCATTTAAATGTGCTCTCTGAAAACACTTATAAGGAAAGGCCCAACATTGTCTGGTTTTGAATATAAGCATATTTGTGCATAAAAAAAAAAGGCCAAAGAGGTAGATATGTGCAATTTGGGGTTTTGTTTTGGATAACATTGTAAAAGGGAAATTTGCTGCTCTGCTGAGGGCATATCCCTGGCGTGCACAATAGCCATAAGGCAAGGCAGGTCTCCATGCCACTACAAAAGGCATTACTATAGGAAAGCTCCCACTGATTTTATATGGGACCTGAGGAGTCAGAAACTTCTGATCCAAAGAAATACTAGACACCCAAAACTACTACTGACTGCTCTGATGGGTCATAGTCATTCAGAATCTGCTAGTGCCAAGCAGACAGTTCATAATTTTGAGTTTAAAAACATAAATCTATATTGAAGGAAAACTGATCAATACTTTCAAAATGGGTTTTAGAATAAAATTTCTGAAGCGTCCTTCATGCAGTTTACCAAAACCAAAAAAAAAAACCAAACCAGCTTCTCTGACATCCAGTGTAATACAGACCCCAGTACTCAGCTCAGAAATTTGTTTTTGACTAAAACATATCTACTAGAAAAGAAGCCAATTTTTTTATGAGATAACATCAAGCCTTAGCAAATCCATCACTGCCTTGGTGCCTAATAATCGGTCTTGAGCATTTATTTTGGATCCTGGGTTTGAGAAATAACATTCAGGACTAAATTATGTAGTCTTTCACCAGCCAAAGGAATGTGGCATTGAGCCCTAGCATACTTTATAAGAGCAACAGAAAGCCAGTTGCATACAGACATATGTCCATTGTAGATTCTGGTATTAAAAGCACTGTGGTAAAGCAGAAATCAACATATGATGCTTAAAGAACTTAGAAGCATTTTCAGCTTCTCTTTTTTTATGCAGACATGAATAGATTCTGCTGTAGAATGAACTGCACACACACACTACCTTATTTGTCTGGTTATCTTGAGGTACATGATTGCTTGAAGGTTGTACTGATATTATGTTAATGATCGGAGAGTTGATTCATGTTGATTACAAAATAGAACAGTATTAAAAAATGCAAAAGAAACAGTAAAAATAAAAAAACTTGACTATGCCTTTTAACTATTTATGATGTAAGTTAAAGCTTGGTTAACATTCAAATGTCAAATAAATCCTCTCATTCTATAAAAAGGTTGAATTAATTGCCTGTATTTATTCTAGCCATTATTCAATGTACTTCCAATATAGGTTGTATAGTATAAATGTTGCTTTCATAAATAAAATATTTTTGATAATATTATGACTAATTCATGGTATTTCTGAAGCCATAAATCTGCATGGTTTGAAGGCTGTTATTTTGTCACCAGCAGGAATGTGCCATCACGTAGCAGAGCACATGGGGAGTGTGTGCCTGGAGAACAAAGGGACTGGCTCGTGTTCTGAGGGACAGTGCAGTGTATGGATAGCTCTCAGAGTCCTTGCCAGCAGCTACTAGATTAATTCAATTAGAACATTACCTTCTCCTTTTCCTTAGCCTCCTGGTTTGTCAAAAAGGAATAGAAATCCAGCTTCCATCTGGGAAGTGTTTTGAAGTTTATGGTGAAAGTGATTTCTGCCCACTGGAAGTTACTACCCTCCATAGCTGGGGCAGCAAAGGAGAACTCATACATGGCCTTCCAATGCACCTCAGTACTATTATTTTCAAGCCCACTTTGCCCTGGCACAGTTGAAACTTATGTATGTGTTTTCTATGAGGGTTATGGGTAGCAGCCACTGGCAGAGGAACAGAGTGAGCAGGGTGCAGAGTAACATCTCAGGCATCTCTCAGATCATAATAAGCTCTTCAGAGGTCAATCATGTAGGAGGCAACTTTCTCAGCACTGTTTTTTTACCCCATGTCTGAATGCTCTGCCTAGTTTTGAGTTCCTCAGTGCACAGAAGTCACTGATAAACTGGGGCAAGTTCAATACCGGGCCAGTGTGATGGTTGGGCTGGAGCAGAGAGGCTGAGATAGCAGGGCTGGTTAGGATGGAGAACAGCTGGGCTTTGGCAGGAGCACACATAAGATGGCCTCCAGTACCTATAGGGAGGTCATCAAGAAAATGGAGCTAGGATCTCCACAGTGCTGCTTGGTAGGAAGATGAATCTCACAAGTATTAGTTGAAAGGGGTGAGGTTCAACCTGAGTATAAAAAGGGACTTGTTCCCCATGAGGACAGTCAGGAACTGAAGCTGATTGACAGAAGAGACAGTGCAGCCTCCATCCTGGGAATGTTTCAAGACTAGACTACATAAAGTCCTGGGATTTCTGGTTTGCCTTCACAGAAGTTCCTGATTTAAGCAGGAGGTTGGGCTAGAGACCTCCAAGGCCACTTCCAACACATACTGTCCTCTCGTGCTTTCTGAGGCAGGTGCTGACAGTCTGCTTCCTAATGACATCTCCCATCCACACACAAGCTTGTTCCTATCTCTTTCCCCACACATCTGCCCTGACCCCCGGGCACAAATAGCTCAGCAGCAGCTGGTACTAAGTACCCAAAAAATCGGAGCCCTTCCTATGATTCTGAGGAGTCACTCTCCTCACCATGTTCATCACTGTGTCAAAAAAAATCCCAAAACCCAAGGGTTTCAGCAAAAAGCAAGACTGTAAAGAAATTCTTAATGAAAGTGTCCTTAGACAAATGAAATTATTCAGTAACCTTTCCTTGTTTTCATTAACAGCAAACAGAAGAGAACAAATTTTAAAAAAGAAATCGTGCTTTTTTTGGCATTTTTTTACAAACACAGATGTGTTTTCAGCCACTTCTGCTAGACAAATGCTGCTGAACACTATGCGAAACTTTCACAAACTACAAACTCTACATAAAAGTTAAAAAGCAATCTTTTTTAAAAATGCTATAAATTGGCACTATCTCAGGCTAGCACCCATTTCCAGAGTAAAGTAATTTGGGTTTGAGAGCATCTATTTGCAGAAACCAGGTGTAAGGCAAAACCTGAGGGAATCAGAGGTGCAGAAGGGAGGAAGGAGCCTTCCTGTTCTCTCTGCTAACAAGCTTCAGTTTGGCCAAGAACCAGGTTTCTTTCAATGGGAAACACATTAATATTTAGCAGAACATGCTGCCAAGCATGTCCCGATGCACAAGCTGTTGTGAATCTGTCTGTTAAAAAATTTGGTCTAAATTTTATTCTTAGCAAGAGATAGAATAGTAAAGAGGAGATGAGATATACTGGGAGCTGTTGATGGGGTTTGGTATTACTGAGGTTTTGTTAGAAATGCCATTTTTTTTCCCTGGAATTAACATTCCACATATAGTGCAATTTTTTCCCAGCTTTTACTTGGCCTAAATTTGCTGCTTCGGTTTCATATCTGGTTTATGGATGAGTGCCCCAAATTGTTGCTGCTGCTTTCAGCTATGATATTTTGTATAATAAAGTATTCTACTTCTCCCAAAGAAATTCAGCTTGATTTTTCTCCTAGAATAACCCTAACATTTCTATACATTACTATGGTCTGTGGCATTTTTTTACCACAGGCCAGATATTGCAGCCCCAGATAATGCTGGAAACAAGTAGGAGAGATGCATGAAGCAGAAACCAGCCTGGTGTGGAAGATCATAAAGCTTAGGTGTGATCTTAATCATCAGCTAGTCTCAAAATTGGAGAACAGTCCACAGTTTTTGTTTTGGGTTTTTACTAGATTAAATATAAATTATCAGTATCCCTCTGAGGAGGACAATGCAGGTCATCTTGCCCTTTACGGGACAACATGCATGTGGGATTTTGCTCTTAAGAGATCAACAGATGTCATTAGTTGTGCAGCTCTTGAAAATACCTTCTTTCTTTTTTGTTTGTTTGTTGTTTTCTTGGTTTCTCTTTAAGAAAGCACATGTTTCTAATTCCTTTGGTCATGTCCAGGAATCAAGAACCAACATCACCCAGGAATCAAAAACTATTGTAGTCACAGTGCTCAGAGTCTAGGACCTGTTCCATTGTTTCTTTTACAGCATCCCCCCCGGGTTGCCTTTCCCCTGGTAGTAACCTACTTCGACCTGCTCCAGGTTTTTATGCACTCTGTAGCAATGAAATGGTTATGACAGAACCTTTTTTCTTGGCTGCTTCTCACAAAGTTCAGTGAGAACAAAGAGCATAAAGGGCTTGTCCATGATCAGTGCTGCTTTACACTACCCAACAGGCGATGTCTGGCATTTCACATTATCAGTCACGTTACTTGAGGCTAAAGAATCCGCACAAGGAGTGTCACACAGAAGTAAAAGCTGGCAAGTCAATCAAAGGAAACTAGATTTTGCAAGTTCTTCTGACATTGGAATTATTTATTTTAGTTTTTAGGAGAGAAATCATCACTTTCAACTATGTCTTGACCCTACAGTGCTTTGGGTGCACGTAAAGCACTGTTGCCATGAAGAGTTGACATGAATGAGCAACTTGTTCTAAATTAGTTACAAGATTGTGGCCTGCATCTGCTTCTCAAAAGTACTCTTAATTTCTAAAGTGATACTTTTTAATGAATGTATTTTATAGTCTGAACTCATCCAGTGAGGTAATACTGCCAATCAACAGTGTTTTCTTCTGCCCTCGTTCTTCGTTGTCTTTTCTGCAGGATCTTGCCAGCATGAGTTGGTTCTGGGCTGGTTTCTGCCAGCACCTCTGATACCTGAACAACCATGACAGCACTGTGAGATGTATTGGAAGATATCTCAGTGTAGAAAGAGGAAGTCTGTGAAGATGATGGAGAAGGCTCCTCCAAGAAAAATGAACCATTTAAGAACAGAGGAAAAAAACCCAGCATTTCACAATACACAAAACAGCTATTTCACGTGTTCAGTGTAAAGCAACAGAATTCCCTGCTTACAAGTGTCTGTTTCTCTTTGCTTGCTATGGAGGGAGGCTCAAGGATCAGATCAGATCATCAGTTCATAGTGTAATTCAAATTAGAGAGACGTCAGGAGATCATCTAGTCCAACCACCTGCTCAAAGCAGGGACAGCTATGAAGTAAAAGTAACCAATCAGTCATAAGTGTGGCCTTTCCTAAATGCTAACTTCTGCAGATACTCACACTTAGTTGTCCTGGTCTTAGAGCAAGAGTCCTTGCAAGAGTCCTGGCTCCTGCTGTGCCATTTCTCCCAGACATACATTCAAAATCTTTCACATAACACTTTTCTCAGTTGCCCACCATACATGGGTTCATATACGTATCTATAGCTATAGCTATCTGTCTCCATAGATGAGAATCTAGCAAGACAAAATCCTGGCAGATAGCACAATTTCACATGTTGAACCTGCATGCTGCAGTAATACTGCAGACAGATTCTTTTCCCTTTGTTATATTTATAAACAGCTCTATGTATACTTGATCTTGAAATGACCAGCAAGGAGACTTGCTGGCAACTTTTCTTAGAGACAAGGGGAGGAGGGAAAGTGAATGGTTAATGATCTGACCTGCCATCTGGCTGAGCAATTCATGTAAGAAGATTAAATATTCAGGTGCAAAATTTGTAATACTTGATTCCAGCCAAGTGAAAAATTCAAATAAAGCCACCTAAAGTAGGTATCCCTGTAGCTCTTACCGTGGATGTGTCCCAGAAGTTTAATGTAAACCAGGTATGAGACTGGAACCAAATCACTGCTGGTTTAAAAAAAAAAAAATATCCATTTGATTTACTGTGGAGTTCTCTTTGGACACTTTTATCTATCAAAATCTCTCTGAAACATAAAAGTTAAACAGATACAAACCAAGTTTACATTAACGTAAAAACATGGCTGTGAAAACTTTGTCTACACAAGAAAAATTACCTGATGTAGCCAAAACCTTTGTGATTTTACTTGTTGTAGTATAAGTGTTACTTTATTGAGGGGTGGTGATTTACATTTCTTAGGAAATTATGCCCATAATTGTAAAATTAGAATCTCCATTTACTAGCTTGAACAAAGAAGATAATAAATTGGTTTAATCAAACTAGCAGAGGAATGTTTTTATGTCACTCTACATTTTAGCTCAGTCTTGCATGATTTACCTCAAGATAAGATGTGATGTGAATCTACAGCACTTCAGACAGTCCATAAGGACTGCCCTGGGCAAATATTTTCTATGCATTCACTGTGAAGTAGCTTAGCCTGCGGCATCGGAGTCATTAGTTACCTTGCATTTGCCACAGGGTAAGAGGGTGCATGAACAAATAATGTATGATGACTACAGCAATGTAAACTCATGCCCTAGGCTGCTCAAAGATGCTTTTAAATGTGTCTGTACCTTAAACTGATCCGGACTGCCTTCTAGGCAAATCAGGGCCATGTGCAGACAAAGACACCCAGGAAAGTTGAGGTGAATTACCAAGAATTCAAGAGGGTTATTTAAACTGTGGGAAGCCTCCATTAAGAGTATTTTCAGGATATAATCAGCTCTGCTTTGATTTAGTAGCTTCTCCCCCCACCCTCCCTTTGTTTTTGTTTTTGGTAGGATTTTAATATGGTTTATCACTTGCACACTAAAAATGTGATGAAGATGAGTCCACATGATCACAAGTGTACTGTAAGAAGTTGCCTTCCTGCAGGCACTGGAAGAAAATACTGAGCACATACTGCAAAGCACATTTAACTGGGACAGTTTTAGGCATGCCTCTGGACATGCACCATCTCTGCCTCATGCAGAACTCCACACACATCATAGCCAAAATGCTTACTTCATGCTGCCAGCACCCATTTTCCTTGGGCTGTTCTTAGACAAACAAAGAGCAGGCTGCTCTCTGAGTGATTGCAAATGCCCCTGTGAAGCAACTTCAGTGCCTGCCAGATGCATAGGTTGCATATATGATATACTCAAGTGGTAAAACAGAGCATGCTGTATTGCATGTGCAGCAAACCCATATTTACCAGGAAGCACAGAAGCCCAATGTGCAAGCAAGACATCTGGTCCTGGCAAAGCTGAAGGAGAAGAAGAGACTCCATCACTAAAAGAAACACAAACAAGTTGTCCGTATGCTATTTCACTGTATGGCACATCACTTTGTGGTCAGAAGAGCACTGCTCTGGCTGTTTTGCCTGGAGGCATTGGCACGTCAGCCTGTGAGCGCAGGGGGAAAAGAGTATGAACCTACAGTGCATTATCCTGGGCACAACTGCCACAGTACAATTATAGTAATTCATTAATTGATGGTTATTTGGCTTCACTCTGTCGCAGGACTGAAACACACAATGTAATCAGTTGGATTGCAGTGTTTCTTGCAAGCAAGATTAAAATACTTCCATGAGGAATGAATGACCTTCATGTCCCAGGCAGAGTGTGCTTCCCAAGCATCATGAAAGATCTCACACATGTATGTATACCTATTGGATAGCACATGTTGTCCACAGTTGCCAGTTTGGCCCCTCTGTGACTGATCTGATTGCTTATTATGTTCTTAATTAAATAAAATGGGTGTGAGGTTCCGGCCAAGTTAATCATGGCTCAGAATCAATGTTCATATTTCTCTTGCAGCTTTGAAGTCTGTCTAATCTATCCTGTTATCACCATAATGTCTGAGATGTGATGAGGGCTTTGTAAGTACACAGATTAGACAGATTGCAAAGTTAATGGGGACATATGGGTGTTGTTTCTCAGCCATTCTTCTTTCTGTAATTGTGTTGGAAAGAATCTGTCAGCAGAAATGCACTCTTCAGTAATACATTGCTGCAGCATGTTGCTAAATGTTGGGGAGAGTGCTGGTCTGTGAGTGTGTGTTCTACACACACAATCAATCACTCCATACCTTTTCCTTGTGTTTTTGTTTAAACACCTCACCAGTGACAGGCTTGTTTGGAAATGTATTTGTCATTGACCAGCTTCCCAAGTAATGTGTGCAGTTTTCTGATCAACTTGGTGTTGAAAAAAACCCAGCATCTTATTACCTTCATGATTTTCTGTTTATGTCTTTTGGATGATACACTATGTGCTAATAAGCAAAGCCCTGGGAAACTCAGTGTCCCTGCACATAGCACCTGCATACTTTTGTTTTCCAGCCACTTCCTCAAATCTAATTTGTTACTTCTCTGTTTAAATCAGCACAGCCAGGCAGGTATAAAATGAAAGTCTTAACCACCCCTAGCAATTACATGTTATGTTTCATAAGATTAGGCAGGAAGCACTCCATAAATTCCAGTAGTTAACACTTATGTTAATTGAATTGCCCCCACGTTTGAATGGAGCTGGTATTCCTCTGCTCTGAACTGGTTGTGCTTCCCGAAACCTGGATGCATAACAACAAACAGATGTTTTCCAAAGCAGACAAGGCCACATTTCTAGTGATGGCAAAGTGATGTCTCTATTTTGTACATTTGTCTAGTCAAATTTAAAATAATTAGGAAAAAAATTATTTTTGGCTCAGCTACATTGAATATATAGGCAGCAAAATGTACTGTGTTGTAGGACTGTATCACAGCAGAGCTACCTTTACTTATTCATGTGAGATAAACTACTGAAATAACTTGCCTAGCACAACACTGTGTTCTAGAAGACTAGCATCAAGACTGTCTTTATGTGCCAGATACTTCAGCTCAATTTAGAAATACCTGAGGCATGCAAGATGCTCTCACTGTTTTACCTGCAGCCACAGGAGATTTTATGCTTTGCATCCTCACTCACTAGATCAGCCAGGTTGGTGAAAATTATGTTCATCAATGGTAAATTCAGATGAAATATCTGAATAGCCATATTCAGGCAAATAGCACTCTCAGTCCCTTGTCTGACCCTAGTTGTCGAGGCAACAACAGCAGCCAAGATCCAGGGATATTTACTTCTTCGAGAGTTACAGCTGCATCAGGAAAACACTGTCTGTCTTTGCCCTGATACATGTAGATTGTAATCCAGCTGGCATCATCCTTTGCTGCTGCTGCCAAACCTCTGAAAGGGAGTGGCTGCATAATTTAAAGCCTTGTCTGCACATGTCAGTTTATTTAGTATATGCTCAGTCATTTATTTTAATCAATTAGATAAATTAAACTCCTAGGACTTTACTCAGGCACACCTGTTCTATTTTTCTTTTTCTTTTAAGCCTATATTATTTGGAATCAAAGCCAAAAAAGCCATTTTTGTGCCATAGTAAGTATATCCACAAGTAGAAGAGTCCTCCCCCATGAATTGCCCTATATTATGTTCATACAAACAGTAAAATTCATACAAGCCACAACTCATTATGAACAGGAATAGACAAAGATCAAAATGCTAGAAGGAGCAGTCTTGCCTTACTCATGTAGGATCAGAATACTTCAGAAAAATGGTTTGCAGTTCACAGCTCTGAGAGCCCTCAAAAACTGGTTGTGATCAGAGAAAATAAGCTGAAGACAAGACTGGCTAGAGCCAAGCTTCTAACTTCCACTGTTTTGCTTGTAACTTCTACCCATGAGCTAACTACAGTTTGAAGAACCCTGAAATTGTTTTTCCCATCTCTAATGGCTACAGTCTCACTGCTGAATTTCTTCTTAAATTTACCCCATTTAACTCTGAAGCCCTGTGAAATGGGTTGCTATTTAACAGACTTCTGGTAAGAATAATACTCTTCAGAAGTTTTCAACTTAAAGCTCTGAAGATGTCTGGCAACTCCATAAACAATTTTTATGTTCAATGAAATCAGATTTCCTCCAAAAGAATTTTAAGATTTCAGGAGCATTTTATAAAACTGGGTGAAATGTTTCAAAGACAAATCAACAAGCATTGTCCATGCATAACGATGGCCAGTTCAAATTCACATTCTGTGGAGCCATTACCACAGTCCAGAGTTTGAATAGAATTTCAAACACTATTTGAACGACTCCCAAGTTCTACAAATATAAAATGAATTTCAGACAGACCTTGACTATGTCCTCACTTAGACATCCACTTTGAAATGCAACCTTCTTTTTCAACCAGCTGTCATATAATTGCTGCCTGTGTGTTTTCAACAACCATATACCTTGTAATGGTTCACTTGACCCCTTCCATCAGATTGTAAGCCCTTAGTTTGATCCTGACATTGTCCTATGAAATGTCTTGAAAGACTCATGAAAATTAGAAACAGCTTCCTCCTCTTATGTTCTCACATAAAAGATTGTTAAACAGTTTGATGGAATTCGCTCTTAGTAGAGACACATTAAGTAATTTTATTACTCAGTTTTCTATCTTCCTTGCTTTTCTTCTCACTTCCTTTTCATGATGTTATTTCTTTGCTAGTCTCCAACCCACTGGAGCCTCTGATGTCCCAGAAGTTCCCTCCTGGTCCACAGAAAGTTTTGGGTTAGCTCGATGAACACTCAAGGCCATACTAACTTCCATGCATAGCTTTTTCAGCACGATCTTTCCTTTTAGGCCAGACTGCAGGTATTGAATAGGAGGCAACAGAAGGCCCATGAGATGAGGTGCCTTCGTTCCTATCAGCCATGCCCTATGCTTCTTACCTGAGCTTTAACTAGTTCCCAAGCAACAGTCCAAAGTTACCCTACAAATTTAGGCAAATGCAAGGATCATGCATATATCCAGAAAGATGGATGTGAATAATGATTTTGAGGCTTTCTCCATCTGTTCTTACACAGCCCAACCAATCTTAACCTTTCCCTCTACATTTACTGTGGCAATAGAGTTTTTCATTTCACCTTTTCTCCCTGAACAGGCTATTTGCTGGATTCGAAGCTGGTTGGCTGGCCAAGCCCAAAGATTGGTGGGAATGGAGTTAAATCTGGTTGATGACCAGTCATTAGTGTGGTTCCCCAAGGTTCAGTATAGGGTCCAACTTAATATTTTTATCCATGATCTGGATGAGAGGATTGAGTGCACCCTCAGTAAGTTTGTGGATGACACTAAGATATGAGGGAGTGTTGATCTGCTTGAGGGTATGAAAGCTCTGCAGAGGGAGATGGACCGGGGCCAAAGCCGACTGTATAAGGTTTAACAAGCCACATGCCAGGTCCCGTACTTGGATCACAACAATCCCATGCAGTGGTACAGGCTTGGGGCAGAATGGTCAGAAAGCTGCCCAGTAGAGAAAGACCTAGGGGTGTTGATAGAGGGCCAGCTATATATGAGCCAGCAGTGTGGTCAGGTGTCAAAGAAGGCCACCAGCATCCTGGCCTGTATCAGAAATATCGTAACCAGAAGCAGGGAAGTGATTGTCCCCTTGTACTCAGCACCGGTGAGGTCACACCTCAGATACTGTGTACAGTTTTGGGACCCTCACTACATGAGAGATGTTGAGATGCTGGAGCAGGTCCAGAGAAGGACAGCAAAGTTGGTGAATGGTCTGGAGAATGGGACGCTAGGATAATGAGAATTACCTGATTCTCACATACCACCACCCACACACTTCATAAAATCCATTCTCAAGTTAACTAGTATTACATTCAGAAGTCAGCTTTTCTCCATGTAAATATATATAAAACTGCTACAAGCTCCTGTCTCAGTGTTACATAAATAGTGGTCTAGTCTTCTGAGATACTAAGCCCATACACCTACTAGCAGTGGAGGCACTGAACTCATCTGTAGACCTAAATTCAATGTGTATTTTGCTTGAGGAATGACTAATTATAATTATAATGTAATTACTTGTTTTAAGAAAAACTCCTTCAAGTGCTAGTTTGCTGCTTTTTTTTTTTTTTTGGTGTATGCAGAATGTATTGCTTTGTGATATTTTTATATTTACTATTTTCTAGTGAATGTTTTACTATGAGCAATTCATTCCTTTGTTTGCTCTTTTACTTTCCCCTACCAACATTTGAGCTCAGGATGGAAACTTCCACTTCTCCGCTGGAAGAGATCAGACAGTTGACAGAATTTTTGCCAAGGTACACAGAATTTCTACAGGGGCTTTTTCTGCCTAGTTGACTATAAGAGGCTACTTACTTGGTCCTTTTATATTTTCAGTCAAGATATGACTGGTACTTGCAGAAAGGGTGAGCTTTTTCAGATTTAGTGTCAAGACCAGATTTCACAAAACCCCACAAATTCTGTTAGCTGAGCTACACATCAGAGTGCAACATATTTCAGCAACTGTCTTTCATGCACTTCATTAAATGTAAATGTAACAAGCATCCCAGTGTTCTCCATAATGAAAGGATTCTTTGAGAGTTAAATATTCCTTTAGTTGTTTTTAATCAAGCTTAATATGTGTGAAATTTGTGGGAACTACAGTCCCACAGACTAATAGCAAAACCAGGTACAGCCAGAAAGCCTGACTTGCCTAATGTATTTATAACATACCATCAGTTTTCTTTGCTTTTGACCTTCTCAGAAGATCTTGTTGATCACTTTTGCTATCATGGCCATTCAGTTGGAGTTCTCCCTGCTGTCTTTCAGCAAGGATATCCACAGGTGGCTTTTTGACATAGAAAGTTAGGGAGAAAGTGCAACATGCCACCTGGTTTCCTTATGCAATTTAATTCACTGTGATAGTCTGTCTATGCTTTCACAGCTGGCAAAATGGGCAAGACCATTTCACAGCTGGACAGTGCTATATTAGCCAACAGCAATTATTTTGGGGGGGTAACTTGCCAGTTAGATAACCAGTCATGTTGCAGTAAAGGACTCCCAGCTATGGACATTTTGAAGCAAAGACACAGAGCAAGCAGGGCAGGCATAGATATTTGTTTCAACTTCACTTAAAACAATAGGCTTGAGGTGTTATTTGCCCTGTTCATTTCAAAGAGTCATTAACTAGATGCCCGGTGCTGATAAATGTCATCACGCTGTGTCCTTTTCACAGCATGTTCCAGATCAAAACCCTGGACTGCTGCACGTGTATCCTTCTTGTGTTTCCTGCTTACAGAGCAATTACATCCTGGACACATTTCACAGTATATCAGAGGTTGAAAGGGACCTCAAGAGATCATCAGGTCCAACCACCCTGCCAGAGCAGGATCACTTAGGATAGTCCGTACAGGAATGCATCCAGGGCGGTTTTGAAAGTCTCCAGAGAAGGAGACTCCACAACCCTTCTGGGGAGCCTGTTCCAGTGCTCTGTCACCCTCACTGTAAAGAAGTTTCTCCTCATGTTGAGGTGAAATCTTCCATGTTCAAATTTGAACCCATTGTTCCTTGTCTTATCACTGTGAACCACTGAAAAGAGCCTGGCCCCCTCCATTTGAGCCATGACAGAGCCAGGCAAACTCATCTTAAGCTGCCTGCCCAAAGTGAACTTGCTTTAGCTTGAGCTGGGAGCACTCAAAGAGCATGACAAGTGCTAGGAAAGGAAGAGATGCAGAGTCCTAGGAAACTCTAGCAAAGAAGAATACAAGCAGGAGTGTCCAGCAGTCTTTTCCAGTGCCATGACACAGGCAGAACATTCACTTCTTCACAGGCTTCACTCAGATGTGCAGCAGAATCAGTGTTGTACAGTAAAACAAGTTATGTTTACATTCAGTGCTACCACTTCTCTTGTAAGCCTGGCTGCAGACCTAACAGGTTGACAAACGTACTCTGAAGATTGTACAACAACATAGAATCATAGAATCACAATAGCCAAGTAAATCACATGCAACACCCATTTTAATGCTCTGAACTGTATTTCTCCTTTGTTCTTAATCCTTTACCATGTACCACTGTAGTTTGAACTGTCTTTCTGCCTTGTCAAAGCAGTCTTCCAGACACAGGGCCATCTTCTGTGTTTACTCACTCAGCAGCAGTGAAACATTTTCAGACAACTCTTCCCTTGGTGACAGTTTAAAATGAGGGAACTTGGAGGCAGAATTTGTTGGTTAGTTTGAAAATACATAAGTACATAGATACAGAAATATATATTCTCGTATGGGATTTGTGTATCTGTTTTCATGTAAGAGGAGGAATAGGCATCATTTTTCCAGTTGTAAATCAATAATGATCTGAATGTCAACAGCTTGTAAAACTTGAAATGAACTAAACTCTGCAACTTTCAGTTTTTCTAGTCATGCCCTATCTCACCCATCCCAGTGGTTTCTGCTCTTTCCCATTGCTGTGTTCTCTCCTCAAGCAGCTCCAGACCTGTCCACTCCCTCTCTCGCCACACAAATGCTTTAGTGAAGCTCATTTGTTTCCAAACAACTGGCAAACTTTTTCATAGGGTTTAAAAACAAAAGAAAAAGAAAAAAAAGTTCAGTAAGCTGTTTTCACTCCCAAATTCCCTAAATGCAAGGAGTAGGAATGACATATGTTCTTAGTAAAACCACACAGCCCTTTGGGACACGGCCTGGACCCCTAGAATAGCCTTTAGCTCTCAGCAAGGTGGATCTGCACTTTCTTATCTAATTCACTATAAAAGAGGAGTTGAAATGAATTGCCCTGCATCAGTGCAAAAGCTGTGTGAGACAGCAATGCCCTGCTGTATTCTTTCCCTCTGATTTCCAACCCATTTGAGCAAAATCTAACCATCAAGTCTCACTGAGCCCTTCTCTTTTGTTCCTCAACTCTAGCTTGAATGATCCCAGATTTTCCCCAGATCTTCAAACACATCCCCTGCCACTCCCTAGCCTGCACAGAAAAAAGAAAGCTGGCAACCTCAAGAGCACCGGCCACTCCTTCTTGTTCAGAGACCGCTGCACATCTCTGCTTTGATGTGGCTGACCTCCTCTGAACTGGAGAAGACTGTTGCTTCTCAACTCCGATTTCCCCCTGAGGCAATGAATTATCCTGACAACTGGCTACTGACAACCGACACCTCCCCAAAGGGCTCCGTCCTACTGTGGGAACCGACACTTCAATGGGAAGCTGCGATGTGTATGCCAGGCTGGAAGTGGGGCACTTGGTGCTTAATGAATGTTTCTGTTTTGCCGAGAGACAGCCACAAGCTGGAGGGTTTGAGCTGGAACCTGATGGTTTAAAAGTGTTTCCGTGGGAAATATGGGAACATTTCCAAATCCCTCCAGTTTCTAATTGAACATTGAGATTAATTTAATGTGTAACTTGTCTTGATGGATCATTGATTTAGGCCTCCCTTTACTTTCTCTTTTGTGCCACCCTTCTCATGCACATCTCCGCTTTCCACAAGTTTATGAAATGCTTATTCTACTTTACCAGGCTCAGTCAGCAAAAATTTCACAAAAATCGACAGCGCTGAAAACAAAAAGCTGTCCTAGTTACTTTAAAATAAACTATATATATGCTTTTAAAATATTTTTGTCCTGAGGAATAAAAAAAAATCGAACTGCATACAGAAAATATGAAGTTATTCTTAAAGTTTTCACAGAATCACAGAGTAGTAGGGGTTGGAAGGGACCTCTGGAGATAGTCTAGTTCAAGCCTCTTGCTAACATGGGTACATGGGTTTTACATGCTAAATCTACTCCCATTGTGCCTCAGCTGCAAACCTGCACACGTGCAGCACAGTAATGTTCAAAAAGCCATTCAAAATGTGTGATTAAGGGCTGGTCTGTTCTGCAGATTGGGGTTTTAGGTTAAGAGTGTTTTTTTGTTCTGGTATATTTTACCAGGAAGCATGCCACCGAAGAAACCCACCTGGGTAATTAAGTTTAGTTCATAATCATAAGCAAGCCTGTATAGTGAAGGTGACTTGACAGATCAGTCAGTCTGCCACGACCATAAAATGCTTTCCCTGGAAGGAAAAGAGGACTTAAAAGACATCACTAGTGTCCTTGATTAGTTTGAATAAAAGCACAAAAGATGAGCACCAACATCTAAAACCAAAATGCCTTCCTATTTGCCATTGTGGCTCAGGACATAGCATACTTCCAGGATCACATTTAGTAGTGAGTTTATCCTTGAGCATGCAAAGTAGACCAAAAACACCTGAGAGCAGAAATATTATTGAATTTTTGCATTCATTAGGAACAGCTTCTGTCAAGTGCACTGGGACTAATTCAACATCTTTAGACATTCTTGTCCATCAATGAATGCAGGAAGAACACGTTAGGAGCTAGTTCTTCAGTTTGTATAAATCAGCCTTGTTCAGAAAATCTATGCTGATTTACACCAACTAAATGCACACTGAGCTTTGGATTGTATTCTACATGACATTCACATAAATTTGGAAAATGTACTATAATATTAGCAATATTTTATTTCCAGCAAACCAAAATGGGCTTGAGCTCTGCTTTCCAAAAGAAAAACAAACAAAAAAAGTTCTTCTGCAGGTGTCAGCTTTGAGAGTGTCTCCTTCATTATCACTGATGGGCACCAAGTGATTGCAGCTGATGGTATCTGATAGCCACAGGATAAGAATGTGCTAATCTTCCAATATAAACAACAGTTTGAGCAGCTTTTTCAATGTAAATGGATTGTTAGGTGCACTTTATGACACAGTTTGTGCTTTCACAAGCGCTGGTCATTGTTTGCCTTTCTTTAAAATGAAGTCGAAGTATTTCACAGCCTTGTTTAGCATCGAATAAATTAGGTCCCTTTGTATAAGGTTTAGGTGCAAGCATGCACGTAGGCATTTGTGCTCATTTTTTTTTTAAGGGATGCAGTTTCCAAGAATTTAAAAAAACCTTTTGAATTTTTAAGACATGTACTAACACTGTACTTCCAGGCTTTCCTTTGTGTGAAGGAGAGTTACGCTTAGCTTGAAAACTAAACTTTTTTATTACTCAGATGATTTGAGAGTATTGAGCTGCCCAAAACAACACCAAAACCTTCAAGTCAGAAAAAAATGGATTTGACTGTTTGTTTGTACATAGCATTTTAAAAATATTTTAAAAACCCCCAGCATTAACTGAACTTCTCATTTCCAGTCATTGAGCTCACTTGGAGATAAAAGGCTCTTCTTGGCCACTACTCAGCACTTTCCCTTGGTGCTGCTCTGTCCCACCACGGAGGTTATTAACTTTTACAAGTGCTGCTCACATCCTCTCTTTGATGGATGGTGCTAGGTTTGTATTTAGATTACAGGATTTCCCACCAAGGCTGTGTTGTTATTGAGAGGGAGAGCATTTTAACACAAGATGGGTTTTCGCATCAACCACTCAATTTGCCCTATAAAAATGTGCAAGGCCATGGGTATCCCAACCACAAGATACAGTGGTTAAGTTTTGGGCTAGTTCTCTGCTTTTTGTGCCTATGTGCAAGGTGCATGGGGGCTTTTCCTGCAGGTTTCAACATTGCTCTCCTGCAGCTCCTGTCAGGATGTAGGAAATCTGGGGTGACCCACAGGAAGACTAAGGAAGAATAGAGAGGAAGGGGGAAGAAAGGGGAAAGAAAGCACGTTTTTGCCTCCTTGAAACTGTTGTCTTCTTTCAAAGTGGGGGAAAAAAAAAAAAAAAGAGAAGGTGGAGAGGGAGGTCAGAGGAGAAGAGATTTCCTTGCCACCTCATTACTCTCTGCTTACTGTAAATTCCCAGTGGTGGCCTCTCTGGCTCCCATCCTTCTCTCCCCTCTGGCTTCTGCACCTAAATTTTTCACAGCCTTCTTCCCAGGTGGAAATGTAAATCAATATACACTCAGGATTAACAAAAAACCCCAACCAAAACAACTGTGTAAGCATGTCCCATTCTCCTTTACACATTACATAGGAACTAATGTTATTGGTTTTCACTTTCTTTAACTTCTGTGATTTCTAGCTGAATTTTCATGAATCATGAACTTACTTTTCTGGCTAAAGAACTTATTGGATTAATTTTTTTTTTCCCTCAGTGGAAAAAAAACCTGACACCAGATGTTTCTTTAGACCATTCCCTGTCCTGGGTACGTAAGCACCAGAAACAGACAGGCTCTTCTGTCAGTTTGCTTCTTTCCAGAATACCAAAAATTTTACCACTTAGTTAAGAAAAAAAAAAAAAAAGAGCATTTAACCTGCTGGCAACTACATTTCAAGCTCAAGTTATTTAAGTCCTCACTCTTGGAAGTAAAGGGTTTTACTCATTAATAATACAACTGTAAATGTGCACTGTGGTGTGATGCACAGATACAATAAAGCTCTTGTGCTGCACAAGCCCTCAGGTCTGACAAGCGTGTCTCCTGGCCCAGGAAAGCAACAGCCCTCTCTAAGAGCCACCCAGCAGTATTTTTAAACCTCCTCTCCTAAAATAACATGTCACTGTTTGCCTATCTGAACTTACAGGAAGGCTGAATGAAAATTTGTGGGCACACCACTGTAAATGGATTTTGTCACGGATTTTATGACATCATGAGACTGTTTATAGTGCTGTGCTGAGAAAACGAGTGAGAATTGGACTTCTTCCTGCAGCTCCCTTGCCTCCTAAGAGGCACCTTTAACGCCTCTGAAAGAGAGAGGTTGACATTGTGGACAGCAAACTACCCCTTCTGAGATGAAGGTGAATGTGTTGTATCTGTTTGACCAGTCAGTGTTCAAGCTTGCCATGCTAATTACAAACACATCCTGGTGTGACCCATAAAACAAACACCACAGAGACCATTTTAATTCCTTCCTTCCCTGTCAGTACTTCCATTCTAGGTTAGGCATGAAACTTAGCACTAGCTGATATTTTCTCTTGTGCTACTGGTAAAAATCTACTTTTCTTGTGTAAAAACCCTCTTTGAGAGAGAAGGAAAAGTAAACAACCCCTCAGGTCCCAAGATGTTTGAGTACTACATCTTCAAGTTACAGATCTTCCAAGCTTTGTTCACAGACATAAAGTGGTAGACACTGCATGGTTAATTAATTAATGTCATTGTAATATTACTTTTCATGTAGAAAAATCTCAGTTCCTTTCAACTCCTTCTTTGCTTAACAAGTAATCCAGAGTACAAATGTTTGGTGTAGGAGTTTATTCACCTTACCATAATTGTTTAAAAGTAGGTCTCACTTTAGATTCCTTCTGTAGTCAGAGGACAGATTTATGCACCTTCAGGAAGATTTTTGCACCGACACTGGGGCACAGGCAGACTCCTTTCCAGCAGGATCCTGGAGTGCCCCAGGGTGAGACCTAATCATGTAAGTGAGTGTTTTGCATTATTGGTCATAAAACACATTAATGCATATCTGCCTTTTTTCAGCACAAAGTGCACTAAGTCATTTGCATCACAATTTCCAGAGAAATGTCTTCATCACACAACCTGCAGGGTTTTGGCCAGGGCACTGCGACAGGTGTCATTTGTTTTTAGGTGATAGGAAGGGATTTCAGAGTGCAAGCATATAGGAGTGAGGATGGTGCTGTCTCATACTGTCAGTGGGAAATTGCCCCTGGAACAAACCCTCTTAGAACTGTAGCTGTGTTGTGTCTCAATGGAAACCAGTCACTTCATGTTGGGAAAGTTCCTGAGTGAGAACCAATGCACAAGCACTGCTGGTCATGGAGGAAGCTGGGAAAAGGGAGGGAGCAATAATAACTGGGAAATGGGTCTGTTAGCTGCTGTTTCAGTAGTGCTAAAGCCTTGAACTTAAATTATTTCTCCTTCAGTCCCCAGCAGCTTGTGTAATGCAGTCCACCCTGTGAAAATTATTTACCTAAGTGTGTCTCCTAGCTAGTGTATGCATAAATAACCTCATCATAGAACCATAGAATGGGACCTCAGAAATCATCTACTCCAAGCCCTCTGCAATGGGCAGGGATGCCTCTCAACTTGCAGAACTAAGGGGCAGGTGTGACTCTTTCTTAGCCAATGATATTTGTGTAACAGTAAGACAGAAAGTGATAGTCTTTAGGGCTACAGCAGGGTTGGGGTTTTGTAACAAGGTGTCAAAAACTGTTCCTGGTCTTGTTTCGGTTTCCTTTGGAGTTTGCAGAGTCACCCCACTTCGTTTAGTACCACAAACCTTCCAGATGGATCAGGGTAATAAGTGGTGAGAAATTGCTTTGCAGTTTTGCTACATATGGAAAATATACTCTGGAAAATGTATCTATTTTTCTTCTTAAAGGTGAATGTAGAGGGTTTCTAGTCTGAGGCATATTTCTGAGTCTTTGGTTCAATTTCCCCATAAAGATCTATGTCTTATTTTCATCAGAGTTAACTTTAAGAACACATTGTTTTTCAGACAGGAGAAACTCTGCTTTATCCCTGCTTGTTTGACATTTATGCAACATCAGTTCCCAGAAGATGTGGTAGGAAGGTGACTTTTTTGTCATCTTCGTCCAGTCAGGACTTTAAGACAATGGCAGACTAAGAAGTGAAGATTAATTCCTGTCCCCTTAGACAGGATAAGACCAATCTATGCTCCAGCATACACATCCAGACCACCTTACTGCAGCCAGCTGGCACTGAATTACTTACTGCTCTTATTTTACTCCTGAAGGAACTAGGGTCAGACAAAGTGAAAATCTCCACAGTCAGATGCAGTTGACACTCTAGTTGATTCAAGTACTTGAGATTCCTGCCATGAAAACACTACCTTACAGAACTTCTAATTATAGAGATGACTGTATTTAATTAATGTCAAGGTTTTATATTTGGGAGTTATTAGAAATATGGTCAACACATGCAACATTTTCCCTCAAGATGTCTGAGATTACGTTAATTAATCAAGCATTCAGGATAGGAAGCATTAATCATTTGTCTCTACACATTGCTGGGATTATTCCAAAACCTCCTGCCTTTCCTCTGTCAATATAAATAAATTCAAGAGCGAAGAGGAAAGTTTAACATATGGGCAGAGATAAAGACCATGTCCTTTTCTGCAGAAGCATACATCAAAGATTTGCAGAGATAGGACGGGTTCATTGGCAGCACTCTGAGGCCAATACAGTGTCAAAGACGTGGGTCAGTCACATGTAATGAGGCTTTAAAACAAAACTCCATAAACAATTTTCTAAGATGAAACAATAAATTTATATTTTTCCTTGCTCTGCTCCCTCATACAATATTCTACTCTAAAATATTCCCTCTGTAGCAATTCCTTTTGCCTTCATCTCCAAGATACTGACAATGGCCATGGATATGAAAATGTGAAAATCTCCATTCTTGAGCAGAGTCCAGCAATGAAACTCAAAAAGCCATATCATGAATGAGGATGGAACTAAATGAAGTGTCAAACCAGTCTTCTAAGGGTTCATGACCATGATGTTGGTGATGTAAGGGAACTGATAATATTATGATGTTCTCAAGGTGCATTACCTGTTCATGTCAGACACGGATGAAGTTTTCTGGAAGAAATTTTCCAGTAAGCTAAAGTTAAGACTGGCATTTCCTAGAAAGATCAAGCTGAATGCTTCTACTCCCTTCTCATGAGACCCCACCTGGAGTACTGCATCCAGCTCTGGGGTCCTTAGCATAAGAAAGATATGGACCTTCTCAAATGGGTCCAGAGGAGGGCCACAAAGATGATCAGGGTGCCGGAGCACCTTTCTTATGGACAGGTTAAAAGAGATGAGGTTGTTCAGCCTAGAGAAAAGAAGGTTTTGAAGAGACCTTATAGCAACTTTCCAGTACTTAAAGGTGGCCTACAGAAAAGATGGAGAGGGACTCATTGCAGGAAGTGTAGTGATAGGACAAGGGGTAATGGTTTCAAATTGAAAGAGTGTAGATTTAAATTAGATATTAGTAAGAAATTCTTTACTGTGAGGGAGTTGAGACAGTGGAACAGGTTTCCCAGACAAGTTGTGGACCCTACCTCCCTGGAAATGTTCAAGGCTAAGCTGGATGCAGCTTTGAGCAGTCTGGTCTAGTGGTAGGTGTTCCTTCCCATGGCAGAAGGTTTGGAACTAGATGGTCTTTAAGGTCCCTTCCAACCCAAATCACTCTATGATTTTATGAATGCCAGCTGTATTAAGCATTTTTCATCAAAACTGAATAGTCATACTCTGTCCTTAGCTACATGAGAGAAGCCCAGATTACCACAGCTAAGCAGCAGAGTTGCTCCAAACTCTTAGTTTGTGTAGATGTACTTCATTTCCAGGAAAGTGGTGGAAGCCCTCTTATTTAATTCTCCTTTCTTCTCTTGATAGTCTCAATTTCCAATTAATTCTTACCATGCTTTAGGGGGTATACAATACCATGACAGAGAATCTAAGCTATCTGATTTTCTTTTCTTAAATCTGAATGAAACCCTTGGTGTGAGTTTGCTTTCTATTGTACTGTTCTGAAGAGCTAAGCTATCCTGAAATTATCTTGGTCTCTAGAATTGAATGGTCAAAGTTATCTACAGAAAGATCAGTCAAAGCCACAGTGGAGACATGCAACTTACATGAGCTGTGATACCTCAGTTCTGTAGTTTCCTTATAGTAAACAACATTTTGTATCAAGCTTCTCTCCCAGGAATGCAGAGAAAGGAGGATAACAGAAACGAGTTGGGGACAAAAGACTTTCTCCCACTCTCTGTTGGATCACAAGGAATTAGAAGATTAAATATTAGATAATTAAAAGGAGCAGCAGGCTTTGAAGGAACAGAGTCCTATGATCAAAAGGCTGCATCATATCCAAAGCTAAAGAGTTTTTCTACTTATACTTTTTAAGTTAAGCCATTTGGGTTTGCTTTTGTAAATTATGCCCTATGGCCCTGGAGGATAAAATCATGTGGGAAACAACTAACTGCCTGATATTCTTGCCCTCTCATGAAGTTGCTGCACCCTTGTGCAAGAAAGTCAATGTTTCTTCTATCTGTAGCATAACCACTGGGCCACCCTCTTGGTTTCAGCTGTCCCCTGAGGCACTCAATCCACATCAGCAATCAGTTTACTTTTGCAGATTAAAAAAGGGGGTGGCTCCACTAGTCAAGGCCTGAAATCCACACTGGAGTGACAGCATGCCAAACTGCACAGATGCTAGTGAATGTATGCATAGTTTCAGTATTGCTTCAGAAAAATGTCATGTAGCACGTTACCTATCTTTCCCACAAGAGAAACTGCATTGAAAAATAGAATACATATGGCTTTAAATGGAACTGCTAATTTTTGTTAGGTGCAAGTAGAAAACCAGATCACACTGGCAACGATATGGATTTTTCTTCATTTAATTCACAAGTCTACAAGAAAAGGGAAGTGTTTATCACCTCCCATGAGAAATATTGAGCATTTGGCATGAAATACAAATCTCTATTAAAAACCTTTTGTGGTTAGTGATTTTTTTTTTTAGTAAGTAATTAAAAAAAAAAAACAAACCAAACAGTGTTGCAGAAGTCTCTGTCCTGCTTCATTCTGGTTTACAGAGTTCCCTTTCTGCAGAGATCCTGGCAGAAGTCAGTTTGTTAATTCCCAGTGACAAAAATTAGCCAAATAATGGGTTTTATGAAACTCCTAAAACATTTCACCCCACCAGTTGGCCAGGAATATGTTTACAGTTAATCAAATGGCCTAATTAGAAACTTTCTGGGGAATAAGATATGCATTGAAACAACTTCCACAAGAGATCCAGCCTCTTTTGGATCAGTCTCAGGAAGCTTCACACAGAGGTAGTGCCCATGTGTGTGTACCTGCATATGTGGGTATAACATCCATTACCACATTGATCTAAGCCTCACCAGTCATTTCAATATATGTCGTTTTTACATGTAACACATTGACACTTTGAGAGCTTGGATTCTTTGTAAGAAAGGTCAAAGAGGAGAAGGAATGAAGAGGGAAAGGAAGGACTACAGAAATACACACTGTCTCTGGGAAGATGGCAAGGTGGATGCTCCACAAAAATACCACCAGTCTATGGAGTGCTGTAGGCAAACTGAATTTTGCCATTTCAGCCTGAGAGTACTGGACCTGGTCAGCATCTCCAGAGGTGTCTCCCTGGATAGCAAGTCCTACAGTTCCTCCTCCTTTGGTCATATTCCTAGTCAGGAGGACACAACCATGGGACTTGGTACTGGTGCCTCCTTGGACTCTCTACTACAGTTTCCAATGAGAGAGTGCATTTGACAAGTGGAGATTAATCACAATATTGACCTAAAATAATACTTTTCATTTTAACCTTCCCTCTCCTGAATTTGCTTTGTTTATCTGTGATATTTCATCATTAATTAATCACAAGAACTTTTTATAGTGTAACACTGCCTTCTTCCTACACCTTTGTGCCACATGAAATAATAGCAATATAAATATGAACAATTCCTGCATGGGAAAGGGTAAACTGCTACCAGAAAGTGATTCTTCTGGAACAGCTACACTGTTCAGATTTGGGGTGGCCTGAGCACTCTTTTTGTTTTCATGGAAGGGGCATGGAGGCGAAATTAGGAAACAAGTAAAGCCACTACAAAGGCACCTGGGTCAATGTACCAGAGCTGGAACAAAGTGTGCCCAGTGTACTTCTCTACAGGAAAGCGGTAAAGTGTCAGTATGGTTTTGTGGGGATCATGCCTCAGGGGATACCCACAACAAAAAGATAGACAGTTTTGCTTCTGTTTTCTCAGAAATGCTATTTTGGGGAGTTCAGAGCAAGGAACTACTGACCGTTCTCAGTATCCCTGAGGAAACAGATTCTTGTGCCCATTTATTGGAAGTAACCCAGATGAAAGCAAAGATGATGTCTTGTTCATGATACCAAAGTTTCCTCCCATAGAGGGAAAAAAAAAAAGAATCCTGAAAGGTCTTGAATATTAATCAGGTGTTCATAACATAGCGGGGGACAGCTTTGAGGAGGCTGAGTTAATGGATTCATTTGTGAGTGCTTAAAGATTTTGCTGTAATGCTTGGAAGGAAGCAGAAAACACTTGTTCTGTATGTATTTGCAACTCCCTAAATAAAGACCAGAGTGCCAGGGCTTGAATTTCACACATGAATTCACAGGGACCTTCAAGCCAGACACAAGGCTCTGAAGTTGCAAGGAAAATGGTTCTTTGCTGTTTTTCCAATCTATCTGATTAGGTAGATTTCTACCATATGAGCAACCTTACAGTGAAAGAACCATCACTTCTTTAGAAAGCAGCAACAAGCACAGCTTAGAGAGAAAAAAGGTAGTGTCTGCCTGTGATCATCAAGCAGACTAAATCTGTGCTGATCTGGGCTCTGTTTCCCACAGTAGATTAGTGGGAAAGTGATCTTCCCTTGCTCTTGGGATAGAAATGGTATCGGATGAATCAGCCTCTTACAAGAGCTTTTTTGGACCGAATGCAGGAAAATCTTCATCTGATTTGGATTTCATTAACTCACAAATGTTATTGTTTTACATTGTTGGCAAACACAGTTTCATTAATAATAGTATCTGACAAATGCTGCTACTTTATGGGACTTACGACAGCTGAATCTATGCGTCAAGAGCTTATAGCCTCCCTCCTGTTAGAGGACTCACCCTGTGCAGGTGGCAGGGACCTTGCCCATGAGTGCAGAATATCATCAGCTTCCACACAAGCCAAGCCAGGTTAGGGCTTTCAGCACTTTGCAGAACTGACTTTTATATTTCTGTCCTTTCCAGCAGGACCCTGGGGTATTGAAAAGAGAAAATTAAAACCAAAACAAACCAAAACAAACCACAAAAGCCATCAAAAAAAAGCCCAGCATTCACTGAAAATGCTGAGCAACCTCTGCACTGGTGCTGCTAATGTGCCTCTGAAATTTCCTGCGTGTCCTGCTGTGCAAATGCCTAAAGACAATGGCTTTATTCCTCCAAATATTAGAGAATATTTTCTTTGGTTTTGCTCCATACACATCATCATTCTTTATGCTCTGCATTTCAGAGCAAGGTTTGAAAGGAGCAGGCCTGGGAACATTTCACTTACCTACTGTGAGACTCAAGTTTGTTCTTCCTAGATCCCAAGGATCAGGTGAAAGTATCAGGATAATTTCACTATCTCTGTGAACACCATGTGTAACATTGCTTCCTGATTGTTAGCTGTTGCAGGCATCCTCGATCTGACCTACTGGGGCTGTACAAGAGGGTCATGTGAAATTGTTTTTCCCAGGCTGTGGGCAGCCTTTGGGGTTATGACACAATGGCTTGAATTTCAACCTATGAACTGAAATCACAGCATCAGGCAGGGCTGAAAGCTGCTGGGCTCAGTAGGCTCTGATCCATCCCAACTGCAGGTCCTCTCCATTCTCAAAGGAATTGAATGCACAGACTCCATTTATGGGCAGCAACATAAGTTGTTCCAGCACTTAACTCAGAAAGCCCAGGAGTTACCACGCTGCTTGTGCCATGCAAGCTGATGCTGTCCTAAGTTTTATTTTAAATTTGTCATTCTTGGATATCAGCAAAAGAGCAGAAGTACAGCACATAGAGCAGAATAAACTCTTTTGACTGGTAGTTCTGGACAAAGCTGCTCCATTATGCATTAAAAAATGTAAGTACCATAGCCAGTCAACTCAGAGGCCTGTCTAGCCAAATATCATATCTCTGACAATGATTATTAGCAGATACTGAAACAAAAGTATGAGAATGAAGGCATATAGAATCCTTTTACTGCCTTCCAGTATCCAAAAGACCAACAGCTTAGAGATTTCCTGAGACTCAAATTACATCCAGAGCACAGTATCAAATAGTCCACAAAGAACTCATCCTCCATCACTGTGTGAATTCCTTGTGGAATTTACTTATTTTATTTATTTGGCCACAGCATAACTACAGGCCACACAGAAAAGTTTTCACTTTTTTGCCTATTTTAAACTGTGCCTGACAACTTTATTGGATGCTGTCTAAGATTTTATGTTCTGAGAAACTGTAAATTGTCAGTCCCTGTTCATTTTCCCTCCACCACCTTGGTTTTACACAACTGTGCCATATGCTGCCTCCATTATAATTTTTCCAGCTTGAGGAACCCTGTGATTTAATCAGCAGAACAGAAAGCCACGCTGAAGAGGAAAAGAGATTTGTGGTAGGACCATTTGTGGAGGAGAGAGGAGGTTCTGGAGACAGGTCTTGTTCTGGATTTCTTCCCATCCACTCTGTAGACCTGTTAGCAAGTAAGCATCAGGTTCTGGTATTGGAAAAAGACAAGGACCATTCCCACTATGAGACTCTGACATTCCTTCCAGGGCCATCAAGACAGGGAGGTGCATGCTGACTGTTACTTAAGGGTGACAGGAGAACCCATCTGCCATGTGGCCCTTAAAGGCAGTCATTGGCTTCTCTGATGCATGCAACTGCCTTTACTGAGGGTCTGAAGGAAGTTGGGCAGCTGGGTAGCTGAGAACAGAGGAGAATTTTCTGGGTGATTCACAGGGAAGTCTCAAAAACCATCTGACCAGAAAGATTATCTGATGATGCTTCTTACGAGTAGAGAGGACAATCATCTTAAACACAGCATTCGGTGTCAGTGAGGGGGAGACTGAAGTGCTGGGCAGGAAAGGAAGTAGATCATAGACTGTGTGCAGATTTGGAGAAGGGGTTGGGCAAACCCTTGTGACACAGAAAGGGAATGAAAGTTAATGGGAGTAAAGATTTATCTTGGTCTGATTGTAAAACATAGAGAAAGATAGAAGATGAATCAAATGGTTCAAGTATTGAAAAGAGAGAGTTTATAATGTCCATGGATAAATTTCACAGGGCAGTAGCCAGAGTGAAAGGAGATAGGGAAAAAAATAAAGCAGAAATTGCTCCCAGGAACAATGGTAATAACATGAGCACAAATTATCTCATAACAGAGGTAGCCTAGGAAAGAAAACATCAGATCAGCTTCACTGACATTTAGCTTTACCAACCTCAAGAGAATTTATGGCTGCTGTAGATAAAATTAGGCACTTATAGGAAAATGTCTTTTTCCTCTTCCTCTCAACTCAGATCTGGTTTTGAGTCATAAATTCATAAAGTTGTGACTTCAGGCTCAGACCCTTTCATGAGGAGAAATGTTAAAATATAGGCCTTTAAGGTTGTTACGGTTTAGAGCTGAACTGGCCACTGAACAACCAACAGTTGCTCTCTATTAATGTCTCTCCCTTCCCAGGGGGAAAAGAAAAGGAATAATGGAGAGAAGCTTATGACCTGGAAAAGAAAACTAAAAGTACTTTGATGAAAATAATAATAGAATAATTAAACATATACAAATTTATATGAAAAAAAAAGTTCGAACTCAACTCCCCTGATGGCAATTAGTCACCGCTAACACAGATGCTGTGAGAGAAATCCCAGACTGGACTCAGCAGCAGACAGGAACCAGATTCAGGAGCTGGATTCTGGAATTGGATTCAGGAACTCATGGATCAGGATTGCACATTCCCAGAGATAAAAGTCTGTGCCGGCTCATACAACATTATTGTGAATTTGCAGGAAAGGAAGGTGCAGAATGAACAGAATTCTTCTCAGACACCAACCATTGAAGAAGAGGAAGACAGGAGTTTGATCCTCATGATCCCTCCGATTTATACTGAATGTGAGGTGTATGGAATGGAATACCTCAATAGTCAGTTTAAGGTCACCTGGCCTGTCCTTTCCTCTCTGCAGGCGATGACCAATCCTCAGTATTAGCTAGAAACATTGAGCATTATCATTACTAGAAGTAGATGCTGTCTGCAAAAACATGCTGTTAATTCCAGAAAGTGCCGTTACTTGTAAGAGACTGAGCTGAAGAGAATTAAATTCTCTTCTAACTCGAGCCAGGAAGAGATTAAAAAAACAGCAAGAAGCACATTCCCAGAGATAAAAGTCTGTGCAGGCTCATACAACATTATTGTGAATTTGCAGGAAAAGAAGGTGCAAAATGAACACATGTTCAAAATTAATTGTTTAAAACCTTATATGCAGGATGGAGAGATGGCTCTTTCCCACCGCACAGATAAGACAGGCCATGGACAGGCCAGATTTACATGTGCAAGTGAAGGTTAGAGGCACTTGCCCCCGGTGCCCCTTCCCCATGTTGTCTGAGCTGCTGCCAGAATGAACAGATCCGGGGTGTAACACCCCATGGCCTGCTCTGTGGTGTCACACTAAAAATTCTGCCTCGCTGATAATTTTGCAGACTGTTCATGGAAACAACTCCCTGCTTCACAGATTTCAAACAAAAGCCACCATCAATGTGATCTGGCAGACAGAGAACATGTTTTCATTAATTAGGATGATAGTCATGGAATCACCAAGATTGCTGCCAGACCTATAAACATACCCAGGACATCCAGGACTAGAAAACTTTGCATTTTGTAAGCCTACTCTCTCCATGATTATTTGTCATATTCTATATATCTAACATAGTTTCAACAGTATGTACCTTCCTATGGTAACTTGCATCACTTTTTTTTTTTACCTAGAACACACTGTCTAAATAGTTACTTGGCTTAACTTCAGAATATTGCTTGCTAAGAACTGAGTGCTTAATTTAACAAGCAAAACCAGATGATATTCCAACTTGGAGAAAGTATTACACAAAGGAAATGCAGCTTTGTGACCTCTGGCTAAAAGTCCTGTAAGTTTGGGTAGGATGTCTTGTTAACAGAAGGATAATGAGGGCTGTTTTCTCACACAAGTTTTCTGCTCCCCCACCCCTCTCTCTGCCTGTGAGCTCACCCCCATGAACAAAACAAAACCCTTTCATTCAGTGTCATTCCTTGAGCTGAGACTGGATATGGTTTAACTCTCAGTTTAAGTCTAAGATTTAGTTTAAGTTTAAGATATGGTTTAAGTCTCAGTCATTCTTGTTCTCAATGCTATTGCAGGTTCCCCTGCCCACCTCTACAGGAGACATTAAGATCTGTAGAGAAATACAAAAAGCTTCAAGATACACTCTGTAAATGAGTATGGTTTGCAAAATAACTGTTCTTCTGGTACACAGAACTTGTGATCCCTGTGCTTGATTTTCTAGAAAACATTTTTAGCATTTACCTTAAGGTCATGGTGCCTGAGACCACGAGAAGGTGAGATGTAGTTAGCCATTGTATTTGTAAAAGTTGTGGTTTCTTCCCTTTAGCCTTTTTTCTCTGAAAACAAACAAAAAACCAAAAAACAACCTATCAAAACTACCTTCCTTACAGTTTCTATATCAAAATATTTGACTCTGCCTCATTGTAGCAAGGAGAAAGCAGAAGACCTTACTGCCATCCTCTCTTATGTACAACTACAGAGCAAACATCTTTTGGCAAAAAATATAGAGAGACAAACATTTTTTCAAATGTTAGATTAAACAGGTAACTAAATGAACAGGAGGGGAACATGAGGTCTGCTTATGTTCTCAGTTGCTGAGTCTGAAATAATTCTGGGGTATTCCATCAACACTGGAAAAGCCCAGTACCCGGAGTTCATTATGATTGCCCTGGTTGGAATTAAAACACAAACAAGATTATGCATCAGTTGGGAAAACTCCAAAACTGTATTAAAGAGAGAGAGAGAGAGAGAAAAGGAGGAAAGATAGGACAGGAGGAAATTAGCAGAGATAATTCTTAAGCAAAGGATAGTCACCACCAAGACTTTGCCTCTTATAACCACGTTTAGCAGACTCCCTTCTCCATCATTATCCCTGCTTTTCAGCTTCAAGATCCTGATTTAAGGTTGTGCAAAAATCCCACTGCACAAGAGCCAAGACCTGTTGTCTCACTAAGTCAGGGGAGCTTTTGCTTTGAATTGTGGTTTTAGAGGAGGACATTCAGCATAAGGCTGTGGCTGCAGAGTTTCCCTCCTGAACCCTGACAGGCCTGTCCTCTAAGTTCCCTCACCTCATTTCTCTGCCAGTAATATGATAAGAACAATAAATAATTAGGTTAAAAGATCACCTCTGTCTGCTGAATGTGCATTTTGTCATTTAAATTAAAAGCTTAACTTGTAGTCACTAGCAGCTTAAATATTTAGCCAAAGTAATACTTCAAAAATTACTTCTTCCTTAAACCTATGAGGTAATACATAAGATATTGTCATTTGGGAACCAGAATAAATATTATGGAAGGCAAAGGATGTCAAATCTTGTAGGGAATGGAATAACCTAAAATTAATTCCAGTAATGAATTTTGATAGAATGCTTTCTAACATGCCTCTTTGGAGTGATAAACAACTTGACTTCAAAACTAACTTAAAATCCAATATTCAATATATTTATGAGTAACCCCATAGTAAATTGACAGCCAGTTTATTTCAGTCCTGCAGTCTGCCTCAACATAGCTGTTTGTGATAAACTTTTCAGTTCTTTCTTAGCAGGACTGCTGGAAAATGGCCAGTTACAGAAATCCCTGGCAGTTGGGAAGTGCAGCTGTGGCTATCTGCTTACGTTTCTATAAAACTAATTTGCATCAGGCAATCTCCAACATACACTGAATAAAACACACTCAGGTACGCATTTAAGGGTGCTGTGGTGATTTGATCCCAGCACAGCTTTCCTGCACCACATCCATCATTTTCATACATTTTTATTGCCATGGCAACTAACGTAAAGCCAGCAATTGTGGGTTTTAAGTACTTCAGAGTACTTCAGAGCTCTTCTTGACCATGTAACAGAAAAGAGAAAAGAGAAAGAAAACAGGACTGATGTCATTTTTTTTTTCTCTTTTTGGGCAGAGTCAAAGCCTGGAAGTCAAAATGAATAACTAGTATACATCAGATCTTTAGTGATACGAATCCACCTCACTTATTACACACAATCTGTAAATATAAGATCCCTTCCTATCTTTTAAAACTATGGATGAAGTGAAGGCTTTGGAGATTGCCAGTATTCAGGGGAAAGAAATAAATAGGGGGGACAAAAATACTCTTTTTCTCAACTTGTAAATATTTTGCCAATCTTTAGCTCATAGTACAAATATGAAATCTAGGTAGAGAAGCAATTGGCCACTTTCACCTGTACATTTTCTGTAACTGATTTAAGCATCATTCCAAACGTTTCTCTCGTTATTTTGCCAGGCCTATGCTTCTACCAGCACAGAGATTTAGTTAAAAATTGCAATTCCTTCTGTGTCATACCTGTAACAGTACAAACTATATTAGCATTAAAGTGTCTTTGCCAATACTGTCAGATCTCTGTTCCCCAAGCTAGTAGGAAGCAGGAAATTGCTCTCCATACAAGGGATCTCTGTCCTTGCACCCACCTCTTGTTGGACTCACATTTTATGGATGCACAATTGTGCTTCTGGAAAGTTTTAACTGCTGAGGGCCAAACTGCATGTGTGCACCTACCCTGCTACCAGGGCCAGCAGCTGCCTGACCACAGCACAACCGTGTCCATCTTGTGTTGATGCTGCACCAAGAAATCCCACTGCACTCAAGCTGGTTACACACAAGGCTTCTCACATGTTTTAGCATCCACAACATGCATCAGACTATTTAGTTAAAAATTGTGACTGCAGTAAGTTGCTTAATTTCCTGTGGAACTGTTCTGACTTGCACCTACACAAGGAAGGTGTACTCATGCAGCCAGAACAGTGTGAAGACAGCAGTAAATCACTTCAAGTCCTCAATAAAGCATTTATTTGGCCCTTATATGTTTCATTGATCTGATTCACCTATGAGTGTTTGATCCTTCCTGTTGTCACCTGGTGTAGCTTTGATCTAGTCATACTGTCTGCCTTACCTCTAGTCCAGATACAAGGAGCTCAGAAGAGTTTAGCATGATGTGGCACACATGAACATGAGGTTACTGAACTACATCTTTTGAGAAGGAAAGAGGCAGCAATAGTAAATACTTAGTAGTTTGCTTTGGCTTCCCCTCTTGCTGTTACAGTCAATTGGTTGTTCAAGCCATCTCAGCTATCTCCAGCTACGAATACATAGCAGTTGCTTTTTTCCATGTGGGTTCTTTCAGACTTGGTAGATTATCTTAATTTGCAACATCTGTTTTACATCTGACAGTGAAACATTGCTCAAAGAAGGAAAAGGGAAACACACTGGCAAAGGATGGTTTGATAAGGTAGTGTTTCTGTCAAGATGTTCTTTACAAAAAAAGATGAGCATTTTTTGTTCTAAGGAAATATTTTGATGACCTCTGGTATCATGGCAGGATCTCAGGGAAACTATTAATATGTATTTTTAATAGAGAGCAGCTTTCCAGGACCTGCATCTGTTCAAACATACAATTGAGTCTATAGAGATGGGCTGACACAGACCACCATGCACCAAGAGAAGTGCATGGAGATGTGTCTACTGTATTTGCTATCCAGTGTCAGGGGTAGTCCATCAACTATGGTATTCAGAGGAGCAGAAGTTGGAATCACCAGGATCTAAGATAACTAACTCTGTCTTACAAATTCCCTTGATAACAGTAGGGGATTAATGCAACTGGGGGGGAGGGGAGGAGGGAAGGGAAGGAAGAAAAGGTATTTTTTATGGTCTTCATCTGCTTCTCCAGAAAGGCACAGGTCTTGCACTGAGCCTGCTGTCTTTATACTGGACACACTATGACATCTCACATAGTACTAGGTGTATAGGCATAATAGGTGATATTAATCCAGGTTCTACAGAAACCCAGAAGTTTCTGGGGGGGATGAAAAATAAGGATTATTAACAGAAAGAGGCAAGTCACCTTCAGAGATTGACAAAGAATTCACATGTGCTTAAACTCTTTTAGTGAAAAACTCATGAACTTTCAACTGAGGAAAACAGACAGTGAGCAATGGAGTATTTTCAGTGATGTGCACCATCAGTGTGTCAGTATATCAGTGGTGCCCTAACAGGCCTTCTTTTAGCTCTGGCTTAAAGATGCTGCTACTGGTAGGGGTGAAATTCAGCACATTTCCTGTTCTTAAACCAAGCTCTGTGCATTGGGTAGCTCGGACCAAGCTCAGACACCAGCTGCACTTCCTTTCTGAGAATTTGTGTGGAAAGCAGGGACAAAACAGACCAAAATATTGTTTAACAACAGGATTAAACTATGTAGAGAAAAAAGCATGTTAAAAACCCCAGCATGCGTTATATATTCTTTTATGCTTGTCTTATCCCTCTCAGACACTCAGTTACATGACCAAAAGGAGCCTCTCTTGTAGGAGTTCCCTTCTTAAGCTACATTTCTTTTGATTTCCACGAGGCATAGATTTTTTCTGTTTTGACACAGCCTTTTACAGTTCTCATGCACTTTGCACAGAAGCAGTCTAGTTTTAGATATTTTTTTTAGTCTCTTAGGTAGCTGATGTCCTCTCTATAGCTTCTATAAAACAAGAAATAAATTCTGAAAGTCCTTACAGCAAACAGCTAGGTCTCCAGTACTCATATATCATGACACAGGAACATATTCCCTGCCTTTTTAGAGCTACTGTGTGAGACTTTTCCCCAGACAATACATCTATTTCAGATATCATTATATCTTTGTGATTTTCTCATGTAAATATGATCAGATGCCAAACTTCATGAATTTCACTGATCATGGAACAAGATCTTGCTTTGCCTATAAAGCACTCTGTTCAAGTCTGTGAGTTCCTCATGCCAGGTCCTGCTCAGATTAGAATATCTTGATTTTAAGGAATTTTTCCATTTCTCTGGTTTTAAACATTTCTGTCAATGCAATTACTCATGAATCAATCAACATTACCTCTGCTAAAGCAAGATTTGTCTGCAAAGACTACACAAAGGCCATCTCTACACCTACAGTGAAGGTTTTCCATTTACAAACAAAACCTGTTAAAGATCAATTCCATTCTGCAGATATTTGATTAAGCCTTCTCATTCTGCAATTCACACATTGAAATAGGACTGCAAGACTGAGCTGAACATTCAAGATACTTAATCTGACTGTATTTGACTTTGTTCCAAGTGTTTCCCCATTGCTGGCTCCAACACAGTTTTATATTATGCCATAAATGCTATCATCAAATTAATCATACTATACTGCATATAGGTCATCTGGAAAAAGATTGTCACTATACATGGTATAATGTTTATATGAAGAAGTGGAGCAAAGGAAACAGTAGGAAATATGACTGGTCATCTACTTAGCAGATATTTTTTTTCAGGATCTCATCAGAGGCAACTTCAACCTCAGAGAAAAATAAAGGGATTTCAGCAGGCAACAAATATTTTAGCATTGCTGAAGGCGCTGTTTCTCTTTTTGATAGCTGAGAAGGCATGACTTAAAGAAATGAGCATTCCTGCCATGGACTTGCCTCTTTGTGTCTATGTATTTTCACCAAGATAACCCCAATTAGTTTGAGTCCAAATTCATTCCTTTATTCGATGAGTACCTGAGATTGGACAACTGCTCTCAATAGGAGCAGTTTTGCTCAGCAAAACAAAGGTGCCTGAATTGCTGTAATCTGCCTTCCAGGGAGGACAATGGCCAGGAAAATGCAGCACCTTGAATGTTATCATATGCTAATAGCAGGGTTCAAATGCTTTAGAAACACTGGCAATACACTGTGCTTAAACGCTTCTTCTAAAGCTTTTAAGCATCATTTTTACTGCTATTGCAACCTTGGCTTGCCAGTGCAGGGATGCTAGACCCTGATAAAATCAAAGGATGATTCTACTGTGCAGGCAAACTCTTTGTAATGAATCGCTTGAGAACAGCTGGGAGTGATGCTCACCCCTAGAAGGAACATGACTGTACTATACCATTTGAGTTCCATCTAAGCTCTAAAAAGAGAAGCCTCTTGTTCCAGAGGAAATTTCATACCTTGTCCTGTTTAACCTAGTTCTTCTTCCCATGGAGGGTTGTAAATGGGTCCTTTATTCCAACTACAAACCTTAGAAAACTTTTTCATAAGGCTATCTCTGCTGAAGACACAGTGATCCCATTGTTGTGGCAAACACTGAACAGACCATTCTTGCAATGACACTTCCACTTCAGAGCCCTACAGTACCCTAAGAACAGGCTTTACCAGAAGTCACTTCATTTTGTATATCTGTACTTGGTTTGTTTGTTTCTTTTGCCAACAGACTGCAAAGAGGCCTTCTCCATGAAGCTATGGTGATTTGTTTGCAAGAGCTTGGTCCACATGGATTTTACAATGACAGTCATTGTACTTGTATATTTCAAAGAGGAACTCCAGGACCAACACTGAGCTGAGATTTGAGGAGTATGGGAAAAACAGTTCCCTGTGCTTGCGAGTTCCTTGTCCAGTGCCAGGAAGCCTGGAAGCCATGATGTCCCCAACCTGGAGGCTGAGATTCCATACCATGGTACTTGCCCAATCTCATCTTTTGAGGAAACCCAGTATTAAGTCATAAGGCTGCACTGGAGCTGTGTGCCTTGACAATGAGCCAAGTGAACTGTCAAGAAACCAAATAATTTTCTGATGGCAGCTGATTTCCTGGCAGGAAGGATTTCCTCAGAGCTCTGCATGAGTTTTTTTTTCAGTTTGCCAAACCCCACCCATTTCACAAAACATTTTGATTTCAACAAATCAGTGGTTTCCAAAAACCCAGGGGGGGGAAAAAAAAAGAAAAAAAAGAGAAAAAAGAAAAAAAAAAAGAAAAGAATAAAAAAGGGCTGTTTAAATACAAAGCTCCCAACCAATTCAAATTATTTCACTCAGTTTTCCCAAAGCTATAAATCACTGCAATTTCTCTGTTTCAAAACAGGAGCTCCCAGTTGTGTCTGCCAGTTTGGAACAGTCTTACATACCAAGTCTTGAGATGGCTGACAGAACTGCATTGTGCAAATGTCCAAATGATAGCAGAAATGTCCAAATGATAGCAGTGTGCCTGGATATAGCCTCCCACTCTCTTGTGAAGATCCTCCTACAGTCCCCAGCACACTGTCCATGTGCCTCTTCACTGGGGAGATGAATAGCTACAGCATTGCTCTTACCACAGAGTCCTTCCTTCAAAATAGGAATCGCAGGCTCTGGAGCATGGAATTTGTTCACTGCCTTTCCATGTCCTGCTATCTTCAAGTATAATTTAAACAGGACAGGTAACAAGCAGTAAAGGCATCCAGGTATGTTCAGCAGTCAATAACAATCAGAAGACAAACTGTCCTGCCAGGGACACTGGGTAACCAATCTGGCTCCTTACCTGGCTTAGATCAATGTCACAGCGACTTCCTTAGGTAACAATAATTCTCATTTAAAGCACCAGCAGAGCCAGGATTCTTAGCCAGGTTTGCACAGAATGCCTTTTTCCAGTGATTATTTTCACTGATTCTCAAAATGAGCTTCTGTTGTATGACTGACCAAAAGATATCACGCAGTCTCAACAAGAGACACGGGCACATGACAAGATGCATGCCACACACAGTCATGCAAAACTGAATTTACATTCTGTGAGCCAAAATGGCAGGGTTGCTGTCCAAGATTTATGTCTAAGTGACGTTCTCCAGTTGTGATTGTTTCATACTAACTGGCATGCTTTGCCTGCATCCAGAGGCACAGCTGGCTTTTCTTTCAGGGCAAACCACTACTTCCACATGGTGTGAATTTCCACCAGGTTCAGCTCCAAGAGCAGGCAGTCCTCCTCTTCATGACATTCATGGTAGCATCATCCCCATGGTATGCAGGAAGATATATAGCAGAAAGTAGATGAAAGCCACTGCATTTGACTTTGAATGATCAAATCACAGGGTCTATGCTAGAATACTGTGAATGTTCTGCTCTTTTACTCAGGCAGCACAGGCTCTACAACCTACAACAGTCATTTCCCACCTCCACTATTCCACTCTGGTTCCCATCCAAAGATACCTCCCCGGTTCTCCTTGGCAGCACAGCAGGGCTTGGACCTCAGAAGTGGTGAGGACAGTGGATTTGTGAAGTGTATGAGCTCAGAGAAGGGCATCAATATTTAAGCAGGGAGTAACACATGATTAATTAAAGCAACTAGCTGGGACGGCATAAAGTGAAAGGGGACCACCAAAATACATGGAAATGAAGATGTGACCACATAAGTATTACTGCAGTTTGCTAGTCACATCAAAGTTAGGGCTAGCTGGACAGGCCACTTTTCACACCAAAATAACAGAGTTCATAAGAATTATAAATTGCCCATGCAGACAAGCCTCTAATGTTTCAATAAGAAAAGAAGGAATTGCTGTCACCCAAACTGAGCAAGAGCCTTGTATGTCAGGAACATATTTCTGCTGCTGCCAGAAGTCTTACCACTCCCTTAAATAAACTTGCTTCAGGTAACAGAATTAGACCTGTAATTTCTGCAAAACTGCTGAATGCTCAGGCTGGGGCTGGCAAAGGTTTCTGTTTATTTGGTATAATTTGACAGAATACTATGAGAATGCTGGGGAAACCTACCAGTGCTGCCTTAGCACTAACAAACAGAGTACATCCCAAATAACCTCCCTGAAACTACAAAAGCTGCTTTTTATGATGACTGTTTCTAATAAAGTCCAAGTCCCTTGGTTCTCATCTTTTCAGTCTTTCACAATCAGTATGGCACTTAGACTGTGCAAGGCACTGTTTGCAAACCAGCAGGCTCTGCTCTGCGCTGCACAAAATGTGGACCTCTACAAGGAGGTAGCACCAGGTAGCAAAGCCATGAAACAGCAGAGGTAATCCATCAGCTGGTTTAAAGACAAACTCCCCACTGTTTCGCTAGCCTACTTTCCACCCCAAAAGAATGTGGGGATGTTTACAGACTTGGCGGCCCTAAAGCCAGCACAGCTGCACTTTCAGCTCAGCTGGCAGAATGCTCCCACCGAGAGTCGAAGTGGCCAACATGTTACTCCTGACAGCAGATCTGTTCCTTAACGCAGTTTATTAGTTTCACGTGCGCAGCAATTTGGAAAGGTTACGTGAGCACCAGGAGAAAAAGCATATCTCAAGGGGAAGCTAAAGATGGAAGGAGAAGCTGGGAGGACCGAAGGTTGAGTGTGCAGCTGGAGGGAAGCACCTGGCTGTCTAGATGGCTCCTTTGAGGGAGTTTCTTGAGGACAGAGAGGTGAGCCCAAGTCCTGAGCATCTGTGCCCTCTAGTGGCTAATAAAGGAGTGGAGACAGAGGAGGTCACTCCTGTCCTCACCTTAATCGACGGCAGAGGTGGTACAACCATGCTCATCCTCTGTAGAAGAGGCACCACACAGACTTACAACAGACATGGTCAGATGGGCAAGGCAGGTTAAATGCCCCAAATCCTTCTCGTGACTGGTGGCTGTATGATAGCTCTCTCTCCAGATAATGTTTGCACGTACTGGAACTGATGAGACCAGAAAAAAAAATAAAAGGTTTGGAGGACCCTTCTCCACAGTCTTTTCTCCCACCAAAAGCATATCACTGACCTAATGGCCCTGTAAATTTGTTTTGATTTCCAGAGTTACCTAATATCTGGCTGGCTTCCCTCAATGGTTTTCCAGCACAGTAATTTTCAAACAGTTTCCATTAGATACCGAAGGCTAACTACAAAGAAGCTCCTCCTGAAACCTCTGTTAGTAGTATCAAAGGCCTCAATGCTCATGTTGCTTTTCTTTCTTGTTATTTTTCTTTCTGCCTGCATGGATGACGTGGTGCTGAGGGACATGGTTTTGTGCCATCCTTTGTAGAGTTAGATAATGGTTGGACCAGGTGATCTTAAAGGTCTTTTCTAACTGAAACAATTCTATGATCCTGTGACAATCTTGTTTAAGTTACTTGGCCAGGAGACACACACACACACAAGTTTATGTAGTTTATGTTTAATAATGCATGTGTACTTTTCTATGTATGGGTAAATGCAGGCACACACATACACATGCATGTATGTGCAGCCTCGTCTTACCCATCTTACTGCCATTTATCATACAGGCAGATATGGCGGTAGGGCCGTCACATAGCCCAATACAAATCCAGACAGGCCTTAAGATGGTTAGACAGGTCCCTTTCTCTCCCCTCCTTCCTGCAGGAAAACAGGGCAACGCGGGAAAAGGAACAAAGGGGACAGGACCTTGCCTGTCTGGTAAGCAAGATGCCTATCTGGGGTGAGAGCATGTAAGCTCCCCCAGATACAAGGTCCTTGCTTCTGCCTTTTATGGTCATAGCCTGGAAGAACGCTTTCCATTGGGCAGCTACATGTTAGCTTTAGTGCCCCATTGGACCAAGTGACCTCTGGCATTTTGTATGTATACAAGTGGCTAGGTAGCCTAGCCTTGCCTTGCTCGTGCTTGTTGAAGCATTGCTCCAAGCCTTGCTCAAATCTGCTGAAGCCTTGCTCCAAGCCTTGCTCAAATCTGCTGAAGCCTTGCTCCAAGCCTTGTCGCCTCGAGTTGCACTGCCTTGCCTCGAGTGTCTGGTCCAGAGCCTGGGATAAAGCCATGAGCCATACACATGCAAGCCGGAGAAGTCAGGAGCCTAGACAGCCAGAGTGGCCGAGCCTGCTTTCCTTTGCCACCAGACTTGTGCCGTGCCTCAGTTTACCCATGCAGGAACCATGCAAGCGCCTGTCACCAAGAGCATCGTTAACTGCCCGCCGGCCGCTGAAGCCAGACCAGCCTGGGACTGTGCGGTAAACCTTTCTTGCTGGCAATCTGCTGTGCTGCACCTTACAAGAGCACCCCTAAAGCCAGGGAAGTATAAATTCCCAATCCATGTAAGGAAAAAAATTGGTTTACTGATAGAATTCTTACAGAGAATGACAAGACTTGGATTTATCATAGGACTTCGTCCTCTGTTTCTAAGGCACTAATGACACATTCTTTTCAGCCTGTGCTGGGAGCAGTATTGCCTCAGTGGCCTGCCAATTAAAGAGGACCTCAGTGCTCTGGGTCCTGGGCCTGAGGCCATGCCACTAAGGGCATTTAGGTTACTGGGGCAGCACCAGTTAAAAGCTCTCAGAATTTGTTGGCTTTAGGGCCTAATTTGTTTTGCTCCAAAACTCTTTTAGGTGTGTGTCTGAATTCTTCTGCTCCTGCACCAGCAATCATACTGGTCTGTCCAGGTGTAAAAATGAGAAAAGAAAATGATTGCTAGATGAAACTGCTCATAATGACTTGCTGGTGTTGAAGGAAAAGGGAGAAATGCAAAATTAATGCAGGCAGCAGTTCCCTGACTTTTGCAGATACTGGCTTGTAATTACAGTTTTTTCTCACTGACAGCCTTGAAGGAATGGAGATGCTGCTGCCTGCACCCACAGCCCCTGCTAAACCCTTGCAGAGTCTCACTGAGGCTCTTAATCCACAATTTGAGAAAAACAGTGTAGTAAATGCATAGAAGTAATGTATAGAGAGTGATTTGGTTATAGAATTGGAGAAGAAAGTAGCACATCAGTCTCTCTGTATTTCAACACCATCCAGGAAAGATCAGATTTTTTACAATTTGGCCTTCATAGTGAATTCAAATATCAAGACCTAATTCTTCTTTTATGCCTCTACAATTCAGAAGTAACATGAGAGGAGAAACTTACCACTCAACCTCAGATGAAAGGTATTTGTAATGGCTACAAGTTCCAATTTTAAAAGAAAATATTTTAATTATGATGCAATGCAGTGGGAGTTAAAGAAGCTTACATTTCTGTTTATTTTACATGGTGCCAAATTATTTTTTTCTTTTCTTTTTTTCTTTTTTTTTTTTCTAATTCTAAGGCAACTTTACCATTGATTTTATTATGAGCACAGGGTGATATGTCTGAGCTAACATGGGAAAGCACAACAAGTCTGTGTGGTGAATATTAAGATACAGAACTTATACAATATAAAACCTAATTCTGTGATCATCAAGAAATGAAGCAGGATTCCTTTCAGTTAAGGCAGAGATACTTCACTGTTACAAAGTCAGTACAACTCTCTGTATTACTTTAAAACAGGAGTTAATAACTATTTTTCTATACTCACCAATCTGTAACTAATCAGAACTTTAGGTCCCTGAGCAGCATTGTTTGCTGCAAAAGATACACCTGATTGCCTAATGGGAGGGCAAAAGCCAGTTGTGGTCCAAAAGCCATTTGGACATCTTAGCTTGCTAAGTAGCACCTCCACAAGCAAATCTGACACTTAGTGCCCTTGCTGCCACAGGCAAAGTCCTAGATGATCAAGGCTACCTGGTTTCAGTGCTACTTCAGCAGATGGGACACAATTTTCAGCAGTGACTAGATGATTTCATAGAATCATAAAATGGTTTGGGTTCAAAGGATCTCAAAGATCATCTAGTTTAAATTCCTCTGTCACTGGCATGAACACTTTCATCTAGATAAGGTTGCTCAAAATTCCACCCAACCTGACCCTGAACATTTCTAAGGAGATAGTATCTACAACTTCTCTGGGCAACATGTTGCAGTACCTGACCACACTCACCCTAAAGAACTTCTTCCTAATGTCTAAATCTACCCTCTTTAATTATAAAGCCATTGCCCCTTGTCCTATCACTACATACCTTTGTAACAAGTCCCTCTCCAGCTTTCTTATAGGGCCCTTTTTAGTATTTAATGGCTGTTATAAGGCTTTCTTTCAGCCTTCTCTTGTCCAGGCTGAACAATCCCAACTCTCTCAGCTTGTCTTCATAGCAGAGATGCTCCAAACCTCTAATCATCTTCTTAGCCCTCCTCCGGACTTTATCCAGCTGGTCCGTGTCTTATGTCAGCCGTGGCAGAGCTGAAGCCAAAGATCTATTTCCAGAGGCAGGTGCTTAAAATCTCATTAAAAGTCAAAGAGAAATAAATTTGTGAGTTCAACTTAAAACCAGAATTTCAGGTTTTGTGTAAGCATTCCTTTCTTATCCTTGGGAATGTATTTTATTGTCAATTTAATGAATCCAGCCTCTGGGTTTTGGACTGGACACACTCACATATAAAGAAAGAACAACAACTTCTACTGTGGCAATTAGTGGCTGAAATAGTATGGTTTGGACTATGCAAGTATTCAGAACAAGTTACACAGTGTTTCATCCATGGCCTGAAGCTATTGAACAGGTCTTTCACTCACACTTTCATATAAATAGGGAGTATTTCATTGACTTCAGTGCCATTTCTCTGCAATGGTGACTAGAGATGCTTTGCTACTATCACTGCACAAGCATCCATACCTCAGACATTGGTTCAAGGTTTGTGGGAGGAGAAGGAGGTTATGAGCTCTATAGACACTGCATTTTCCTCTTCATTTATAGTGGCACCAGCCCTTGAATTCTCATCATCCCCTCACAATCCCCAAATGGAAATTTCAGTGCTGAAGCAGCCCAAAAATCTGTTTTCAGGCCTCCTCCAGCACCGTCATTTATCCTATTTCAGGAATGTCAGCGCCTCAAGTCTTTCACACCCTGCTGTCATGTGCCAAAGTGATTGACACTGCTAGGAATGATCTGTCCACTCCTTCTAAATGTGGTCCTGGGCTGTGGATGCTGCAGACATGCAGACAGGAGGAACACAGACCCTTGAAGAGTGTCAGATGGCCATCTGCCAGCCAAGGCACAATATGGTAGCTGCTGCCAAGCCAGCTGGGTCCTCACTCTTCCAGCTGGTACAAAAGTTGCCAGGCAGCCTCCACTCCAAGAATATTCAAGCATCTGGGGCTGTAATCTATGCCATGTGTTTCTCTGTTTTTACTGCACAGTGGAAAATAATTTATTCAGATATGCTAAATTATATATTTAACATTCCACAAACAGTTCATTGTGAAACTCAGTTTTGGCATTAAGCAGAAAATGCAGTACTTTGCTAATTGTGCATATTATTATAATAATGGTCCCTTTTTTTGTTTATTCCAAATATTGTATACCTCATGTATTGTGTTGAATGTCAGAACCAGTGCTGGGCTGCATAGTTCTGCTGCTGTCTATCAGTTAAATGATGGCATAAATATTTTACAAATAATTACAGATTTTTTTTTTCTGAATGACATCTACACATTTTGCCCAAAAGACTCCCTCATATTCTTCTCTTTTTAGTGCATATTGAGAGCCTATAGCATCCTGATTATTGCCTTTCGGAATAAGGTCTGAAGAGTTTCTTCTGAGCCACTCAGTGTCACTCAGATCTTGCAAGAATAAATGAGACATTCTCACTAAAGAAAAATTGGGAATAAGCCTGAGATTAAGAGATCTTTACCACCAGAGCCTAATGAGAATTTCCTATTGTTAGCAATGGTATGGGCCTTCTAATCTTTCTTTACTCCATAATCAGACTAGATGACACCTTTCTTGGAGAAGAAAACCTGCCTCAGTTTGCACAAATTAAAAAAAGAAAATCAGCATAATTTTCATTTCCTTCTTCATTTTAAACTTTCACTCTGCTTTCCATGGCTTTTTTGATACAAGCTCAAAACTTAAAATAAAAAAAAAAAAAGAGCAAATACAGTTTTGTTTTCTGTTGTGTACTAATTTCCAGGAATTCCTTTCCTCCACCTACCATGTGACTATCTAAGAATCTGCCTTTTTTTTCTTTCTGGAAGAAAATTAATCTTTTACTTTCTTGTCCTTCTCTACCACAGATTTCACATTCTGCAACCATTCCACAACAGAAATGTCCACACACTTAACAATAGAACAGTCACAAATAAATAATTTCAGAAAAACTATTTAATCTCTCTCTTCACACCAGTGCAATGATTTCCAAACTCCTTTCAAGACAAGCAAACCCAAATAATCTGGTTTTATCTTTGCTGTGATTTTATTTTAATTGAAGTTTGTCACCTTCTTACACTGATTTTGAAATGCCTCACTCTTTTTTTCATCAGGAAGGGCAATTCCTAGAGACATGTGAAATGTTTCATTTGAACTACAAAAGCCTGGAAACAGAGTTGTCAAGAATTCATCCTGTATTTGCAAATCATCAGTGAACTGTTAAACTCCTGTGTTTGCTGACTTGTCTGCAGGCTTGCATCTGCTGTCACTCTCAGGTGTTACTGGATTCTGATCCTGTATTCTGCTCTGGTGATAACTCACTTGGAGTACTGTGTCCAGCTATGGTGCCCCCAACAGAAGAGAGAGAGAGACCTGCTGGAACAGGTCCAGAGGAGGGCCACAAAGATGATCAGAAGTCTGGAGCACTATCCCTGTGAAGACAGGATGAAATATTTGGGGTTGCTCAGCCTGGAGAAGGCTCTGGGGAAAGCTTATAACAGCATTTCAATATCTGAAGGGGACCTACAAGAAGGCTGGGGAGACACTGTTTAGAAAGGCTTCTAGCAACAGGACAAGGGGCAATGGTTTTAAGCTGGAGCAGGGAGAATTTAGGTTGGACATAAGGAAGAAGTTCTTTACAATGGGATTGGTAAACTACTGGAACAGGTTGCCCAGGGATGTGGGTGAGGCACTGTCCCTGGAGACGTTCAAGACCAGATTCAATGTGGCCCCAGGCAGCCTGATCTAGTTGGAGGTGTCCTTGCTCACTGCAGGGGGGCTGGACAAGATGGCCTTTGAGGGTCCTTTCCAACCCTATGCAATCTGTGAATCTTGTCTTTGGGGACTTCCATGGTTGCTGTTCTGGGGCATCTGCAGGGAAAATGTGGTTCACCATTTGGAGGCCACTCTTGGACTTTGGTGGTCTTCAGACCTTGTGCTTGAATAGGAACTTCTTGCAAACCTTTGTGATCCTTCATGAACTTAAACGTGTCATATTTCTTTGTAGCTTAAACAGTGAAAACAGGCGAGCCAGCCCCAGTCCTTCTGTGGCCTGTATACACAATGTACAGCAGCTCTAATGATTGCAAAGATCAAAGCAAAAGCAACTTTGAAACCAGATTAAAGCTAACATGACAACGCAAACCTTGACCAGAGGGAGCTAAGGTTCATACTTAAGTTCTCCTCACAAGGTACAAAAACATCATCTGTAGCAGAAGGGCCAGACTGAGGACAATGAAATCTGAACCCACCACAGCCAGACACAGCCACCAACATCTGCACAAGAGACCTTGCCTTTGTGATAAACCTGAGCAGCTGCACAAAAGTCAAGGACAATAGGAAAGAATAGCTGGGTTTGTGGATGTTCTGGGATCTACTTCATGTACAAAAAACATTGACAGCTCATGAGCTTTCAGACTTCAGCAGCTATCCCACAATCTTTATTATTCCAGTGATCCACATGGACAGCCTCAGCAGCCTCTGGTGTTTAATACTTATTAATAATTTGAAATGATCAAAATGTCTTAATGTTAAACCACAACAAAATAAAACTACATTATCACTGTAATTCTTATGGTAGTCTATTTTTAAAACTGTTAACCCATCTGTTCAGACATCTTACAGATTTGAGAATAAGCTCCATCAAATCTTGCTAAAGCAATACCAAATGATGCCTCCACCAGGGTAGGAGTCAGCCACAGAGCAAAATATCTGAATGTCTAAACTGAAACATATAAGCTCCTGTTATCATCAACAGAGACAAAGTCACCAGGTGCCTTTTGAGATATCCTATGGGTACCACCTCACCACCAGCTGTCACCCGAAATAGCCCTGGTTACATTTGCTGGTCTCTGAGTTGTATCTTAGTGAGTGTCTCCAAACACCCTGAGCATCTCAAATGCCTGACGAAGGCAAATGATTGAATTTCCAGCCAACACATCTGAGGAGCCTGCAGAACAGTTGGGAAGAATTAAGTGCATTTATCAACAAAGGTATGATATAAGGAAGAAATAGGACACACCACAGTGATTGCCAGCAGCTCCTCTGACCACAGCAAGTATAAAACCTGGGAGCCTCATCTTTCTCGAAATCTCTCCCTACTAAATCCAAGAGTGTTTGACTTTAATGACTCTGAAGTTATCCTAGCTGGAGAATCAGCAGCACCCAGCAACCCTACTAAGTTGAGCTATCACCTATACCTCCCAAAGGACCAGTTAGCTTGTATGGAAGAATATTTCCACGTTGAATTGAAGGGCTTTGTTTGTGAATGGAATTCAAATTAATAGCAATGCATCAATTATATCTTCAGCAAAGACAAATTTTACTATGTAAGGATGATCTAATTTTAAACTAGGTTTAAAAACGTTCAATGAAAGGAATTAATTGTCTTTTTATCATTATTCCATAAAGATAACCAGTTTAGTTATGTCCTTCAGTATTCACTTACTTTTCTCAATAGTGGCTTTGTATCTGGTAAATTCAATCAAATATTTCTGTGAAACTGCTTCATGCTACTGCAAATGGCAGCAGATCAGGAAGAAATCCTTTTGAATATGCATTTCCTTTGAACGTGCCTGGATTGTGCTTTTGCACTGAATTACATTAGGGTTCTTGTTCTGAAAATGTTTTATTTCAGATTTTGTGCTTATGCACTTCTTAAACACATGGTTATCAAGAAGATCAGAATTCAGCTGTCCCTCCTAACTCTGCAGATGTGTTTGAGGGAATGTTGACAGCTCTAAGGAAATGATGTATCTGAACACAGCAATTCTTGTGCTTTATAGTGAAATCTCAGTCCTGAGCTGGCATACATGCAGGAAAGTGGAGCACCTGATCCTAAACAGTCCAGTAATTTTGATGAAGACCCAATCTTGGAAAACTTAATAGACTTGTTTTTTCCTTAAGTCCATTCCCTATAACTATTCCAAAGCTTTACTTTAGAGATACCTGTGAGTTTCTGCTACATCAAGGTTGGAAAGATAAAGCAGCCATGCTGCAGGTTTTATTAAACACTAAGATGTGACATTCCAGTTATAGCTCTCTGACCCAGTAAAAGATCCATGCAAACACTGGGCTGCTTTATATAGACAGAACTTAGAGTACATTTGAGCTGAACATTTGAGCTGAGTTATTAAAAGCATTTCTGTAGACATTCCCTTTCCTTTTTGAATTGTTCTTGGCGTTTCTCAAATATTTATGAATATTTATGACAGCACTTACTTGTATACTAAATGAAGTCTGAGTAGGTCATCAATTTCTCTAGAAATAGTGCTTTTCATGAAAATTTTGTTAGCCCTTCAACACAAGTGTCCCTGAGGGACTAGGAAGTTTGAGCACAGCTTATATAGTACATCTTTTAGAACATGTATAAGCCTTTAATCAGTACAACAACCACAATGCAGCAGATTGGATAACCATCTGAAGAAACTCATGTCTGCCCCAGAAAGCTGTTCTGTAACAGCTTTGCAAATGTGTTCTCAGATCCCAAACCCATGCTAAATCAGTCACTGAACAGACACACTAGTTAGTAGATGAATTTTTTTTATTATTAACTAAAAGGTCTTCATAAATTCAACGGTACATGAAGCAAATACATTGATTTAGTAGTCCGGTACAGTTTACCCTGAAAGCAAAAGTTTCACATTTGACTTCAAAGGAAGCAAAGTTGGACCCTAAAAGTACAAACAGTATAATAAAGACTAGTAAAACACAATACTTAGCAAAGCAGCATGAGTCCTGCTCTCCCCAAAAGGATACATTTACTCACCTTCATACTATTTGTGCAACTTGATACTAATGGAAATGAAATATGGCTGTTCACAGAGGTCGCACTTGAGTGCTGTGAGAGGCAAGAAATCTATCAGAAATAACACTATGAAATATATTTGCATTAAGTTTTCATATCATTAACCTCAATTCCAAACAAATTAGTAAAATGGTTGTATCTCTGCTTACTTGCAAAGTGATGAAAAGCAAAATTCACCAGCAGGCTTCTCAACAAAACGTAGGAGTGCATAATCAGTTCTAAGTTTTTAATACTGGTGTACACTACAAAGCCATACATAAATTTATAAATAGTGTGAAATTGAGTTTAACAGCAATGGATGTGGAAACAGGCCAAGATTGAAAAACTTGTTGGGCTGAATGCTTCATAAATTGCCTATTAACAATAGCACACTTAGCTCTCCTAAATGGTTTTATAACATACAAATATTTTTTCTGTTCTTTGCCTTAACATTCATGATTAATTCGTCATAGATCAATGAAAATCTATCACAGCAAAGACTAAATGAAGCAAGAGTTGAAGGAGTCCTGATTTAGCTCTGTAGGAGACAAATCACATTCCTCTTTTTAAAACCACAGGAGACAGATCTTGCATGTTGGCAATGCACTTTCCCAGTGAAGTCTGGCATATCAATGCTATTCTTTTGCTGTTTACAAGGAAATTGAGCAAGGGAAAATGATTTTCAATTTCAGCCTCCAGCCAGCTGTACTGTCAGACAATGAAGCATGGCGCTAAGTGCAGAAGAGCAGCTTGTCTGATAGTAAGTAACTAAGTAGTTTTACTCCAGAAAAGGTTTTATGTTGTCCTTGGGCTTTGGACTATATGATTTCTTTTCCTAAGGTGTTTTCCTGTCAGAAACAAACAAACAAACAAACAAAACCAACAAAAAACCAAAACACACACAAAAAAAAACCCCAATATTCACCCTACTTGTATTTATTGTGAAAAGATGAAGCTCTCCTAGCTTTGTAGAGCAGTGAGCCTCCAGGTGTAGAGCAAATAATGGATGTTTCATTTAATTTCTTTTTCTTGTGCCTTCATGAAAGGAAACCCAGACATTGCCTTTAGCAATGTCACTGCAGGATGTTGACCCTGAAAGCACACAGCAAATGAGACAAGTGCATTATTCCCCTGTAATGTTTGAATACAAACAGGAAGGAAAGACTTAAGGTTCCATTCCTTATAAATACAATAGACATATTGCACCTTACAGATTCATAGCAAAAATCTTTAAATGTCTAGAGATATAATTGAAAGAAATTCTTGAAGAGGTACTATTTCAGTTTATTCCCTGTTTTATATGACAATGAGAATAAAGAAAATTGTATATTTAGAAGTGAGCACAGCATTTGCTGAAGACTGGACATAGAAGATTCTTCATCTATGTGAGGCAAAGAACTAATAAAAACTCTTTGAGGAATGGAACTTCCTGATACCAAAAGTGGAACAAACTGAATTTAAACTTCTTTGTGGCCTTCTAATGCACAATCATTTGAGGTACTTGCATAACCCTATCCCAAAAGAATCTTTGTGTCTTACTGTTTCTATGCTCTGGATTTACTACCCCTTCTAAATGGGATACTGCTCATGTCCTCATTTTGCAGTATGAGAAATGAAGATCCGATGCGACCTTTGCAGGTCACTGAAAATCTGGGACGGTGTAGAAAACAGAACCCACATGTTGACTCAAGTCAAAAAATCATTCTGTGTTAAGTCTTCCTTGTTGGAAAAAAATAAGTGAAGGAAAGGTTTACAGACTGTCATTCAGGAGGTTGTATCAACATGGAAGCAAAAGAAAGCCTTGAGGCTAGAGTAGTGATTGAGAGAATATGGAGAGTATTAGTGATGGAAAAAGCATTGATGGAATGCTGAATTACTGTACAGGCTTTCATGTGGTATGACTGTGCCTGTGCACATTTGTGGATGAAAATAGAATTCAATTTATGGTTACAGGAAAAAAAAGAAGATCAAATCTTTACTCTATTGCAATTTGACCAAGTGGTGTAATTAAAACAGCTGAATCATTGAATTCACTGCAACACAAATGTTGAAATAACTCAGGTTGTAAATTGTCTTGGTTTGTGTCTTCCATTGCTTTTATATAACGAATATCCTGTTCTCTGCCTAATGTTATGAATGATGTACAACGAACCCTCACTTACCAGAAATGTCATTATTTCAATCAGGCTTGTTTTTTACTTTAAATGAGATTTGTATAACAGAACCATCTGGCTTCCCCAAGGCCACACAGCTCAGCAGGACTAAGGTGATTGGGACATACTGCTTCACTAGGAGTGATTTGTTATTATTTTGTCCAGCTGAACTCTGTGGCCTTGCACAATCTCCAGGAATTTTGTTCCTGCACAACTCAGTGATCATATCATATTTTCAGTAACCACTGGTTCAGAACTATGCATGGTTATTATTCTTTATATATGCTGACAAATATTTGTTTGTGTTGCACCTTATGTGCAAAATTACATCTGAAGTGCATGCAGAGTTGTGTTACAATATGAGTGATCCTGAGCTTTGATCATATTGTCTTCAGCAACATCAAAACCCAAAGAAATTGTTAGTGAGCAGGCAGAAAAGAGGAAGATAAAGATGCCATATCAGATTTCTTGTCTTTTTATTTTTGCAAGCATTTAAATCCAGCTGACAAATACAACCAAAAGATACAGATTAAAATAATAAAATTAATGCAAGTACTGATAGCCAAAATTAAAGAAATAGTCATAGTTTGTGATGAATCAGAGAGCAAAGGGATGATGATGTGCATCTGTAAGGGTTAGCCAGAGGAAAGCCCAGAGGGGTGGGAAGAAGTGAGTTCAAACAGGGAAGGAAGAGGAGCACTGATGAGGGCAGTATGCAGTGGCCAAAGAGATCGGTGTCAGCTACAGATCAAGGGAAAAGGCAAAACTAGGGCTGTCACAATACAGCAGATCAAAAAGGAGATTAATGGAAGTAAGTGAATGGCAGAGAACTGGATTAATCAGTGATGTGGAATGAGTGTAGAAGATGGGGTGAAGGGAATAAAGCAACCAGAAATAACCAACTTGCCACGCTGCTACAGTGGAAAGGAAGAAGTGAAGCCTGAAGGATGGCAGAAGGGAGACAAGAAGCAGATGGATACTGCTCCATAGCAAACGAAGGAAAGAAGATGATGCATACACAAGATACAGGGTGGCAAATGCTCCTATTGCAGAGTTTGATCTGGATCACAGCAACTGTTATTTATTGCATTTTGAAGACTGGAAGCTATTACAGGGGAAGCAAGTGAGAGGTTCATAATCAGGGTAAAATTAATTCCTCAGAGAAAATTTCAAAAGTAGTAGAGAGCTGAAGCTAAGAAAAAAAAAGAATATGTGAGCCAAAGCAAGCCACAAATCAGGAATAAAACTCATCCAACTGAAGACTGTGAGAATAGTAAGAAGAAATGACTGCAGACTTTCAACTCTTCAAAAACATTCTTCCATTCTTTTGGTTATCTGAATTGTCAGTTGTCAGATTTTTGGTCTCTGAGTGTCTGGAATGATTAAGATTTTCTTTACTTATAGTTTCAGTGAATCTTGTGAAATGAAACTTGAATGCACAAGCAGTCGAAACATTACTTGCTCGGAATGACTCATTAACTTTATAGAACAAATAAGCAGATAACATTGCTAATTTGATTCAAAGCCCTTGAACCTGCTTCATCCATAAACTCTGACTTCAGTTAGTATAAACAACTCTCAGTGACTGTCCCCGTAGGATTGATACTAATTTACAACCAAAACCTGTTATAACTCCTATGCTTGGGAAAAAAGAATTTTTTTCTTCATCATCCTGACCTAAAATCCAAATGTTAATCCATGAATTGTCCATGACTAAACTGAAAAGTATTCTAAAGTACTCATTAAAATCTTAGATGGCACTAACACCAACTCACATTCATTTTCCTTTGCTTCATAGTGTCACCCTAACTAATTGATTTAGTCATGAGAAGCACCAGGAAATGGAGTGTTAGGTGAATAGTAAAAGTATTCACAAAAAGCAAATTCTGAAACTGGAATTTCAAACATCAACCAGCATCATCCCATGTAACCTCTAAATCTATTCCAAAAGACTTGGTGTTTTAAAAGACGTCTCTAGTACTAGGCAGTAGTTTTAAAAACTTTGTTGAATCAGAGTCCTTCCTGAAGAAAAAATGTACTGGAACATCTTCAAGAAAAAAGGTGACCAAAGTGTGCTTTTAGAGTTCTCTCTTTTTTATCCTGTCACAGTCACTTCTGTATTTTGTTGGATAGCACAGGCTGTGTCTTGGAAGGGAAGGTTTGAAAGCAATAACATGATAGCAGAATTGCTTGGGAAACATGGCGGGGCGTCAATAAAAGGTAAGGATGGAGAAGGGGGATTGACTTTTTTTTCACAAGAAAGTGACAGCTGTTATGTCATGAGTCTATACTTGTCCTGATCACTTTCTTTGTGTGCTATCTTTTTCCCCTCACCTCACATCTGTCTTTGTGTATGCTGTATGCTTTCTGGGCAAGTCACTATCTTTCCCTGCATCTGGAAAGAAACACAACATCTTTTTGACACTGGAGCAAGCTCCATAACGAAGAATGTGATCATAACTGATGAAGGATAAGGGTTCATCTTTCAACTCTGCAAATTATTTATTATGATTCAGAGTCATGAATTCCTTTGGGCCAAGGCTTTCTCTCTGAAGCTGATGCAAGAGTTACCATATATTGGTGATATGACTAAAATTCAGGGTTGGGATGAAACTGGGGCCAAGGTTTTGAAGTGCTAAACGACACTCTCTAAAGCCAAATTCTTTAAAATGGCACATGTTGGACATAGGTATTTGTCACTGGGTATTTATCAGGTTTTAACTTATTTAAGTTTTATTATTAATAATTATGATAAATGTTGTAATAGTATCTAATATTTATATACTGATTATTAATCTAAAGTTTTATCCAAATGTTTTTTTCCCAAAAGGCTAGTCAGAGTTAGATTTATGAAGTTGTCCAATGAGAAGCTTTTCAAAAGCACTTAGTTTTTGTAACATTTCAGGTCATGGTTCCTATTTGTTTGGATGTTCAAGCAGCTACAGCTTTCTCTGCTGATGTCTCTTAGTCACATATCCAGGAGGAATGTTGCTTCAATATTACATTTTAAAAGTTACTCTAGGATCATGATGATAATAGAGCTTCCATAGTATGTATCCAAAATTATGCCAGTAAGAAGCTCTGACACCCATCAGCTTCAGCTTCCTTGAGTCTACCAAGTCCAAGAGCAAGACAATAATCATGTATCAATAATGTGCAGTATTGCAAGATCCACAATAATGGGAGCAATGGATCTCTTCTTGTATAACTTTGCCTGTGGTCTGTATCCTGAGTCTCATTCACTATTTTGCTGTCTCATTCAAGTAGGCTTCCAAATGATGCCTTTTCAGAGAGGGGGGGCTCTTTTCTTCATTTACATCATTCTGCAGATGATTGTCATCACCAACAGCATTTGTGAAGCTGCCCACACAGTTGGGTAAATAATATACCAGGACAGAACCAGGGAAGCTAATAATTTCCTTGATTTATGTAATGGCAGCTAAGCTGTTTTCTTCGAAGCTGTGAGTCAGAGTGATTAAAGGTTCATCGGTGACTGAGATGAACCATGCAGTATGATGTGGGGGCTTTTCCACAAAGCCCTATAAATTTGGAGCTGGAAGGGGCATGCAGGGGTGGGGTGTGAGCTAACCTCAGCAGTGCATGTCAGCCCCGCAGGAGCCGGAGTGAGCTCCCACCTCCAGGCTTCACAGAGCTTTTATTGCTCACCAAAGGCCAAACCTCACTTTCATTACAGTCAGTGGGAGTTTTGCCATTGGCTTTCTTGAAATAAGGCTTGACGTGAGTGGAGCAAACAATGGGAAAACAGGAGCCAAGTCCAGGGCTGTGGAGCCCATGACAAATTTCCATGTCTTTAACTGGCACACGGTCTCAATCTCCTAAGAGAATAACTTTCACTCTATTTGTTCTTCATGTGCAAAGTACAGCTTTTATACATGCAAACATATATATATATACATATAACTATTTTATGTATAGATGTATACACACTATTTTTTTTCTCTTCAAAGCAAAGATAATATCTGTGAGCTTGCATTTCTCATAGCGCCTTCAGATTTTCTGATATCTAATTCATATCCCAAATGTCAAATCTTTATTATCATTTGTTTTAAGTGGTGCACATAATTTCCCAACTGGTCTGCCTGCTTCAAAGAGACTGTGCTTGAAAGTCCTTCCCCCCCAAAAAAGGCATAAACAGAATGGAAATAAGATAAGAGAAAGAAAAATACAGAAATGTTGGTTGTTGCCAAGTGTTTCCCAAATTGTAGATGTTAGAAATATTTAAGGTCTTAGAAAATTTATAACCCTCAAGATTTACATAAAAGGAACTAAGCGTATCTGTAAAATAGGAAGAAAAGGAAAACTGTTCTACAAGTCACATTACAACTGCTGATCTTCTATTCTCTAAAGTGTTTAATGTATTCACACAACATCTCTAGTATACATATATATGGATTATTAAAGACTAAAGCCAAATTGCAGTATAATTAAGACCCTACGGTTCAATTTTAGATCGATGTGAGAAATGGAGTCATTGAACACAGTACCATTGTACTTTTAAGAAAGTGGAAGCTGATAAAATCACACCGTGGAGAGGACAAAATTGCTGGAGAGTTTTTATTTTAATGGAAACTAACAGAGAAATCTACAAGGAATTAATTTACACTTGAGTTAGGAATTCAAACTGAGGCTCAGAAAAAATGTGCCTGCATGTAACAATTTGTTGTCAACTTCTGATCATGCTCAAGCCTGGTCTCCTTGTACAGAAGCAGCATCAAGTATTTAAGTGTAGCTCCAGTATCAGCCAGCAATACCCGTTGTAGTGCACGCAGCTCCACATACCAGGGTGTATGTGGTCAATTAATTCCAGAAGCTCGTGGGTGAGGGCTGTGACATCCAAGGGGCAGCACTATGCTCGCTGCCCCTTCAGAGTAACCCTGGCTGCTCACAGAGGAGGGCAAGGTTACTCACTGGCTTAGACAAATCTGTCTTGTAAAAACTCTTAGCACCTCAGCTGTTTCTAAAAGCATGGCTTTGTGTTTATAAATGTTATGGTGGCCTCCATCCACCTACTCTATTACTTCATGCCTTACCTTATTTGACTGCGTGTTTTCAAAAGCTATAGCACCTCATTGTTTTCTAGGTCAGACAGCCCACCAGACCTCTTTGCAACAGAGTTGTATTCTTTGTACTTGAGTTCATGGAGCTATTTACACTTCCAAAACTGGTTGCATCAAACTGTGTTGCAACACTTTGAAACATGACACATCAGGTTTTTGTTTGTTTGTTTGTTTGTTTGTTTTAATTCTGCCCTCAATTTCTTTCTTCAGTCCTTTCCTACATCTCCCAGAGAACAGCAAGTCATTTGCCAAGATTTGAAATTAGTTTCCAAACTTTGGCTTTCACAGTTTATGAAGAAATCCTTCTTTTGCCTAGAGTCATTCACAGCGAGTTTATGTTTACTGTGGTCTTGGGATTTATCTCAGAACTCATCAGTTGATACTCAACCTTCATAGCTCTATGACCTTGCAGTTACAACCTTACACCAGGTAACTAGATACTTGACCCACTTTCCTGAGCATCATAGTAATGGATTTAACTCATTTATACTTTGGCTACCTTATTCCATGTTTGACTTAGCCCTAGTTATTGCCTCCTAGTCATTTCATTATTCTACTGAAAATCTAGGAATACAAGCTAATTAAAGTGAGGGAAGATGATAGCAAAATCCCTCTTGGTCAGAATACTACCAGCAGTGAGTGACTCTTTGCTATTCTTCATGGTTTCCAGCAGCAGTTTCCAGGATAAGACTACTTATGGGGTGTGACATTTCAGACTATGGGGAGGAGAAAGTAAATTCTCTAGGGCTGAATCATCATAGCTGGAAACACAGCTAATGTCCAATTTACATGAACTGTCTTGATCAATCTGAATTACACACCGTATAAAGAGACACTCATCCAGTATATGCTGGTTGAAAAGTATAAAGGAAGTGAAGGAGGGGCTCCAAATGAAAAGCTGTCATCTAGATAAAAAGAAATGGCACATTTGTTGGTTTTGACTAGTTTCATTTTTTATAACATAAATGAAATGAAGACCTTTTTCTGAGATGTCTATCTCAGTACATTGCCAATGGAGTGAGCTGGTTACGTAGACTTTGCCCACACAAATTCCCACTGAAGACAAATGTTGGATCAGATGAAAATCACGTCTTAGTTGCACAAGCCACTGTACTTGCCAGGTGATTTTAAATGCATGTGTAACCAAAAGGAGTTTGCTTGTGGAATACTGCACACAAGCCAGGAGAAGTCAGCTGCTCTGAAAGGTAGGTGTCTTTCACTGCATCTTTCCTCTCACAGGAAAATACAATCACTATTCCTACCCTCTTACAAGAAAACTTAGTGATTAGTTCAATCTTCTCTTTTAAATTTTTTCTTCTTTTTTTTTTTTCATTTGCATAAAGCCATAAATCCCACCTATCCCATTTTCCTATACTACAGAGTACCATGTTGGATATCACTAAAAAAATGGAGACTTCATGCAAATTCCATAGGGTCCTCTCTTCTGGTAACACCTCCCTGCACTGCCAAAGAAGGCAACAACTTACTACACAAAGAGCAAAACCACCTTGAATGAACATCCATGTGTATCATCCAGAAGAAAACCTATTTCCCAAAATTCCTGATAGTCTCATTTTAACAAGGACCTAATTTTATTACACCTCTAAAAATCTTCAATATTGCCATTTAATTACTCTCAGAGATTAGGCCCTGATCCTGCAAGATCAAACACCATCACACACACTGACTCATTCTGTTACAATCTTCTGAGGTCATAACCACTTCTGACCAAGTACTCAGCTTCCCATTAAATCCGTGAGATGTTAGAAGACCAAACAGGAGTTGGAAACCTGAATGCCTGTCTGAATCTGAGCCAAGTACCTTCCATACAGCATTAAGTAACATGACTAAACACCTGGCCTCAGCAGAAGGCAATGGCACAAAAGCATGGTGGCCCAGGCAGTCTGGCAGTTGCAAGCCACTGGAAATGGGAATATATGCCAGGGAGGTATCACTGGACCCAGGTACCATTCAGAAACTCTTCAAAATGTCCACTATTGACAGTGTCAGAGGAAGAATATTGAGCTAAAAGGACATTTTTCATGTTTGATATAGAAAAGCTTCTGTTCTCGTATTATGTAGAGATGAAAACCACCAGAAACATGAATGAAAACTTTTTAATTTCATCACAAGATTAAATTTGGTGTATTTGTAGCCCTCTTTTTTTTTTCCCCAAAGAGTCTGCTCACAGTATCACCATCATTCATTTCTCCAGCAGACTTCGGCAGTTTTTTAATGTGTTAATATCTCTTTGTGTGAAACTTTTGCCCTTTTCTTTATGAATAGGTCATTAATGTTTACAAAATTTGGATAAGGCTTCTTTTCAAGGGCCAAGTCTGCCTACTTTTTAATTTCTGAGGTGCAAAGCTATGAGTGGTCTATTGTGGAAAACAGCTTACAAAGACTTTGCAAATGCAAATGAAACAAAGTAAATTTGTCCCTTATTTGTTGATAGGGAGAGAGGAACAAAACAAATTTGCAATTTTACAAATTAAAAAGAGATGTGTGAATTTTTTTATGGCCAGGGTAGCTTCCAAAGGGAAATTGGAGCCAAAGAGGAGTTTTAAAACATAATATAACTAAATCAAGGAAACAAAAAAGTTCCTTTTCACTTACACAGAAGCCTTGTTGAAAGAGAAATACTTGTGGGACATGAGGAATGAAAAATGTCAGCATGCAACTGCCCAGGCTTGCCCGATTTGTAGCTCCCACCTCATGGCAATTGCTAAGAGTGTTGTAAAAGAGCCTCTTTGTCTCTGGAGAAAGTATTGCTTTCAAAGACAAGAAAAATCCACAAGCAACCTCTCACTTTGACACACAGGTCATGACATTAAAAGAATAATGTGAAGAATCACAAACCACTGGTTTCAGTTAGGAAACCAAATGGCATGTAGGAGGGAGGGAATCCTATTTAAGTTATGATCTACTAAGTTGCTGTTTACATATATCTAGTTCCTTCCTATAAAAAAACCGAGCACCTAGAACAGTTCTTCAGGAGGATCCAAATGAGGCGAAATCATTTAGCTGAGTCAACAAAGTCCATGATTTGCAAAGAGGGAGGCTAGAAAAATATCACTATTAAAAAGAGGTGGAGTTATTTTGCCATCTCTGCTAAAGTCTGTAAAAGCAATAGTTCGTTGCAGAGGGAGATGACAGTGTCACAAGTCAGTGCTGCAGCAATCCAGACACTGGAATGAGCACAGTTTCTGGCAGGCAGTTTAGTACGTTAGAGAGCGTGTAGCAAACCTGCCAAAGGGAACAGAGGAGAAGTGAGAGGGCACTGTGCAAGCAGAGCTGGCACACAGTTCCTCCTCTGACGCGGGAGAAGTTGACAGGTTTATGAATTTTGTCATTTTGCCAGAATCGACCTCAACAACCAGTCTTGCTTGAAATGCTTAGAAAATCATGGTTCTGGCAAGACAAAACAGCACGATACTTCCTTGCCCAGAGCTAGGAGGTGGCAAATTTATCTTGATGGGCACATTCCTTAACAAAATATTTTGAGCTGAATCCCTTCCCTCTGCTGACGCTCGAGATGGTAGCAATAACACTAGGGCTGGTTCCTCTGTGCTCTGTTTGCTACACTGCAATTAGAGAAAACTGCTTAGAAGTGATAGCAGCAGCTTCAGTCTAAAGGAAACTGGAAGGAGAAGAGGTGCCTTTACTTCAGCATTTCTAGTTATATAAACCAGAAACAAATTCTTAAGACAGGAGGAACTTGGGGTTTTTTAAGTCTTGAAAGTTAGAATTTCTCAGCTTAGCTTGTGAATTGGATCTGAGACTGGTACTTATGAGCAAATGAACAGATGAAGTGTACAGGCTAAAATACATCCCCAGTTGTGCTTTCTGCTGGAACTATCCTATGAGGTCTGCAGTGGGTTTGGAAACTCTGGCTGCTCCTCTAAGTGACTGTAACATAAAAAAAGGCATGAAGATGTCTTTGGAGTGTTGAGCAACTGGGTATTTCCACAGCAGAAACCCCAAATGCAGCCAATCTGCAAAGTTTTATCAAACTCTCAAGTTCTGACAAGAGAAGAAGAAAGGATAGTGCTGTCTCAAGAGTTGCCAGAGGCAACAGTTGAAAAGCAGCTCTTCTGAGATTTTTGTGTTTTGGTTTCTTTGAGGTTTTGGGGGGGGTGGGTTTGGATAACAGTAACATACAAGAGAATCACAGAATCACATAATTGCCTAGGTTGGAAGATCACAGAGTCCAATCATTACCCTAATAGTGACAAGTCCTTGACTAAACCATATCCCTAAGTACTACATCCACATGGCTCAAATACCTTCAGGGATGGGGACTCCACCACCTCCCTGGGCAAGTAATTCCAATGCCTGATAATGATTTCAGTAAAGAAATTCTTCCTAATACCCAATCTTAACTTCCCTTGGTGCAACTAGAGACCATTTCTTCTTGACATACTGCTTGCTACTTGGTTGAACAGACCAACACCCATCTCTCTGCAACCTCCTTTCAGGTAGATGTGGAGAGTGATGATGTCTCCTCTGGGCTTCTTTTTCTCCAGACTAAGCAAACCCCAATTCTCTTGGCTGCTCCTCAAAAGACTTATGGTCTAGACCCTTCACCAGGTCTGTTGCACTTCTTTGGACAAGTGTTAGTACCCCAATATCCTTCTTGTAGCAAGAGGCCCAAAACTGAACACAGTACTCAAGATACGAGTGACAGTGCAAGATGACCCTGGCAAAACTCAGAGTGTTTATTGTTGTTGTTGCTATTATGATTTGTAACAGTGGAATTCATCTCCTGGCAGGTAGCCTGTTAAAGGCCATGAAACAGCTTAGTCTTAGTCCTGAGTCCTCTGAGAGGCACAATCCAAGAATTCCATCTTGCAGACCAGGCTCACCATATGCAGCCATGCCTCCCATAATTGGCTTCAGTCTATGGGTATTTCTCAGTCTGAGCTGGTTTTCCCAGCTGTGGATCTGAACTACATGAAAAAGAGGAGGTCTCACTGTTCTTTGTACCATTGTAAAATTATTCAAAAATTTCAATAAGGCCAGTCACTTTTTCCAGGCAATCAGTACAAGATCTCTGGACACTTGTTGATATAATTTGATTTGATTAATCACTGGCAAACTCTCTAATTACTATATTTTAACTGGAAATTAGATTATCTGTTTCAGAAAAAGATAAAAGAAAAGGTTTGGTAAGTAGATGCATTTGAAGGTTTGAGCTCATGGAATCCAGACTTTATGCCAAAATAGGTATCTGTGCATTCCTGGAAGCATTGTGAGAAAGGAACTGAGGAGGAGTCAGGAAGCCATAGATTAGTGAATCTGATCTCTGTGGTAGGCAAGATCATTCTGAAGTTAACAAGTAATGAGATCACAAAACATCTGGAGAATGTTTTGTTTGTTTTTTAAAAGAAGAAGAGAGAAAGAAAAAGGAACTTTGTCACTATGCCTTCGGAAAGGGAAATGGTTGAAAAAAATCATGTGAATTTTTGAGGAAGTGACAAGAAAGGACTCAAAACTGAAATACTGAAATCTACTTGGCATTCTGAAAATAATACAAATCTCACAGTACAGAAATCCAGGAGTTTCAGTAGGAAGGGCAGAAGGATGTAGCAACCACAGCACTGTCCAAGCATATAATAAAAAGTACTAACTTTCTGAGAGCAGACAGGGCATTCCATTACTGCCATCTCTCAGCATTTCTGTTTTTCCACGTGTGTTTCAGTGTTGGTTACTTACTCCCAACAGCAGTCTGAAAACTACAGGTTAGAGTGTTCAGCAGATGGGGTAGCATAACTCTGCTGGCATTTCTGACTGATTTTATTAGGCATCCTGAGTAAGAGGTGAATTTTTTAACCTCTGTTTTTTGCACCCTCCCTTTTCCTTATGAACCCTTGGATTTAAAACATACCATTTAGACAAAGCAGGATAGTACATCTGGGCACTTGACTTGGCTAGGATCTGTGTGGCTGGGGAGCAGCAACACTGAAAGAGACCTGTGGATCAGCAAGATGACCATGAGTCAACAGTGTGCTGCTGCAGCAACGAAGCAGATCCTGAGCTTCATCTGCAAGGGCATTGCTAGGAAAGAGAGAGATATGTACATCCCACTCCCAATGTGCTTCTCAGGAAGCCTGTAGTGCTGTGCCCAGTTGAGGCCCCCACAATTCAAGAAAGATATGGGCAGACTGAAGAGAATTCAAAGGAAGGTCACAAAAATGAACCTTTGTGGGAAGACTGAAGGAGTAAGGTCTTTTCATGTCTAGGGACATGATTTAGTGTTGACCCTTCAGTGATGGGTCAAGGGTTGGACTGGATGATCTTTGAGGTCTCTTCCAACCAGGTGTGTTCTGTGATTCTCTGATTCTCACTGGAGAAGAGAAGGCTCAGGGGGACATCATCACAATACTCCAGTGCTTAAAGGGCAGCTACAAAGAGGATGGAGACTCTCTTCAGAAGGAATCATGTGGAAGAAGAAAGGAGCAATGGTCAAAAGTTGCACAGGAAGAGGTTTCATCTCAATATAAAAAATACATTTTTACAATAGGAACAATTGATCAGTGGAACAAGCTCCCCAGGGACATGGTGGAATTCCCATTCCTGGAAGCTTTCAGCATTGGACAGGGTGCTAGATAATATTATCTAGGTTCCCTTTCCCATGAAGGATTGATCTTTCAAGGTCCTTCCAACCTGGACTGTTCTGTGATTCTGTGATAATGATCACTGGAAACTGGTAAGTAGTATCTTGAAGAAAAGACCTTTAAAAAGATTTTGATTTAATATTTATTCCCTCAGTCATGTAAGGAAATAGTCAAATTTTGTTATGTTACCTCCAGGAGCTCATCTACCTCGCCCACTTGTCTCCACTGTCATTGCATATTATTTATTGTTACCTGCTGGGATTGCATCTCTGTCACAGCTGTAGTCAGGGTTGTAGGTGCTGCCAAAGCACATCTCACAATAGTTTCCATTTTCTGAACTTCTTTTCACACTGTAGTGTAATCTGAATCAGCTGAACTTCCTCCAGATGAAACTGAGTCCTATTCATCCTGTAAATGGGATGAAACTGAATCCTATAAATCGGTGGAAAAGAAAGAAAGCAAAGAGATGGTGAACATATCAGAATCTGAAATGAAGTGGTTGAGTTGATGCACACAGTTAACTGCTGCTGCTCTAGCCAGAAGGGCTGGTGACATCTGGCAAAGTAACCCTGACTCATAATGTTCAAAATCACTCCAGCATACTTCCCACAGTTTTCTTGTCAGCATTCATAATTTCCTTGTTCTTGTAAATCAAAGTAAATGGTCAGTGTCAAACATAAACAGAATATTGGCATACTTCAGCTGGTTAAAGAAGTGGTGTTTGCTGGGAGGGGGAGGGAGGCAGCACGATTTATTCTGCTCTTAGTATGTTCTCTGCACCACTGCATTAAATTTTATTTTCTGAAACGAAAAAACAATGAGAAGAGACTTGCAAGAACACCACCAGCTTCCATCTGTGAACAATTTGATACTTGCTTTTGGCAAATTTCTAAGTATTTCATTTTTAAATAGACTTTACACCAATATTCCCACCAGTAATGCTGCAGTGTTGAAATATTCACGGATCTGAGTACAAACTGTCAGAAACACAGTTGGACTGAGAAGCAGCTTTTTATGTGTAAATGTTTATGCTCATGGTCCCTCTTTCACTGGTGCCCCACTTTTAAGCTCATTGAAAATATGACATTGTACCAAACAATTCTGTAAAATATGGAATATTTATTGCTTTCAGTCGGTCAGTAGTCTGAAAAACATTTTTCACTCCCATCTAAGCTACAGAAGGACACAGAAGTTGTCCTTAGCAGCAGTGGGGGCTGTTTCTAGTAGGTGTGAATTCACTTTATCATTATAAAAATAACATTTAAAAGTACTATCTTCCTTTGCTGTTAGCTTTATAATATGCACTCTAGTAATAATTTTACGACCTTTTTAATAGGTCAGTGGTGCTGGTATGAGTTTTTAATTATATAAAAGCTTTCAATATTTTTTCCCCCCTGCAAAAGAACACACAAATCCTCTTCTTTTTAATCAAAAATCAAAGGTGAGTGGTTACTCTGACAAGGAGATGGAGTTTGGAGGAGAGTCTTAGAAAAATCATGCCCTTCAGCCCTCTGCTTCATGTCATTCAAGCTTGGAGGTGTTGACTTCTGCCTTGTCTTGTTTCAAGAAAGAAAGAAAAGTTTATTCCAGAATCCAATAATTGTTTCTAGTGCAGATAAGAATCTTACACAAAGTCTTTTAGAAGCAAGACTGCACCCCCTAATGATATTCAAACACCAATGAATCAGTAAGTATGCCTCCAGCTTGCTAGCAAGGCTGTCCTGAGTTACACTGTGTGCCTGTTGCAGCAACTGTTAGACAAATCATCTTGATCCTTTCTAAGAAAATGAGCAGGCTGGTTTACTTTAATTCCCCCACTATTAAAATATATTTAAGCAGTAACATAATTAGGATAAGCATGCACTGCAATATGATTTGGAAAAATGGTAAGGCTCTGGAATGATTTAAATCAAGAACTTTAAGCAGCTGCCCCTGGGAAACATGGGGAGAATAGACTGGGAAATAAAGCTTGATGAAAATTAATCTAGCAAGCAAACATTGTTATCTCACGGATTTTATGGGAATCATAAAAATAAGGTGCTGAACTTTATAACGAATTTTTATGCACTAATGCTCAGAATGCTTTCTACAGGCCCTACTCCTTTTATTTAATAAGTGAAGTACAAACCCTGTTACCTTAGGCAAAAGTTAATTTGGGAATTTTTTTCTAACTTGGGTGATTAAACTATGCCTTTCAACCCTGTTTTGATATGTGTGTAAAAGGTCCTGACATCTGGAGGTGCCATGCACTTATGCAACACTCAAGGTTGTTCTTTGGCAAATCAAGACTGTTTTATGAAAGAAAGCATGCTCCAGCTGAGAAACCATCCTCTTAAAATTCTCCTCTTAAAATTCTCCTCGGGCATCATAAAAGCACAGGCAGTGCAAACCCACACAAGCTGGCACAGCCGTCCAGATGCTCAGCCCTGCATTACTTCAGCTCCCTGTGCTGCTCCCTCCGTGTCCCAGCACAAACACTGATTTCACCACAAGATGAAGATCAGAGAAATGATCCCTGTTATGAACTCATTTTTTTGTTTGCCAGTATAATGTTAACTTGGGTCAACTTCCCATGGAGATGGTGCAGGAACAGGAATGAGCTGGTAGAGGCTGGTATATATCCTAGCAGCACAGCTTAGTATTCAAAGATTGATTCAATGCAACATTTAAAACTGATTTTTAGACCTATGCATCTAAAATGGTATTGTGTACACATTACCCAAAAAAACCCCAGCAAAACCAGGCAAACAGTGAGTAAGCATGTATTTTCCCATTTGAAGGTTAGTCATGGCTCTCATTTTCTCCTCTATTCAGGGCATAGAAAGGTATCTCCAGACTCCTGCTGCATAAAGATGCAGAACAAGTTCATACAGGGCAACAGTCTTCTGCCCTACACAAAATGATAGCACAGGATTCAAGCATCACTAAAATCTTTCTTGAATCACTCTTGAAATCTCCTATAATGAAATGGAAAAAAAGAAGACACTCTAGAAAGCAGACATGTGATGTGTTTCTGTGTTTATCACAAATTAGAGATTATCAAAACTGCAAAAAAAGTTTTACTAGAAAAGATTTACCTGATATTCCACTTTATTTTACTGAGAGAATTAAGATTTTAAAGTGGGTTAATTGAATCCCTATAAAATAAAACATGGTGTTACTGTTCCCAGTACTTTGTGGTTTAACAGAAAATAGGCTTTCCATAAAGTTTGCTTATAATGGTAGGTATTCTTCAGATCCCACTTGTATTTGTGCTCGGAATATATTTTATCTTAACACCATTAAAAATAGAGGAAGGACAATTAAAAGAAGTGATTGGTTAAAAAGGATGTGATTATTTTCATCTGTAACATCCTGACTGGAATCTAAAGGGGAGGGAAAAGGTTTAAACAGGAGGCTGGCTTCGTTTACATTGCCTTTAAATAGACCTTCCTAAGTAACAAAATATTGTTCCATTAGAAAGGTGTAGAAACATTACATTGTATTGGTGTACAAACTCAAAATGTGAGAAATAAGGCCTGAATTTCTTCACCTGCACCCCTCAATGACTCCTGAAAATTAGAGCTGTAGGTAGACATTAACAAAGGACGTAAAGCTGTAGGTCCACATTAACAAAGAGGTTCTACAGGCAGTGTATGAGACTGGAATCAAAAAACTCCTGTCTTAGCTGAAAATGACCTACATCACCTTAAACACATTTTTAACAATTCTTTTTTTGCAGCATTATTGCTGAGAATATTGGTGCAAAAACTTTTTAAAACTGGAATGCCTAGAAATTTGCCAAAAGCAATGTGTGTTCTTCAATCAACAATGCACAGGTTATTTCTTTCTCACTAACTCCAGCATGCTCCTGAATACAACATTTAACATTGCTGCTTTCTGTGCAAGGAAGAATCATCAAGAATGAGAAGAAAGTGATGAAAGCTCCAAAGCTAACAGAAAACTCTTCTATGGCTTAGAAAGCCTTGTTTCAATTGAGGTGGGGTTTTTTGGGTTGTTTTTTTTGGGGGGGTCTTGGGGTTTTTTTTTGTAGTTCTTTTTTTCTTTTCCCTCCAAAGTTGTAGGGAAGCATAAAGATTGTATCTTTTGTAATTTACATTAATAAAATTACTAGATCTTACATATTATAGAACAATGCCATAAACTAATTTATGTCAAGCCAGGGAAAAAAAAAAAAAGTTAGAGGTTAAATTAGAGTCAGTAAAGCTTCCTAAGATGTCTGTAATATCAATATAAAATATCTTGCTAAGAATTAGTCATAAAGGCATGTAGCCTACATTTGTATGAGTCACGGTCATGCTATCAGAGATTCAAGGTCATGACAGCAAAACAAAAGTGCATTTTTCTGTTTTTGTGTTCATCTGATATGAATATTTCAAGAATATTTAAAGGAAAAGCAGAAGACAAAGGGAATTATTTGAGTGCAGAGAACAGTATTCCGGTATTTGACTGGATACACACAGACATACATGTGCCTGCATAAATCAAGCAGAAGCAACAGCACTTTTGTTTAGCATTGCCTAACAAGATTCTGCACATTTTGATTACTACATTGTCAAACTTAAACTATGTGTTAACTTGAATTTACCAAGAGTGTGGTTCAGTGAAGCCCTAGTTTAGTACTGTTGTGAAAACTTCAGGAAAAAAACAAATAATTTGATAAGCTAAAGGTTGAGGGTACAGCTCCACAGAATCCACTGTGTACAGACAGATATTTTTTTGTACATCAGTTGCACCTTCACAGCTGGGTGAAGCCAAAACATTTCACTTCTCTGCTGGGTTAAGCATGCCAGCATGGTTAAACACCACAGCTCACTAATCTTGTGTGATAACACAAGAAATTGTGGAAACTCTGTCAGGCCCTCTTGCAGAAAACAGAAGCATGCAGTAACTGTGATGTTTTGCAACACAGAAGATATCTCTGAGAAGGGAGAAATTCTTTTCTCTGTGCCTGCTGGGGACAGAGAAAAAGTCACAAACTAAAATCAAGCAGTGGAAGTCTAGGTTAGACACAGGAAAAATATTTTCAGTAGTAGTGATGGTAAGGCCTGGAGCAGGTTTCCCTGGGAAGTCATGGAATCTCATTTACTGGGGGATTGTAGGAAGGGTTACACAAACATAACCTGCAAGTGATTCAGGACTGTCTGGATCTGCCTGAAGGAGGGTTATGAACTACAAGATCTCCCAGGGTCCCTTCCAGAGACCCATTTTCTAATTCCAAATGAATCTTTATAGAAGTTTCCACAAAGTTTGGTAAAGATGCTTCTCTCTCAAGATTGAATCTGCCTTCACGGTAGAAGCTTGTGCAACTTGACACCATTGAAATGGGTATTATTGTACCTTTCTTCCCTGTGGATAATTCTTCATTTACCCAGGTTTCTTAAACCTTGAACAGTGACAGAGCTTAAGGTGAAAAACAATCATCACACAATCATCACTAACAATAACCTCATCAGGAAAGTCATGTAATTCAAGGTGTATTTAGCCATCAGGCAAGTCAGAATTCCTTCACCTGAAAGAATAATATGTTCTGCAAACATTGTATAGTTTTTACTTTCATTATACTATACTTTGAAGTGCTCAGCTTGTCCATGTGTTAGTTGTGATAATTTGGTCACATGAACCAAGCACATTGCCATTGCCTGCAGCACTCTGCCTTACCCAGTGGCCTGGGCCAGCCTCATCTCTGCTTTAGGGACTAACACTAGCATATAATTTTAAAATACTCTTTTCTCTCAGGAAAAATAGAAGCGAGAGGGTACTGAAATATGTGCTCTGGCCTCTGAACTTGTTTGGTAAGACTTCATGATTCAAGGCAGGGAACAAGAAACCACATTCTCCCTAGATATTCTGCTACAGGCATTGAGATAATTGCTGCTAACAGGAGCAAATGAGGTCTCACAAGAATGGCAGATGCCAGCCAGCAAGCCTAAGTGAAGAACTTGCTGCACTAAGAACTGACTCAGGAAAAATAATTTCTAGATGGAACCTAATACTTCAGATCTTAGGTCCTGAGTATTGTTGAAATTACAGCCAGTTTACCTCAAAGCAAAAAGCAGGACAAACCATATATAAAATGTCATAAAAGTCAAGGTATCATCTGATCCTTTAGTCTGCACTTTCCAAGCAGGTAAGGAATTTGGCTTCCTCTCATCTCCCAGAGTGTCCAAGAGCACTCTCAGTTCCCCTCTAAGTATCAATAATCCCATTTTAATGACAGAGGGCTAAGGGATGGGAAGATGAAGAAATCATAACTGTAACACAGTTCACATGGTAAATCTGTGGGACACTAAGGAACAGATGTATGGGGCCCCTAGCACAAGCTAGACATGTACCTGCTGGAGCAGGTCCAGAGGAGGGCCACGATGATGATGAGGGCTAGAGCACCTCTCCTATGAGGACAGGTTGTGTGAGGAATAAGGCTAAACTGCCATGAGAGGACAAGCAAAAGAAATATAACTGTAGTTGGAGTGACAATGATTCATGTTCCTACAAAATTTGTCAGTGAGAGGCAGATTTTTCTAATCCTGCAAATTATCTGCAACATTTTGGAACAAAGACTGCTAAAGATTTCTGAGCTTCCAGCTATTAATACTTGAAATAGAAGGCTTATCTGTTAAGAAATCTGGAAAAGAGGAAAATTTGTGAAACTGCCTTTCTGGATTGAATCAATGTTAAGGTGAGCTAGATCTGTAAAACTTAGTGACCAAACTCTTTCTGGTTTTAGTGTTCCCATGAAATCTCATTAAAGGGAGAAAGTTAAAAATAGCTTGAGATTTTGTTCAAAGCTGTGGTCCTTCTTTCCCTTCCCTTCTTGGCCTGGATACATGTCATCCTTGTACAAGGCACTTTTCAACATTTTTATTTTAAAATAGTAATAAAAGGTGGTTTGTTTTTTTTTTTTGCTTAAGTGAAGAGCCCAAATTATCACTAATGCTCCACTAAGAAAAGGAAAGAAGTTTAGCTCTGTTAAACTGATAATATTGGCTTGTGTTCCATCACTTTCAAGAAAGCAGTGCTCAGAAATTAAACTCTGGCCTCCTTCAGACCACACCTCTGGGAAGGTCACAAACCACCTCCCCGTGGTCTGTGTTGGTGAAGTCACACATTGCTACTGCTGAGGGGAGCAGGAGGGAGGGCTGGAGGATAGTTCTTCCAGGAGTAGAAGGAAGGGATCCTATTTTCTCATCTTTACTGTGCAAACCATTAAAATAACACTGGGCGACATATGGCTTTATTTAGTCTGAATTAACCATGCACTATCCACACAGAACTGATTCTGGTTTTGACTCACACCAGCTCTTCATCAGTATTTTTAGTGTCACTGAGATTTCTTAGTCAGCCATTTTGTTTCCCCCTGCTCCTCCATCTCACTGCCAAAACCTGGCTGCTCACCCTTCTTCCCATCACTCTTTTGACAGAGTCCATCCAACCATTTATCTGGCCACCCAGTGAGCCAGGTCAGGGAACCGGTCAGGGTTAAAAAACAAAACAACAAAGCTCACTGGCTTATTTTTAACCCAGGTCAGTTCCCCAGTTAGTTCACAGTGAAGCACACCAATTTAATACAAGAACATCTGTAGTGCATCAGAGCACAGGTCCATTTGGTCTGGTGTCCTGCCCTCAGTAGCAGAGCAGACACAGCGGATGTTATCCAAGGAAGGATGTAAGAACAGGGCAAACATGTAGGAATGCTTCCCAGGAATGCTCTTCCAGCCTCCTGTGACTTATGACTCAGCAATATATTGAGTCAAAGTTAATGCTCTTATATTTAATAATAATTAGTGGTTTTTTTCTTTCATTTATGTCACTGATTTTTTTTTTTTTAATTAGTAGAAATATTTTCAACCCTACCATGTTATGTGTCTTTAGGTAGGGTTGAAAAGACCCTTTAGTGCTATGCAGAGTGCTATGCACTCTGCAGTCAATGAAATACCTCTTTGTTTGTTTTGCAAGTAGTACCCCCTAGTTCCGTTTTATGTCTATTGATAGGACAAGAAGAAATGGTCGAAAGTTGCTTCAGGGAAGGTTTAGTTTGAATATCAGGAAAAGATTCTATATTGAAAGGTCAGGCCTTGGAACAGGCTGCCCAGGGAGGTGGCAGAGTTACCATAGAATCATAGAATGGTTTGGGTTGGAAGAGACCTTCAAGATCAGGTAGTTCCAATACCCTTGCCATGGACAGGGACACTTTTCCACTAGACCAGGTTGCTAAAGGCCTTGTCTTACCTGATCTTTGCTTATAGTGGGTGGATCTGCCTTTTACCACTCTCTACCTTTGCGTTCCGGAGCTTGGGTGGTGCAGTTAGAGCCCTTGCTGGCGGCGAATGAGGCAAAGTAGTCACTGAGTACCTCAGCCTTCTCTGTATCCTTTGGCACCAGGTCTCTGTTTTCCTTCTGGAGAGGCCTCACATCTCTTTATAATGGAAGAAATCAAGAACAGCCATCTACCCTATTCACCTTTCTGGTTCCACTACCTATTTTGTCCATCACTGGGGATGCTCCGTCTCAAGGGAACAGCAGAGAGAGAAGTGTAATGCAGGTATAGATGTGCATAGCCAGAGATCCTGCTTGCTTGAATCAAGGAAAGAAATGCTCACAAATTAAGCCTTTAATTAATAAGAAATGTGTATTTGGATGGGCAGTCTTGTCTGATGAGCCTGACTTAGACTTTTTACTCTCCATCTGCCTTCCTGCTTCCTCTGCCACAGCTTGCTAATGTCTACCAATGTCTTAAACAGCTCTCCAGTTCTGTAAGTAAATAAAGAAGTCAGATGAATGATTCCTCTTTCTACCATTGCTCAGTGCTCAGCTGCCTTATCTTTTTCTTTTTATCTGAATGCATTTTCTCATCCTTTCTTGATCAACTGAAAGTATTTTCTTGCTGCTCTAAACAAAAAATCTTTTTTTTTCACCTTTCTTTGGCTTGTCTTCAACAGATCTCCAAGTTTTTCTTGCTTTCCATCTGTTTATATTTCTTAAAAGCCTCAAAGCCACTCTTTACTATCGAACTTGCCCTTTGTCACTCCTTCCCTTTGCTTACAATAGGATTTAGCTTGCAGGCTCTTGCCAACAATGCTTTTTAGAAATGTTTTCTCATCTCAGGGAGTCCAAATCAAAATTATGATGCTCATTACATGCTGTCTTAAATACATTCATCTAATATTGAGATACTTGTGTTTTCTCCAGGCCTTCCCCATTCAAAGTCCAAAATCCATGGGAAAGCCAACACTTTGTTCTCCTTTCTGCATCGTGCTCACTTGTGTGTGGGCCTTGCTTCAGTCCTACATGCCTTTAGACACAGTTGTTGCATGTGAGGCAGAGCCCAACCCTGAATGGAGGAGCAGAGCTAGCTCTTGTATTTGGCTCAGTGCATGGCTTTTTAGCAATGCTCTTCACAAAGCAAGCTAAGAAGACATGGTGGGCTTTCTTCTTAAGCTGAGTCATTTCCAAAGATGGTTCAAAGATTGTCTTGTTTCAAACCTTTCATTGAACTGGTGCTTACCTGAGCACCATCCTGGAAGACATCAAACCAGGCTTATATCAAAGCACAGCCACATGGGATTCTATAGCTTCCTGGTGCACTTGTGGAGCAGGGAAAGCAATGTTGTGACCCAAGCAAAATGCTTCTAATATTTTTTTTCCTAGGCAAACAGCATCACCAAAAGGGCTAGGGTTGACATGGATTGATTTGAAATGCATTTACTCTTCCCTGAGTAACAGAAGCTGTTTCTTAAAATGACCTTTCATGCACTCTTTAAGGCATTCTTGCATTATTCAGTCTGCAAGTGGGAAAAATGAGGATGAAAATCTCTCTAAACAATTCTCTGAACAGGCTGATTTCTGTTTTGTGCCACTATGTCAGCTTTACGGACTATTTGTGGATTTCAGCACAGAAATTATTTTAAACTTATGCAGCCATCTCTGTTCTTGACAGATCGAACCAGAGGGTAGAGGAATACGCAAAGAAAAATTTTCAGTGGGAAAGAGAAATAAAAAATATTTTTGCATGAATACTTTTTGAAAACCATTCCCTTTTTTTGTAAGCTCTATTTTGGAATAGTTTGTAGAAATAAGCACATGTTATGCAAATTAAGGTTTTATCACAGTGCTCTGGAACAGAAAGTGTACAGACTGACCAGGCAGCTTTACCCTTCTCACCCTGGAAGGGGCTGCAGCAGCAGTTTGCCTGTAGGATGTTTTCTTTTGTAGGACTGCTTTTTTTCATTTTCTTAAAATATGTGTAGGGATCATGTCACATCATCAGTTTAAGCTGTAGGACACTGTGACACCAGAGCAGGGCCAAAGAAACCCCGAATCAGCAATCACTAGAAAGGAAGCTTGCAGTGGCCTCTCATCATGGATAATCTAAATACGTTTTTTCACACATGCATGGCTACTTCAAGTAGATGGGACTCATGCCAAATGTGTCCTGTCTTGGTTCCTCTGAGGATCTATGAAGAGATCCCAAAACCACCTGAGCCACCTCTCAATCCCTTTATTGCCCTTAACTTCTGCTAAATGGTCTTTACTATGGCAGCCAAAATATTGGCACCATTGCTTTATGCAGACCGAATTGCTGCCTTTCTGCCTTGTCTAACCCCAGGACCACACAGCCTTGCATGGCAGAGCTGTCTTCTACCTCCCTTACCTTGAGCACCCCCAGCTGAGCTTTAAAAGTGGGCAATTTGAATTAGCAGTCATACAAAGCAGGTTCCTTTTATCTCCCCTTAAAGCTGGTTGTCTCTTCACTTACTTTTCTTTCACATTGCCTTTAAAAGCAAGACTGACAGAAAAGATTAACTTGCTTCTGGCTGCATTGGATAGAAGCAGATTAACACAGCTGGATCAACCCTGGGGAGCCCAGCCTGGAAATGTATGTTGGGACAACCCTGGCAATGTATAAGCAAGAGTCATTTGTGTTGATCTTTTTCAGGATGATGAGTTTGTGATTAACTCTTTTGTGTGAAGGCAGGGCTGTGTAGGAAGCTAATACGCAGCGGAATGCTGACAGAAAAGCTCTGGAGGCATCAGGCCTCCCTCTTGCCACTCACAGCCCTGCAGCCACCCTGACCTGCCTGCACCAAGGTTTTAGTGGAGACTTTTGTTTCCTCTCCCTCTTCTTTGAGATTTTTCTGTTTGTTTCCACCTATAACACTCACCACAAAAATAGCAGGAAGCAAAGTCCCCAGGGCCCCAGAATGGGGAGCAGGGCAGCTGGGGAAGGAAGGTGAACTTTCATCAAAGAAAGGTTTAGTGCAACCCACTCAGCCAAGGCTCAGGGGCAGGTAAAATCCAGAGTGGTGGATGTGCAAATCCAAGTGGCATGCGATCCATTAAACTTCACAGCAAACACGAAAGAAACGTCCTTGAGTCACTGGCACTGTTTTCCTTCTTGATCATTTGTACTTAAGGATGGAGATTTTTGGTTTTTCAGCATGAGTGTACTAAGCTAAAATGACTGATAGTAAATTCTAATTTGTCAGTAAGCTACACTTTATAGCGTGCAGGAGGAATCCAGGAGAGCTCAGAATTAGTTAACTGTCTTTAACAAGCAAATAGCAACTTTTTGTATTTTAATAAAGAAAAATATAGTAGATCTAGGTTTATGGTTGCAGTCATTGATCTTAAAGGTCTTTCCAACCTAAATGATTCTATAATTCTCTACTATGAACATTTTCCCCTCTAAGGGGCTGGCTGGAGGAACTGCACCAAAGGGCAGTGGTTGTATCAAATCCACTTGTGGGATGTGTAGTTCCTGCTCACATTCCTACCCAGGCTTCCTGTAGATGACCCTTCAACCTTTCTGTCCCCTAACTTTGCTGTTAGTTGACTTGAGATAATGTTATTTGCCAGCCTCAAAGAGTTGTGGTGAGGATTAAAGCATGAGCCCTGAAGGAGTCTCAGCATAGTGCAACCAAGAGCCATGAGAAGTTTTCTTCCTGGTTAAAACAGGAGGTCCAGAGCAAGTCTTTGCTAGTACAGTATAACTTTGGGATGAGCTGGAAGCAAGACAGAAATAACAGCAGCATAGACATTTTGAGGTTCACATTTGAATTCCAACCAACATCTTATTAAGGTGGTTTTTACTTTTTGGCTTGATTTTCCTTTTGACATGGCATTAATCCAGGACATTTTTAACAGTTTTGAAAAATCACATCCCCCTATGCTGCATGAAAGATGATCCTAGAACCCAGGTATAACTGTATATGTATGACTTTAACTTTTCTTTTTTGAACTTTGGCTGGCTGTAATGTGTTCTGCTTGATATCATCAGCGTGAACTAAATCCTCATAAAACTGCTGAGGCTGATTTCATCAGACCACCTGCAGGTGAATGGGGAAATAAAGAGTATTCAATTGCCTGTGCCTGAGTTGCCCTGAGTGAACTGCCATCATCTGCTCCAGGACAGCTGTAGCTGCTGTTGTATCTTCCAGCAGTGCACAACAGGACATTTCATAAGACTCCCAAAAGAGAATCACAGAGTATAATCATAGCATCATTAAGGTTGGAAAAAGCTTTAAAGACCATCAATTCCAACCATAACCCAGCTACCATGGCCACTAAACTATATCTTGAATTACCACATCCACATGCTGCTTGAACACTTCCAGGGATAGTGACTCTACCACCTCCCTGGGCAGCCTGTTCCAATGCCTCACCACTCTCTCAGTAAACAAGTTTTTCCTAATGTCCAATCTAACCCCTTCCTTGGCACACCTTAAACTCATTCCCTCTCATCCTATCCTTAGTTACTTGGGACAAGAGACCAACACCAGTCTTCCTACAACCTCCTTTCAGGTAGTAGAGAGCAATAAAATCTCCCCTTAACCTTCTCCAGACTAAACAGCCCCAGCTCCCTCAGCTGCTCTTTGTATGACATACTCTCCAAACCCCTCACCAGCCTCGCTGATCTACAGCCTATCAACCAAACCAAGCTTTCAGGGTGTAAAAGGTGTTCAGAAAAGTTTATGCCTTCCTGACACACAAGACAAGCAGAAAAGCATCAAGTGTTCCTCATCAACAAGCGATAGAGGCATATTTCTGCCCTGCACAAGAGCTATAAAGAGATGATTCCTGCACTGCTCGTGTCTTTATCATAACAATGCTCAGGAAATAAGCTAGGCTATTAGTTTGAAATCCCCTGGCTCTGGCAAACCAGCCAGTTTTATCTAGTACTAGTCACATCACTAGTTTTATCTTGTACTGGTTTAGCCATTTGGCTATAGCTGACACAGAGCAGTTATTGTGTCTGGGATTTTCCCCTGAAGTTGATAATGTCACAAAGAGAGCCACTAGGACATAGGAAAGATCATGGGTTTTGATGTGAGAATGAGCCCTAGGAAAATGAGCAATCCACAAAGAAGAAACTACTTATATTTGCATTACACATTCCCACAGATGCAGAAAACCAAATCTTTCTGTTGATTCCTCTTAGACATCATTTTACTGTTTTCAGCATGACCCAGGGCACAACAGTTCATAAAATATACTAATGAATATAATTTTGTTTGTTTGTTTGTTTGTTTGTTTAGAAATGTTTCAAGGAGAAGTTCAAAATTTGTTTCCAAGCTTGTGTTCTTAAGATGCTAGTTTAGCTTTCTGGGGCTGGAGAAATGACTGATTAGTTACTCACATCTCTCTTTTCTCATTTTAAATCACACCTCCAGCATTTTACTGGCACCATTTGAAAACGTTATTGTTTTGGTGGAAATGTCACATACCTAATGGTTCTATGAGGAGAAGCAAGAGCCTGCTCTAGTTGAAAAAAAAAATGCATGCAATAAAATTATGAAGGAATAAATGAGGACTTCCAGCCCAAAGGAATGCAGTGTTGGGCATATAGTGTTGGCTTTGCTTGTGTGGGTAGGATATCTTGCCTGCTTATTTCTAGACAGTTCAAAAATCCCACACCCAGAGGCTGCAGGGCCAGCTCAGAACAGCACAGTGGGTGTGCAGCACAGCCTAATGTAAGTGGGAAAAGGGGCAGGGGAGGATCATTTCCTCAATAGGCAAGGAAACAAAACAGAATGAAGCCATAGTTATCTCTGGTGGTACTCAGGAGATTTGTGCTGCTGATTATAAATCCAAGAGGATGTGTTCTCTCAGCTGAGATTCAATGACACTTTTTCCAAAGCCTCAGAGCTTTGTCTTTCCTTTGTACAGACTCAAGGTGTTCAAACCAGAGGGTGGGAGATGTGTGACAGAGGGCTTAGAGGCACCCCTGCCTTGCTGTGTTGCTAAAACCACAGAATATGAGACCTGCATGTCACACCATATGCCCTTACAGGAGGAGAGCTAAGGAGTTACTTTGAGGAAGAGGTTGAAGTGAAGAAACACAAAACATTTCAGGTCATGTAGAGTGAAATCATCAGAACCTGAATATGTGCAGGCTGTACATGTGAGAGTGTGGTGCCTCTAGTTCTCACTACTGTGCCTGAGGTCTGATTTCCAGCTCTGATATTGCCTCATTACCCAGCATGATGGCCCATCTAGTTTTCCTTTTAGACTCAAATTCACATCTCTCTTTTGGTGTAAAAGAGGACCAGTCTGGGAGTTACTTCCCATTTATTTTTTTATGGCTGGCATGAGACTCTGGCCCTTAAAAGCTCTTACCTCTAGGAATTTGAAGTAAAAAAAGTGTGGGTCACAAGTTCTAAATGCCAGCCAGCTTTAACAGCCTTTTAATTTCTGTTCATTTCTGTTTATCAGCATCTTTACTACCTCTTACCACTGTACCAAACTACAGGAGCCCAAACTTGTGCTTCTGGACTCACCCCAACTGCAGACCTCATTTAAATTTTCTCAAGTCTAGCCCCAGCTGAAGTAGTTTCACAAGAATAACACAGGCCAATGCTCTTAGTTTGTAAGCTCTTCCAGATTTTCTTTCTCAGCAATCTCAAGAGGATTCCTTGATTTACCTAAATTAACCTCCTCCACAGATTTCCCAAAATAGAACATCTCAAATACTACTTGGCACAAGTTTCCTCATAGAGATCAATCTGTAAACCAGTAAGGACTGGCTGAGACAAAGATATTTTTCATGGCCAACGTACAGTAGGTCCCTCACAGTAAGCTAAATTTGCTTATTTCCAAGTCTCTCTTTTATTAACTGCATTTACTTACAAGCCTTTATTTACTGAGAATCTTTGAGACCTTGTTTAATTTATAGATCTTGTGTAGAACAATAGCAGCAGCTCTGGCTGTGAAATGCCACTTTGTTGCTTTTCCTCGTTGATGCCCAGAGTGTGAATGCTCATGATGGTTTCTATTTGGCTTGAACATGTCAGTTGCAGAGCAGACAGGATGCTGAAGAAAGAAACTGGTGTCCTTCATTTCCAAGGCCTGGCTCATTACACATTCAGTGATGAGTTTGCTCTGTTTACGAATTCTGCAGCCATACCTGATGTGAACTTGAGGAACTTGAGGAACTGATAGAAGAGCTCAAATGATGTTCCAGGTGGCTGATTTTTCAAGAAAAAATATTTCATGGAAAGCTTTTAGAAACTTGGAATATGCACACACAGTAAATGACACAATTGAGAAAAGCAACCTGCTTGTTAAGCTCTTTTACAAACTGGAGCCAGTCAGGCCAGCTGAAACGTCAGGTTAATACTGCCACAAAGGAGGATCAGGGTCAGACAAGTATTGATCTCTGCCTGAGGTAGCACATTACCCCAGCGAGGGACCATGCAGCCTCCTGTGATGCCTAACAGTGCACAAACACTGCACTGCACTCAGCACAGACATGGGCACGTACTGCTGCAAGGACAGCTCGTCTAAAAGCCTCATCTGCAGCCAGTGGCAAAATTAGACACTTCATCCCTTGCATTTCTGAAGTATCACTGATGGGAATGAGTCAGTGACTCACCTGCCCTTTTAACTGACCTCTTAGAGTTCACTGAAGTAGGATCACCTTGACCCTTGGAGAAGCAGGACATTTGCCAGGACTCAAGCTAATGCCATGGCTGAAAACCATCTGGGATCAAAAGGCAACAGGGTGTTGACTCTGGTCACCACTGCAATGGCTGGCCCACCACAGAGAGACATGAGGCTCTTCAGGGTTAACAGAGATAAGGCACAACTCAATGACATTCACAACACATTAAAAATCATAGAATCATAGAATCGGTCAGGGTTGGAAGGGACCACAAGGATCAACTAGTTCCAACCCCCCTGCCGTGGGCAGGGACACCTCACACTAGATCAGGCTGGCCAGAGCCTCAAATAGATCAAGACCTAAAATACCTATCGGAGAATTAACCTGGTGAAAGCCAGGCTTCTCATTAGCAAGGCTTGCTACCGTGTGAAAAAACATTTGCATGCAGCTGGACCAGCTTCACCCTTCTGGGTTTTGCCAAATGCCAGAAGCAGCAGCCTGTGCACCACTCACCACCACTGCCCTGTGGTGCTGCATTCAGAACCTGTCAGGGCTTCCAGGCAATCACCATCCTTGGGTTCAGCTCCCTGAGGGAGATGCAGACCCTGAGGGAACATAACAAGAATTGCTTAGGAATGCTAGCCTCACCATGAATTAAAACAGCCTTATTTCCCTTACATCATAATCATACTTCTGGTGTAGGTTTTCAAGGAGAAACTAGCTCCATCTACACCTTCCCTGACCTCAGGTGCTTGCTAATGGAGAGAAGTAGGAAGACTTTGAACCATCATTGTAGGTCTCCCTCAGCCCAAAGTTCCCTCCTGCAGGGTTCTTGGCTCACTTATGAGATCAGGTTCTGTAAAATGAAAAGGCTGAATGTCCCAAATGAACAATCCTGTTCTCCATTTCTGCTGCCTTTCTGCACTGACACCCCTTGCAGATGTTCTGCAGAGTTTGGCTAGCCTAACCTCCAAAGGACTTACTACTGCTACTAAGGAAAGAACATTCCAGGGAGTCCCACAACCAGAGAATACAGAAAGGGATGGTCAAGGATTAAACTGCAGAAAGATCTTGCCTGGAAATTTCCTCAGTACCCAGGTGGAGCTCCAAAGCAGAGACAGACTCCACATTATGTCCTGACAGCAGCAGCTCTTCCTCGAGTGGTCTCTGGTTTCTGATGGTACAGATCTCGTCTCGAAGCTGTAAAAGAGATGATGACTTAGGATGTCAAGTGTGCTGTCAAGTCTGCAATTTAGGCTCATTGCTTCCTATCTCCTCAAATGTTTTTTTGGGAGAAAAGACAATTTAGTTTGTTAATTTCTTTAGTAGGTACACTGTAATTATGTCTGCACAAGGTACATCACTCAACATGCTTATTCACATTCTACATAAATAGTGCAAGTTGCTACTTGTTATTGTATACTAAAGTAACTAGAGAGGCATGTTATAGATGCCATTTTTAATTGTTGTGATAATAAAATTAGCTGGGTTTCTAATTCAGGCTATTTCTGTGAATATTATTTTTATTCACAAGTGGGTATTTTTAATGAAAGATTCACCTTTACAATATCTACCACTTCTTTATCTGAAGACTAATAGACTCATGATAAAGACATTTCAGGGGCTGTCTGGAAGAACCACAAATGGAGGGAGTGTTCTTTTCATTCTACCCTGATTTCTCACAATATTTCAAAAGTCATAACAGGAAATAAATGTAAAGGCATCTCAGGAAGTCATTTAATCCAACCTCCTCTCTCCAGGGCTGAATGTGAACAGAGAATTTATAACAAATAATGGAAGGCATCCTAGTGAATTACTTTCTTTCTGACTCACCTAAATTTCCTTCCTCTAAGGATTCCAGTTCTTTGGTGTACACTAGTTCACCTTTACAAAAGCCATTTTTTCTTTATATAAACCCTAAAATTATGATCTTCCTTCTATTGAAGGTGTTCTTTGATACTGCAAACCTCATTTTAAACTAGGTCTCTGTCAAGAGAGTGAAAGCATGCAGGTTTTACATAGAGATATTTTAAACTGTGAGTAACACCATCATGTACTTAAGAGGCCAGAGATCTTTAGAAAATTTAGTGTGAGGGAACTCCAGGTCATGTCACTGAATTTCCATGCCAAGTACTTGTGTCCATACAACTGACAGGAATTGTTCCATGCCTTCCCTGCATCAATGTGTTGACCTAAAGAAAGGAACAGGGGAGCTAGGCTGAAATATGAATGTTTTCCAAAATAAGATAATAATAAAAATCACTGACACTCATTATCAAAGAGTAATCTGGATTGCATGTGTGAGAATAAACCACATCCACTCATTAAAATGTACAGAGATTATTTTGTTTTGAAGGATTGTAAATATGGAAAAAAGTATTCTTGCATCTTTTAATAAGGTCAAACAAAAGAGTGAGACCTCTCTGGATTTACTCCAACTCTTAAAGCAAGTACTTGTAATTTGGACACACTCATAAGTGACCTGGTTGAGCAGGGCAGTGAAAAAGATTGATATGAATTCAGTATTATTCAAAGTAAATTGACTGGGGAGAAATATGGGAAGACCTTAAGAGGTTCCCTGGAGATAGAGGTGCAGTGTTACCTGAGAGACCTGAGGATCTGAGATACCCACACAACACTGACACACATGACCCCTGAGCTCCTTTCTGGAACAGAGGTTAGAGACTGGAAAGTTCTTCAGTCCTAACACAGGCACAGATTGACTCTGCAGTCAATCACACTGAGCCCTCAGTGACTGGCTGATAAAATATTCTAATAAAGTCAATGCAGCTCAAAGATAAGGTAATGAATACAGGATAAAACCATTCTAACTCCACATGTAAATTATTTTTCTTATTACTAAGCAGTGGGATCCTGGATAATGATTGGTAATTCTGCAGAAATACTTTCTTAGACTTCAGTAGAAATCAAAAAGCAGATTAAAAATTAGGAATTACCAGAAGGGATGGAGATCAAAGGATAAAAAAAAAAAAAACATTAAACTGTCTTGTAAATCCATTATTAGTCCATGCCATGAAAATTTGGTTTATCTCAGAGAAGGTTCCCTCATCTCAGAAAAAAAAAAAAAAAAAAGAAAAAGAACAAAAATTTAGTATAATGGAAAAGATACAGTAAGGGCAAGAAAGATGATGAAAAACTTAAACCTACTCCTGTATGAGTAAAGATGATATACAGTAGGAAGCTTGAACCTGTGAAAGAGATGAGTTAGAGTGTCAGAATTGTCCTATAATCATCAAAGTCACAGAAAGCCATCATCTTTAGGATGTGGCAAGTAATGCTCTATGTCTCCTGATTATATTGACCAAATCTCCCTGGGGTTGAATGAGATCCAATGAGCTAGAGATGCTTGAAGTTAAATCACAAGAAACTCAGTTGTGCTCATACCCAAGTTCGTATCTATAAACAGTGCCACCTTAGGTTTCAATTCTATGGAATGGTCCATGTGAAACAGGAAAGTAAGAAAATCCTCCAAGAGAAAACAAAAATTGGGTTCAGCAACCTAACCCACCGATGTCCAGGAGGTTCACAATTCTCAACACAGCCAGAAAAAAAACATTTCTTCTGGTCCTATCATATGAGCACAGTTTGTCCTTGTCCCTTAGCCCCCTCTGCTGATCACCAGTTCCCTGTCCCCATCACCTTTCCACCAAACCTCTCACAAGTGTGGCAGAGAAAACATGCCCACTCTGGCTGCACACAGGGTCCTGCAAGGACTTCAGTCTTTTTGCCTGAGCATTTCATGTCCCCATTTGGAGTTTCAGAGGGAACAAAGAAGAGGTTCTGTGCTTCCAGCAGAAAGAAAGGGGGACAAGATGTGATGCAAAGGTATGAGAGAGAAAACATCTCTGCAAGCACACCAGTTAGTTTGGTAAAAGATTTTCTCTACAAACCTTGTCTCTCAGCATAAACAATTAAACTAATATTATTATTCCACTGTAATTTATAACACACGCTAAGTTTTTTTTTTTTAAATCCATCTATTACTGTAGAGACTAAAAGGCAAGGCAACTGATTGTCACCTTGCCAACACTTATCATCATATGGCTGTAACTGTTTAGATTGCTGCTCAAAGCCAACAAGAAGTACATTAACTGAAAACAAAAGGTATTGTTTCAAAAAACAACAGTTAGCATTAAGCCCTCACGATATGGATCAGCTAAATCCAGTGACACTGTAGGGATCATGACCTCGGGGTTCCCCACCAGGCCCATTACAACTTTATCTTATCATCATTGTATATCCTCCTAAATCAGTGTGCCACAAAATCACACCAGTTAGCATTGCTTTTCCAAAGCACAGTTTACAGCTTTTGTTGCTTTAACTGCAACTGTTTTAGATTGGTTTAGCTGGACATTCAGGAGTAGTGATTAGATTTTAAAGACTTCTGAGATGAGGCAGATTCCTGCATATCAATTTTTCCAGCTGTGTTAACAGACAGGAGGCAAAACATATGGATGGCAGACACACAGAGGGCTCAAAGTACTGCTGTGTTTTTGTAATCAATTAATAACTCCAAAACTTATCAATACCTTAATAAAGTGAAGCTTTGCATTTCTTGAAGAGCAGTAGAAGGTCATGTCTATTGTGACACTCACACCAAGCTGTACAAGACATAATCTCTATTGAAGGATATAGACTTGTGTTGAATCTCTGGGGTTTTTTTCAGGATATTCTGCCTTCATGGTTGTGAGCCCCAAACTCAAGTATCTGTCATTTTTTGTCAGACACTGTTCCTTGTTTGCTGTGAGTGAGTTTGAGTCTTGGCTTTAAGGCATTAATCGGATCCTCCAAAAAGGCAGGTAGAGAGACACAGTGGAAACTTTTCCTACTGGAGCTAAACAAAGCAAGGCACAGCCAGATTCATGGAGTCTGTTGGGAAAGAGCATGATTTTTTTTTTTATGTCCTCTCCTAGAATTTCAAATAACTTAGAGATAGTGCTTATCTTGTTTTCTATGTTAGTGGAAAATTTTGATGATGAAATATTAAGGAGTACATTGGTGATTATCTGATCTTGCTGTAGGGAGCAGCAAAGTAGGCACTACAATATTATATTCAAGCACTAGGCCCTCAAAGTCTAGACCTGAAAAGACTTGGACAGAGATAAAGAACAGATTATGATAGGTTAACAAATCCACTCTATCCCATTCCTGGAATTAACAACCCATTCCTGTGCTAGAAAAGTATGTTCAAATAAATGAAACAATTTAACATCAAGTAAACAATTTTCATTGAACTGGCTGAGATCTGAGAAGATCTTTTTCCAGATTTGTGTTGTTCATTAAACTTTGGCAGAGAGGAGGAGCAGTAATGGCAGAGAACAGTAACATCTTAAACCACTTTCCTTGTATACATCTTCAGTGACCTTCAGCACAGAGGCACTTGAGTGAGGTTCAACAAGCAGCTACTATAAAACACTATGCAAAAACATGACTAAATCCTCACCCCTTGATAGAAATCATGACTGGCTCCTCAACCTGATCAGGTGGTCCTCCCACTACATAGAAAGAATTATGACAAGACAGTTTTCAGCCTTGATGTTATACCCATCTTTGATATCACAGCAATGTAAATAGTACACTGACCTATTAAGTAGTTTAGGCTGAAGAGGCTCGAAGAGACTCAAAGCAACTTTGAGTCTTTGTCTGCAAGAAAGTACCTAAATAATCTGGCTGGGTAAAGTCACCTCCACTTTTCAGTGGGATCTTTATCCTGATGTAAACAAGAATACAGGATCTTAGGGTCCCCAAGAAGAGGAAGGATGAATTTTCTTCCCAGACTGTTCTGAATTGAATGTTCTACATTCAAGATGAACGGGCAGGTCCTCTGTCAGTTTAAGCACTGTCATGCATAAGTGAGGCTCTGGCCAGCCTGATCTAGTGTGAGGTGTGCCTGCCCATGGCAGGAGGATTGGAACTAGATGATCCTTGTGGTCCCTTCCAACCCTGACTGATTCTATGATTCTAACCACTGAAAGGTGGATTTTTGGACTTGGATTGTTAAGAACTCTCTCAGATCTGATCCTGAGTCTTCTGGCTTTGTTGCTTTCACAAAAATTATCAAGAACCCAGAGGACTTTACTGCAATTTAAATACCCAGAAATGTTTATTTTCTTGCTTAAGTTCCTGATGTCCAGTGTGGGTAAAAGAGCAGTAAGAAAGAGCTCAGACAAAGTAAATATGAAAGAGCCTGAATGTCAGGCTCATTAAGACAAGCACATGGTTAGGAATTGAATTGACTTGGAAGAGTTCTTTGAAAAAAGTGAGATAGAAATCTCCAGAGGTTTTGACCTCCCATGTTCCCAGTCAGGCAGTGGCAGCTGAATGGGTGCTGTTCCCATAGTGGTTTGGGCTGTTTGATTCCATCAAATCTGGAAAATCAGAACTTGATGCCTTGAGAGAGCCTTTGGCAGTGCCATTTCAAGGTTCCAGAGGAATTTAGTTGTATGAGCTTGTATGAGCAGATGATTAGCTTGACTTTTATTTAATCAGTGCTTTTTGTCCACCAGTAATCATGTAATGCAACCACTCAGTGCTCACTGCCAACACCAAAAGTAGGAAACAGCTATGTCCTGCATTGGTCACATTTCATTAGCAACCTCTTTCTAGGCTTGATGAAAGGTCTTGCCTATTTATGCATGCTACTGTGTCCAGTGCTACGTGTCTTTGCTGTTTTCTTGCACTCAGTGGAATAAAAGACATGATGTTTGGGTAAATGAGTGCAAATTCCTGCTGTGACCAGGGAGAAAGGGAGGGTAATAATGGGAGGATCAACTGCAACTGGACCCAGAGGGGAGCTGCAATCCTGCATGTAATCAGAAGAGTCAGTGTGGTTTTGTCTTAGTGTGTATTTTTCTTTGAGTTCCAAATGAATTCAGGATCTTGATACATTTGTTTAGGGAACAGATGATGTAGATCAATATGTTAGTCCACTCTCCCCCACAGCTCATTCAACCCTGAGAGCTCAGTTTGAGCTTCTGCAGGGGGTAACTGGAGTTAAGCCAACAGATCCTCTGCTGAAGTAGCATAGGACCTTTAACATGTTCTGCTCTTCAGACTCTGTCGGCGGGACAACAGTGTCTGACAGGACAGCAGGAATGAGGAGCAAATCAGCTGCAATAGGCTGACCTACTGCCACAGCTAATGGAAAATTTGTCTCTTAGGAATTTTCTTCTGCAATTATTTTTTTTTCGTTTTGTTGCTTTGAAGGTACAAAGACCCATATTTTTAATGACAAGTGCCCATGGAAACACATCCAGACCTACTTTGATGCATTTGCACTGCAGAGCCCAATGTGGATAAGCACAAGTTTAAATGGCCAGTCATGCGCCTAGGGGGATGGAGTCTGACCAAATTCAGTGCAGTTTGGCCCAAGTGGAAGAAACCTGAAGGAAGAGCATTGCTCAGGGAGTATGTACAGACACTGCTGCATCAACAGCAGTCTGAGGCTGAGCACTCACTTTTAACAGAGCAACAGAAAAAGAAACATTTACAGCTATTATTCATGTACTTAACTGGAAGCAAAGGGCTCCCATGTAAACTACCAGTATTGTTGAGTTTGGGAATTCTCCCTCTTCATATGGTGGATAAATTAAGCCTCTGAGTGTTAGGAAAGGAAGTGCTGTAGCTGGAGGTATTCCTCCTGGGAAGCGCGGATGGACTTTGCCCTGCTGTTTGCCTACGGCAGACACAAATGACCACAAGGCAGGTTCAGTTCCCTCTGTGCCCCAGCAGTCAGCAGGTCTCCAAGTGCTGCAGTGGGAGTCCGCAAAGCATTGTTCACAGCCAGGTGACGCAGTGCCAGTTTTTAAAGTCCATTACATTAGAGCTCCTTTCTCACTCATCAAAACACACAGTGCCAGATGCTGCATTACATATCAGAGTCACCAAACACCTTCTTACAACAACGCATGCATATGATTTACAGTGCTGTCTTTCATTACAGTCTTTTAAGTCAACTTGAGCTCATGATTAGCTTTCCTATACATGTCTAAAAGACAGCTATTAGTCAAGGGGACAAATGCCAGACCAACATCACCTAGACCAGCCCCCCTTGTACACCCAGAACATATCTCTGTGTGGTTCATCACAGGCCCCTCTGTGGGGGCTGCTGACAAAGGGACTAATCAGACCCAAATTGAGTGGCTTCCTGAGGCAGACACATGACACTGGGATTCATACCACCAGCTCTTTTCTCTCACAAGCCACCTAATATGTATCAGAGGGGAATCATGGTTTGTTCACAGGACAGAGCTGTATCCTGTTACAGATCCCTGGGTCAGCTCGTCTCCTCGTTTACATTTTCATCAGAAAAACTCAAGAATGTTTTCACATCTGCAACTGAAAACGCAGTAACAGGAGTGTGTATGAAGTGGTATTTCTTAGTCTTTCATTTGATTTAGTTTTGGGTAGCAGCCAAGGAAGAAAGTTAATTGCCAGCTGTGAATGCAGGGTCACACTAAACCAACGATTTCTCTGGCACCCAGTGGAAGCGATGGGGAATCACTGTGTTCCCAAAGTCACCTTCAAGGCTGGTGAGCCATGCAGTTCCAAGATAACACCACACAGAACTGGCAGTGCGTCTGTCCTGGTAACTCCAATAAAGACCATTACTGGCAAACTCTCGTCTTAGGTCCAGTGAAGTGGTCCAGGCTCTGGAGAACTTGACTCATCAGGTTTCCTCTATGCCTTTTGGAAACGTGCTTCTTTCTCACACTCCATTTTAGGATCATTATGTCCTGAAATACAAAAAAAAAAAAAAAAATGCTGCTTCTGAATTAATTGCCCAGACTCCTATTAGTATTGAAGCCACAAGTACTTAAAATAACCTTTGACTAATCTTTCTCACATGCCGAAGTAAATCAATCAAAATACCACATAGGAAAACAGCATTAATATTTCTATAATGGTGAGTTAAATAGCACCAAGCAGTGTTCCCAGGCTTAGTGATTCAACTACCTGCACTGTTTAGCCAGTAGGCTAGTTCCTGGAAAAGTTTGGACCAGGCAAGCTAGCTTTTTCCAAGGTGAGAAACAATCAGAGGAGCTAGCACAGGTCTGGAAGCACTGCTGACAGTCTGGATGTAGATCCTTCTTTGCTTTGGGGGACAGAAGAACCTCTTTGGCTCTCTTTTGTAAGCTACTATGTAGATTTTGGAAGACATAAAAGTATGGGTGCAAGCTACTGCACACCAGATGGCTGGAATGTCCAAGGACAGTCCCAAGCCCATTTCAGTAGTAACAGTTATAGCCTAAATGCCTGATTTCAAAGACCACTACAATGCCATGGTAATTTCTGCTGCAGTAAGCCTCACAGCAGCTTGCAGAGAAGAACCTCTTCTCTCATACGATCAGAGATCCTTCTCCTGAGCTATTCTCCCTCCTCATCCTTATTGCTGCCACTTCTCCTTCACCACCTCCCAGAAATCTTCTCCAGCTCCTTACTCTCTCTCATTAGCCACACCATATTTCCTATTTTGTTAGAATTGCCTGTGGGTAGCATCCCAGCCTAAAGGTTTGACTCTGCTGAAGCAAGCAGGAATCTTGCCACTGACTTCAGCTGAGACAGATTTCCCCTGCAAGTTTCTAGATTTCCCATTAGCTCCTCTGCAAGCTAAGACAGACATGTATGAACCAGATTCTCCATAGGATTCATCAAAGGCCAGCAGCAGCTGATGAGTGAAATGTAATTAAGAAGTGATTGTAGAATCAAACTTACAGTTTAGTCCACTTCCTCTAAATAAGCTTATCTTTCTGCACTTTCAAGTTGGCTTTGTTCATGTGTTTGATATTATGGAAGCCAGACCATCTCAGCTGCTTGGATTAGTTTGTTTAAAGTTATAGGAAAAGCTAATAGAAATGATGGCTACAATCTGCTACTTGGCCCAAACACCATGTGCCCTGGATTGCCTGAGTTTCTGAACTTTACAACATCATAAATTTGTGCAATTATAATGTAGAGGCAAGAAGTATGCAGACTCAATGAAAACATTTGAATTACCATCATGTAATGATAAATAGATTCCCATAAAAACTGCTACAGATATCTCCAGAGAGCAATTTTTAAATAGTGACCAGGGAAAGGAAAAAAACAAAACAAAAAAAAAGAAAAAAAAAAAAAAAAAGACGAAACCCACCCCATACAGCTAAAAGCATTTTATAATGTATCAGGATGGGTTTGCTTTATAAGGGTGTATGCTGGGCTATGACTATGAGATTGCAGGAAAATTCTGAGTGGAACTATTTAATGTCAAGTGTGCAAAGTCCACCTGAGAACAAATTCAGCCCCAAGGCCTCTCAAGAGGAGTCCTATAAGGTCTCTTGCTATATTGGCAGTGAAAGACAAAGTTAATCAGCTACAAAAATCCTAAGCTATTAAAATACCCTTTGGCTTATAGAAAACATTCCGCATTCTGAGTTTTTAGCCACTGCTAGTAAAGAACTTCATCTGCTCCAGTTTAAGTCAATGACTATGTCCTGATTTACTTAAATGGGGAAATGAATGGGCCACAAGTGCAGGATGAGAGGGAGCTGATTGAAAATGGCTTCATATTTCTGTTCAGAGAAAGGGAAAATATCTGTAAGCAATTTCCTTCTAAGGACTTTTAGAACCAAAGTGATTAATGAAAAGCAACTGGAAGTAAAGCAAGAAGCAACCCACTGAATGGAGGAAAATAAGCAAAACATTTATACAACCAACTTTCCAGGGCAGCTAATGTGTCTCTCACACCTCTATTTACTTCTAAATCCTATCTGAAAATTAATACATTGAACAAATTACATTTTGCTTATTTTCATAGCATCATCTTTTCTGCCTTCTTTTCCAGCATTCATGGGGCTGCACAACATACAATGAACATCTTAGTAGGCTTCAGCTGCTTTGGTAATCATTTAATCTTACATCCTTCTGTTGTATCTGCTGAAAAATCGAGACACAAAGAGTGTGTATGTAGATTAAATGTATATTAAATGCAAACACATTCTGTTTATCCTCTGCAATGTGTAAATGAAGAAAAGATAGTTCTTGAAAGGAAAGCAATCTTTTCTTCTGAAAAAAAAAAAAAAGAAAGAAAGAAAAAGAAGGGAAAAAGGAGACCTCTAATGTTCTTACCATTCCTGTTCTTATCTGGCACAGAGCACTTTCAATCCATCAAGACAGTACGCTTCTTGTCTAACCGAACTGCTGAGAGATAAGAGGTTTTAGGGTTTCCTGACCATTGTTTGAACCTTTTTCTTCCTAGCTCAAAGAGAAAAGCCTTGGAAGTCACTAAAACTCCAACTGTAACTAATTAGGGAATCTGAGGAATATTTAGTTCAGTGCAGAGGTTAACGAATAGGAAACCTTCAGACCACTACAGAGATGAGCTTAATGGGAGACTCAGATTTGTATTAAAGCTGTAGTAAGCTGGGCACTGGAGATTCAAGCTTCTTTTCTTTTTCCTCAAAGGCTCAAAGGCCCACTGTTAAACATGTCAAAGAAAAAAAAAAACACCCCTCCAAACCTTAAAGGGGTTGCCCACTTGTATCTATTTTTATCTCAGTATTAAGCCATTTTAATGGAGATGAGCAAATCATTGGGTAATTAGCTGAGTAGGTTAGTTGTATAGACTTACAGCTTGGACTAAAATGGGTGAAGACTCTGACTGCAAAGAAAAAAATGGCAGGGGTTGTTAAACAACAGCAACTGGCTCCTAGAATTTAAAAAATAAATACCTCTTACAGCATAATATGACATTCCAGAAAAAGAACATTACATTTGCTGATTTTATTCCTTTCTGTTACAATAACCATTTGGTTTTGTGAGAAGTAATTTTAACCAAACACAAAAGCTGAGTAAAAGCAAACCACGCTTGGCAAAGACCAACAGACAGCGAGAAACACATTCCAAATAGCTTCCTGGTTTTGTTTTATTCCAACCAACTTTTAGTTCCCTTGACTACAATAGTCTAACATTTAATTACAGGACCTTTTAAAACAATCATGTCTCCCTTGATTTAATGGGGAATTAAAGAGGAAACACTTCTCAAAATTTAACTTGCTTGTTTTCAAAATTAAAACTTTTCTTGTTGCATGGAATTTAAAAATGTCATTGGACTTTTATTGTCTGCAGATTGCTATGATGAATCACACAAACTCGTCAAGCTCGACATTTTTCATCATGTTGTGGTGTGTATTAGAAAAATCATTAGAAAGACATTTCAGTAAATCACCAGATCAACTGCCACGGGAAACCTAACAAGAGAGTTAAAAATAACTATTATTTCGTGGTTTCCCACAGTAATGGGACTGTCTCAAACTCTAGGCAATTTATTTATAGTCCTTTTTTAATAGTACCTACTTAGTCGAATTTCCGTCTTCATATTTGCGTTGTTTCATCTAGACATGAGTATCAGTCCCGACCTGATTGTATAGATTCAACCTTAATTTCTCCCAGATTGTTCGTGGAGCATGTACATTACAGAACTGTGTGGCGAAAAAGAAACACACACCAAAAATTCTAGCCCAAAAACCTGCACCAAGGCAGGATCAAGCAGACTAAGTTCTCCTCAGTGCAGGGCCATCTGCCTGTTCTTAAAAACATTCAAGGGAAGGTTTTTCACACGTAACTTGCCAGACAGTGCTTTGAAGCCCTTAAATAAAGTTTTCTTCTTTTCCAGTAAAAAACTTTTTGATATAAACAGACTTATGCTCTCCTTTGCTGAACACAGAGAGCAATGATTCCCTGTCCTTCCTACAGTAAAACTAACATACAAGAAGCAAGGCATGTTCTCCTCAGTCTTCTATTTTTTAGGCAATAAACAGTTCCTTCAGACTTTCCATATATGTGCTTTACATCCTTTATCACTTAGGCACCAGGCTTGAGCTTCACCATTTTAGCTATGCTATCAAACCTTGCTGTAACACTCCTGAAACACCACTTCTAGGACAAAAGGCTGATATAGTTGGGGTTGTTTTGTCTGGAGAAGAGAAGGCTCCAGGGACACCTTATTGTGGCTTTTCAATATATAAAAGGGGCTTAGAAGAAAGACAGAAAGAGACTTTTTACCAAGGCCTGTATTGACAGGACAAGGCACAATGGTTTTAAACTGAAAGGGAATAGTTTTAGACAGGACATAAGGAAGAAGTCTTTTACTATTAGAGTGGTGAGACACTGCAACAGGTTGCCCAGAGAAGCTACAGATTCCATAATTGGAAATGCTCAATGTCAGGTAGTATGGAGTTTTGAGCAACTTAATCTAGTGAAAGATTATGACAGGGTAGAGGTGGATTAGGTGATCTTTGAACGCAAACCATTCTGTGTTTCTATGATTCTAATGAAACCTAGGTGACAAACGGAAAAAGAGAACAAGAAAGGTGTTGATTCACAAGCAAATGACATTTCTAGTCTTAGTTAAGCACAGCTCTATCATAGTCTCCAGGCTCATTTTGCTGTACTGCTTTCATTGTCGATTACTCCAGCTCTGCATATGCGTGTTTGATCCCCCCTCTAAAGTGTTTCTATCACATTTTTTTTTTGCAGAATTTCCACCTGCCTGTTTGAGACATTTACTCAATTTGATAGACTGAATTTCCACACAGTCTCCTGGGTTGTCACTGCCAAAACTCACAGGGCTCCATTCATGCTAACAAGCCATAGTTCAAAGGTACTGGTGTATCCCACAGGGACTGTAGAAGTTAGTTATCACAAGGATGGTCCCTTATGTGTGCTGTGCCCTTTACCTGCACCAGAAGCAGCATGAAGGATCTTCTTCTGTCTACAGCTGGGGCAACAGTCCAAATGCTCAATTTTGCTGATGCAGTATAAAACATACAAGCTTTTAAGGATCAGGAAATTTGGAGCTTATTCCATGAATTATACAAAGCATCTAGACCTTCAGAAAATGTTTAGAGAAACATCGTGGCTACAGGAAGTCAATCACAGGCACTAAAGAACTTTTGCTTAAGCTGGAAAAAAGATTGAGACACAAAAGGAATGAGACTTGCATTTGTTAAATGCATTTAAGCTGTCCTTTTAATAATAAAAAACAGTTGTCTTCAAGATGGGATAACTTTTAAATATGAAAAAATAACACACCACAGGGAGCTGACAGAAAAAACAAATTTAATTACGTATTCAAGGCTTTCCAAACCACCCACTCACATATTAAGTGTTTACTGGTTACACAGGCACTATAGTTGCCATGGTTTATCCAATCATATTCATTTGAAAAGTAAACATCTTTGTTAAAAAATAAAAAAAATTACATGAAGTGAATAATCAAATGGTTAGGGCAACATCCTGCACCCTCTGAAATCAGCAGGCTACTTTCAACGGCATGGGTTTTAAATTTTCAGTTGTTTTATTAATAAAAGCTGGGGTAGCTGCAGTGAGGACATCAGGAGCTATGCTGGACTGACAGCTGGGTGTGCTGATGAAAAGCAGTGATGGCTGATGAAACAGCTGAGGGAAGAAGAGTAGAGCTTAAGTCAGGGGTGGCAGGACCCCCAGGGGTGGGCTTTCAGAACCACCATGTCCATCCTAATGAATTGAATGCAGAATTTAATGGCACAGACAGTCAAACTCCTGTGCTTGCGAGCTCTTAAGAGCTAGTTGGTGTTTTATTAATGGGCTTGAGAGGACTGAAGCAAACTGCCTCCAGTGTAGTGTGGCAGATGCCCATGGCAAAGCAGCAGTAGATCACCTCAGCCTGGATGAAATGTTGAGTAATATTCAGTCTGTGCATCCTCATATGTGGCTGAGCCTGCTGGTACTTTAAAATTACAAATACTGAGATGACAAAAATTTCAGTGAGCAGGATGACCCTAACAGGGCTGTGGACAAAAGCCTTTCCCAAATACCCCTGACATGAGGCAGTCAGCGAAGTTTGCAGGTGGTAGAGGGAACTCTGTTACAGGGGAGAAGACAGGCCACTGCAACAAAAGAGATTAGTTTGGTGTTTTGGTTTTTTGGTCGTTTTGTTGTTGTTTCGGTTTGGGGTTTTGTTTGTTTGTTTGTTTGTTTTGGAGGGGAGGCACTGTTTGTTTGAGGGGGTATTGTGGTTTTTGTTTGGGGTTTTTTTTGCTTGTTTTGTTTTTTAGCTGTATATATACATATTTCATCTCTGTATCCACATAAATATGTGGTAGCAGATTTTGAGTAACTGAAAACTAGAATTGATGGCAACTGGCACCAGTTCTGTCCTCAAAAAAGGATGTTTCATTATACACACTGACTAAACCCTTTGGGAGCAGGCAAAGGAAGGGATTGATGTAAAAGCACATTTGGCCATTATCTGTGAGAAATTCTGAGAGTAGACTGATTTCAATTTGTCATAGAAGTTTCCTGTTAGATGGTAGTATACCCTAGCATTGCAAGCATCAAAAGTGACAAAAGAAATCTGTGAAATTGACATTTACAAAGCCACAATTCACAAAAGCAGGAAACATGAGAGAGGCGATTGCCAGGCTTTGGGGAGCGCAAGATTTCAGAGGTTTGTGAGGATGCTGCATTAGATGAAAGGCAGAAGTAGCAACAACAACAAAATCTTGCAATGGCAGGCATTCAAATGCCCTCATGCTGAGAGAAAGAGACATCAAGTCCATCTGAAAACTAGCAAAGGTAGACAGATGCCAGCAAAAATAATTACTTTGTACAGACAAAGCCAAACTTTTGGAAACAAACTTACAGATTACTGGAGAAGATATTCAGTTTTAACTTGCTGTGGCAGAATAATTCAAAATACCTGTCTGATGCAAACAAAATCAATAAGTTAAAAATAAAAAGCTCTTTCCAAACCTAACTGCTTTGGAAGAGCCGGGAAGAGGAAAGCAGGTACTAGCAGCAACAATGTCCTTGCAGCCATGCATTCTTAAAGGCACAAAGAGCAAACTTCAGACACAGTGCATCATGCTGAAGAGGCACAGTAATTAATTGGGATGTGATCATTTGGGGGAGGAAAAAATACCTAGACATATGGAATAGAGAACTGGTAAGGTGAACTGGTAGATCTATATGCCTATATTGAGTAATCATTCAAACGATCCTTTCAGGAGAAATTAGAGGAATTAAGGATGTTAAAAAGGAAATAAATGGAAGATGATAGACACTACAACGATGCAAGTGAGACAAGGTGATGTTGACATGGCAGTGACTGGACTAAGAGAAATACTACAGAATGAGTATGTCCGTGAAAGTCAAATGTCTCCCAGAAACCTAGACCAAATAAAACCAAGGGATACGCTGCCTTCTCATGTATCAAATCTGATCCTGCTGTTTTAGAAGCAAGCAGAATGTGAAGGGATGGCTAGTATGACCCCCTAGACATAAGGGGTGTGATAAAGTCCATACAGATATGCATGCTCTGCTTCCATCAATTTGAGTTTTTCATGCTGCCAGAGTACCTGAAAAAAAAGGATCTGGAGGGTGAGCAGCACTTTCAGGGAAGACTTTTTTCCATTTGCCTAAATGAGTTTTCAGAATTCTTGGGAGCACTGCATACATCCTTGACTGCAGGAGGACCCTGTTCTAGTGACATCCAGAGAGCTCAGTTTATGTTAGCAAGGGATTTTGCTTAATTAGTTCCTTATTTGAAAGATTTCTGTTATTTCCCAAAATCTGTCTGAGGTGTATACACCAAGTCTTTTCCCAGGAAATCAAGGTTTAATCTACAGACATACATTTTTATGCTCTAAAAGCAGAGATTTGTTTGACCGAGAGAGAAAGAGTGAGGGATATTTCATATGAAAGATCTAAATAAATATGTAAAGAGCCTGCAGTCACAGTGCATACACAAATAGATGGAGATTCCCTGAGGGCTAAGGGGACATCAGTCTGCCCCTGCTAAATTCAACTATTTCATTCATTCAATATATGCAGTTAAGATGTGAGCATCTTAATCAAAAGTGGATTGAAGCTGTGCTTCATCTGGTGTTTTGTCTATAACCAGGAGATTAATGTTAGATGATATATTTTTCAAATTCATAGCAAATACTGTAATATTTAATGGAAAGCAAACAAAAAATTAAAACAAAACAAAACAAAAAAGAAACACAACCAAAACAAAACACACAAAAAAACATACAGCAGGCTACAATAAAGATTTCCGATTCTATATTAAGGCTTTAAAATAAGCAGCTATTCTTAGTAATATTGATTGCAAACTAACCTCCTGGGTGATCACCTAAAATTTTTATTTTGAGATGTATGTGCAACATTTAATAAGCAGCAAGAACACCTGTGAAACACAGCACTGTAATACTAGAAAGCATCAGAAGCAACTCTGGATTTTCTGACTGTGCTGAAAGTAGCCCTGCTGGCTCCTATCCTATTTCTCCCCTTCACAAATTCAACCAGAAGATTCAGCCTTCATATGAAAAGATTTTTGTCTGTGAGTTTTAAAAACTTCACACACTGGTTTCCAAGTAGAGCAGTGCCAAGGAGAGAATGCTGCAATTAATACAGCAGAAATCCAACAGCCTGACTCAAAGCCAATCTCTTCTTTCAAGAAAGGTTACCCCCCAGCTCCGGATGCAGGAAGGCAGTCCACGTGTTTTTGGGGTTTGCTCTGTCACTGGCAGTGTGGCTCACACTTCTAGATGCTGCATGTGTCATGAGCAGTTTGTCCCAGGGAATTGCTCAGAGCAATCAATATCTTCCACTTGCCCAGCCAGAGACCTTCTAGCAGCTCCGGTGGCAATTCTAGGAACGATCCCGTGTGTGAATGGGGAGCTTGCTCTTGCTGGGAAGCAGGAACCTCCAAGGGATTCACAAGGAGGGGCAGCATATCTCAACAGGAAAGTCATCCAGGAAGTCTCTTTTCCAAGAACCAGCTGGTAAACACTTTAGAGCACCCTGTTCACATCTGTAACACTCAGCAATTAATGAGACGTTGCTCATGTACCTATAAAATAATCTTTTCAGGCTTGTTTATTCATATCACCGATTAAGCACTTTGTGATGGCCTTGAAGAGGGAAAACCAGGCTGGTCCACAGCTACAAAATTAGGGAGTGCTGGCACTTAAAGATGACCTAGCTCTCCTATTTAACAAGCAATGGCTATGGTCTTAATTTAATGTCACAGGTATTTGGAGCAGCCATTTGCAGGTAATTAACAGCCTGAAATACCCTAATCTATGAAACTGCTCAGTCTTATATTGTAAAGCTAGTTCAGAGCTGCCAAAATACTTGTCAGACACCTTCAGGGTCAGCAAGCAATACACAGACTCAGAAACCTTCCCCACCAGTTTTCCTGAGCTATGTGGACAGAAGCAAGCACAGCTCTCACAAAAACATAAGCCTGCACTGGGAAATCCTGTTCAGACTCCAAAATGAAGTTTGCTCTTTCACGCCTGACCCAGAGAGTCTCTGTGTGGCAGAGACAGGCAGTCTTCAGCGTTGCCCACGTTAGAAGAATACAGCTGCTCTTTTTCAATAAGGCTAGAAAAAGGAGGCTTTTATGCCTATCCCTGAAGAGAGGCCTCTTACAATGCATCGCAGTGTCTAAACAGACCTACGTGCTCTGATCCCACTTGGCAATAATGAGAGACTTGTACTCCTCAGGCTCGCCACATCGCGCTGCAGATGCAGGCTCCGGTTACGGCAGCAGCGCGTTAACGAACGTGTGACATTTAAGCGAGGATGAAAATCAAAATTTTTTGCTATTGTCCATGTATTTACCCTTTGCTTTGGTCCGTTTCCATAGCAATCAAACAAAAAAGACCTCACATGCATCCTCCTGGGAGGGGGCGGGCGCGGGCGGCCGAGCCGCCGTTCTGCGCGCAACCGCGCCCCGCTGTGGCTCTGCGGGCGGCCCCGCGACCCTTCCCCCGCAAGGCGCCGGGCACCGGCCTGCGCCAGGTGAGGGCAGCGTGCGTTGAAGAAGGGAGCCGAAGCAATTCGCTCGGAGAGCTGCCAGGCAGCGAGGGGATTTGAGCTGCCCCACCGAGCGCTTTGGGAAGTTCCCTTTTAGCTGTCCCAGCCCGTTCATTGGAGCGCTCGTGGTTTTCTCACGGTGAAGCTATGTTGAAAGGCAAGCTTGCAACAGGCACAAACCTCTCCAAGAGTGGGTTTTTTTCCCTTTAAACATCAAGAAATTTTGCTGTAAAACTTGATAAATAAAGAAATAAAGTATATTGAAATAAAAGATAATTTTTAGTATTTGATCCAATGTTTTTGTTTTTTCCCAAGGATTGAGAAAATGGCACGTGACCTTCATAGCTCTGTATTTTTTTATGGCCATATATGAACGTAAGCATCCTGGGGGCCACACATATTTTTGTCAAGTCCACTTTTTTACTTCTGCAGTCCTATCTGATCCTATGCTGGCAGCTTACATTAAGCTTATTGACAGGTCTTACATGTCCTTGATAGGAAAAGAGCCCTTTCTGGTAAGGACATTATAGATGTAATTTAGGTCTTGCAGTCAGGGATCAGAAAAAATCTTGAGTTTCATAAAATATCAACTCTAGCTCCAGACTTTGAAGGCAGATCAACAGAAAAAGCAGCTACATGATTTCAGGCAGAACCCAGTGCAGGACTAGGAAAGTCGTTGCCCTTCTTCACTTGGTCCTGCTGAAGACACACCTTGAATACTGTGTTCAGTTTGGGGCCCCTCACTACAGGAAAGACATAGAGGTGCTGGAGAATGTCCAAAGAGCAATGATAGTGGTGAAGTCCTACAAGGACTGGTTGAGAGAACTGAGGTTATTTAGCCTGGAGAAGAGGAGGCTGAGAGGAGACCTTGTTGTTCTCTACAGCTACCTGATAGGAGGTTGTAGCAAGGTGTTGATCTCTTTTCCCAAGAAACAAGTGATAGGACAAGAGGAAATGGCCTTGAGTTCTGCCGTTGGAGGTTTAGATTGGATGTTAGGAAAAATTTCTTCACCAAATGGCTTGTCAAGCATTGAAACAGGCTGCCAAGGGAAGTGGTTGAACTGTCATCTCTGGAGGTTTTTAAAAGATGTGTGGACATGATGCTTAGGGACATGGTCTAACAGTAAACTTGGTAGTGACAGGTTAATGGTTGGACTTAATGACCTTAACGGTCTTTTGCAACCTAAATGATTCTATAGATGTATATTCTGAAGAAGGTCTGTAAGTCTTAAGCTTGGAATAGGAATCTTTCTGTATTTTCTGCAGAACAAGAAAACAAAACAAATTTAACTGCCTAATTGTCATACTTATTGTGCAAAAGCTTGTAATTGGAAAAAAACCTGACAGAGCTGTTAAAAGGCACTAAGGTAGCCTAGAATGTCTTTTGGTTCTTCTATTCAGGAGAAAGAGAAGGACCTAAGCATTTTCTGCCACTTCGCTTGCCATGAAATATCTTTGTGGTGGCAGCAGTCACATCCCCATGTTTGTACAGACAGCACAGCCAGGATCATGGCCCATGTAAACATGCTGCCAGACATACAACCAGACACACTTTGATAATGAAGGTTGCCTGTCTCTGTGCCTCTAGATGAGTGCAGCCCTTTCTGAAGAGGCCCTCAGGCATTTTACTTTCTTTTGACATTTCTTTTCTGCAGGCCTTCCCCTGCTCACCTGAAGCTGAAAGGCTCCTCTGGCTCATCTGTATGTATGATGGAAACAAATAAGTCTCCAGGGAGAGAAGAGCAACCTTTGCACTTCGGCAGCTTGGCAAAAGCGCAGCAGAACGCTTCAGATACTCCTCTAGAGTCTGGAGGAGCCCTTGGAGGTAGACAAGGTTCAGAGAGGTTTCCTTTCCAGTTCTGCTTTCTCCAAAGAGAAAGTGCTGGTGACCAAATTAGAAAACATTATGACACTCCATTTGCTGGCAACATCCAACAGATAGGTTAATAACTTGTTGGGTTTCTTTCCTTCTTCTTCTTCTTTTTGCTTATTCCTCAAACTTCAATACAATAGGATAAGAGATGGAAAAAATGTCTAACTTTTTCTTTGCAAATGACTCGTTGAAAATCAAGATACTTCTTGAAAAATCCCAAAGATGATATAAAAGTGGACAGCTGGTTAGGAAATTAGAGTGAAATTACAGTAAATTCACTACACTTGTATTCCATGTGGGTTCTTTTGTCTTTGGCTACTGAACGTATATATATACACTTGCTTCTTTAACCTCATGATCATTCCTGCAAGTTCAGAGCCATGTTTTTGAAACTCAAGACCTAAATTTCTGAAATGTATCTGCAGAGTTAACAAATGTTGCTCCAAGAGCTCAGTGTTCATACCTTATCTGTTTTGTCAGGAAGCACAGTGAGTTCACCCTGCTAAGGCTGATGTAGTAAGTAACACAGAATAGTTTTGGAAGAAGTCACAGAAAGCACAAATAGCTCCAAACAACACAGGCTGGTTTTGTGTCTGCTCAAGTACAACAAAGAGTGTGAGATATTCCTGTATACAAGAACAAAGGCATTAAGGTCCCCTTGTAGGTCCCATCTAATCTCCCATTATTGCAAAAAGCTGTGCTAGACAGCCTCTTTCATAAACAAATTAAGATTTTTCTTAAAAAGAAATACAATGCAGAATTAATAATGCAAGCAGCATCTGGCACAACCCCACCCAAGAGAACAGTTCTCTGTGTTCCCCAGGAGAGGCTTCTCCACAGGATCTGGCAGCAGTGTGACTCCAAGAGATAGTCAGGGGAGAAACCAAACTGCCTGAGACAGTCAAATTCAGCTTGAGAAGTGACCTCTACATTTGACTTGAATGGATTCGTTGTGTGCAAAAGGGGTAATAGAACTCCAGATCTGTCAGCTTTCCCAACTTCTTATTTGAGATAAGGAAGTGTGCATATAAAGAATAATTCATATCCCTTTTAGGCAAAAAGAATGGTTACATTCTCAAAAAAATGAAGCCAACATATGCCTGACACCAAAGCTCTCTTGCTGCTGCTAGGCAAGGTATTTAAAATTTAGATTAGTTGCAGAAAAGAGGAAAAAAACCTCACACAACCTATATTAGCTGGTACTGGATTTTCTGAATTATCTCTAAAGAGGAAGAGTGCTGCTAGGGCCGTAGCACTTACCTTGTAGATGAAATGTGGATGGCTCCACCGACGGTTTGCACTACTGATATGCTTCAAGTCCAGTAGCTGCTCAACTTGCTGGATCATGGCCAAGTTTTTCCTGATAAAATGAGACATAGACCCATAGAATGGTTAGGGTTGGAAGGGACCTTCATAGACCATCTAGTTTCAACACCCTGCCTTAGGCAGAGACATCTTGCACTAGATCACGTTGCTCAAAGTTCTGTTGAACCTGATCACAAACGCTTCCAGTGTGATGGGGTATCCCCAGCTTCTCTGGGCAACCTGTTCCAGTGTCTCTCCACCCTCATTGTAAAAGAATTCCTCCTTATGTCCAATCTATCCCCACTGCAAAATGCAGCAGACGAAGAACAATGTGCCCACAATTTAGTATTATTTATGATCTGAGCTCCTATTTCTTAGTTATCCTATTTACTAGTATTACCCATCCATTACCCATTACTATATCCTACTACCCATCATCCAACTTCAATAACAAACCTGACTGCTGAGTGTCTTGTCTCACATCAGTCTCTTACCTGGAATACTGCCCTTCCAAATAGCTTCCTGGTAATCACTTCAGCTCAATACACCAAAAGAAGGAGAGAAAATTGTGACCCAAATGTCAGCTAACTTGAGAGAAGAGATCTCAGGAAAATATAGACGAAAATATTTTTGTTTAGAAAGCAAATCTGCTCCATCTCTGCCCTCAACACAGCTGTCACTATCAGCAGCTCACAGGTAGTTAAACACATGAATGATTCCTTCTAGTCTGTAGAGTCATTTCACTCAGCTCTGTAAACGTTCATGCTGGTTTGAACAGTAGTTTGAACACTGTTATTTCTAGCCTCCACTGGAAAGAAAAACTCTCCCTGTTATGCTAAGTAGACATGAATGGGTTGTGGGTTTGTTCTTTGATTGTAATGGTGTGTCCCTCCTCCCCACTGCACCACATGGCTGCTTTCTGCCTTCTACAGCCTTCACTTTTAATAGGCTGTGCATCCTGTTTTTACGTTAGTCAGTACCTCAGTTTTACATAAATCATAGCTTCACATAAAGAAAAACAATTTGTATTTCCAGGGTACCCCATAGATAGAAATGTGCTCTGCAAGAGTTTATTCTTTAGCATTTCTAAATGTGTTTTAGAAGACTGTTCATCCCTTTAGCTGCAGAACTAATATGAGAGCAATTAGCACATGTTCAGAGGTACCTAAAGTGGTAACAAAGTAGGAGCTCAGGACTTGTGGTTTTGGTTTGTTGTGGTGTTTTTTGTTTGTTTGTTTGTTTTTTAATATTGGGCATGGCTTTGAAAACATTTTAGGATGCATTATAGGGGTTTAAAAAAAAATCTCCTTTTCTAGAGTCATAGAATTGTTTGGGCTAGAAAAGACCTTTTACATCATCAAGTCCAATCATTAACCAGACACTACCAAATCCACTGCTAAACTACATCCCTAAACACCACATCTACATGGCTTTTAAATGCTTTCACGGACTATGGTTCAGCCACTTCCCTGGGCAGTCTTTTCCAGTGATTGGCAACCCTTTTAGTGAAGAAATTTCTCCTAATGTCCAACCTAAACCTCTCCTGGTGAAACTTGAGGCCATTTCCTCTTTTCCCATCACTTTGCATTTGTTGGAATGGCTGGCAAAACAGAGATTAGGTGTTCATCATAGCACAGGAGAGTAGTTGGGCCAAGGCTGGACAAAAGCGAGGTTCCTGTTTCTGCAGCAGGGAGTTCTTTGGAACATTTTGAAGGACACCTGCTATGACATCAGTGAAAGCGAATCCAGTGTTCACAATAAAAAACCCAAACTTTTCACTGAGCTCTAAGAAGCTGATAGTAACCCTATCTAGGATCACAGAGGAGATCCCTCTTATTCCTGTTGCTGAGTAGTCCTGGGCTTTGTCTCAGTGTCACTCCTCCCCTCAGCCTGCCCCACTTGAACTCATGTCAAAAAAGAACATAGCCCATAATCATTTGAGAAGAACTTATTGCACAAAAAATAATAATAATAAACTGGATTTCTAACCCAGTTTCTATTCAGCCACACAATGGAATTGCCCCTCAGCTACAGCTCTGGACCATGTGATGACAGATGCTCTAAGAACAGATCAACAAGCACAATCCTTAACACCATCCTCTCCATGCCCCTACAAAGAAGACTGAATATAGGGCAAGAAACAACATCTAGGTACAGGAAAATTGCAAAGCCCAACACCACCTTCACACTGCTTTGCACTGTGTGACATGGCAACATTTTCCCATCTATGCTGCTACAGTCAGGACTTAGGGAGCGTAATGGTTTGGGTGCTAGAGGGTTGGTGAGATTTATGAAATGAGTCTGAGAGTAAACTATCTGCTATTTCTGAATTCAAGACAACAAAACATAGCATGGGTGTATTCCAGAAGCATGAGCAATATTAAGAAGCTATTTCAGAAATGTCATGTTTTTGACAGTTTTGCTGGTAATTCTTTTAATCTCATTTTGGAGAACAAGAGAATTTATGACAACGTGACAGCACAAAATTGTGTGAGAGAGAAAATTATGACCCTAGAAATGAGAGGTGAAAGGTATTTATTTTCCCTTGTGAAACACAATTTTTGGATAGAAGCTCTGGTCCTGTGAAGCCCAGAGGAGTGATGTAGTAATGCCCTATAAAGCCCAGTCAATGTTTCTGGTATAGTCCTGGGTAGTACAAAAGTTATTTGTGAAGGTACAGGCTGTAACTCTGTTTTTCTGAGAGTCAGTTGTTAAATCTGTGTGTTTTCTGTATGGAGAAAAGTAGGATCTGGACAGCTGGTTTATTCTCTAAGAACAGCTGTTCTACAGCAAATGTTATGAATTGTGTCCCCCGGGAAATGCTGTCTACCTTCAGAACAGGGAGGTAAGCAGCACTGAGGGGCCTGCAGGATTGAGGTAAGAAACTGTTGTCAATACTGTAGACTTTTTAATTCAAAATTATGTTCTAGAAAGAAAATAGCACCAACCTTGGAATGGTTTTATTCACTGTCATTTAGGAAGTGACATACTGCAAGTGACACCAATTACCATCAACTTTTGCCTTGGACGGAATGTTATCTGGCATATACGATTATATGTACTCGTTTTCCTTTGGACTTAAGTCTTGCAACACATTCTCCACTCTTCTAACTATTTAGTGAGATCCATGACAATGGGTGTGCTTCCTTCCTAAAGCAACAGCTTCCCAAAACAAGAGAGTATTCCTCAATGCTATAGTCACAGAGGAAAGCTGGAAATCTTGACTCAAAAAGGCAAGAAGTCAAACAAACAAGCACCACTGCTGCTAATTAGTTCTTTTGTGTTGGTACCACTTTGGAGGACAGCTCATAATTTTTAAGTAGCTGGGACTGGCAAGACCAACTGTGGGATACAATTTAAACACGAGGAAGTCTAAGGACTGTCTGTTCTGTCATGTTCTGGTTATGCTCATAGCAGCACAGTCAAAGGAAGGGAAAGTAGCTGAGTGTTGAGAGCTTTGCATAGTAGACCAAAAGATAGTTTTGGGTGTGAATAATTGCAGTAACAGGCATGAGCATGCAGGGTAATTACCCAGAGCCCCACTGGGTTAAACTAGGGACATGGACAAGCCATCTGGTGTGCAGACGGGAGTAAGGATGGGCCCATCCCCTAATGTTCCACAAATTTAAGACTATCTATGGCCATTGAATAATAGGCATAGAAGAAAGGATGTGCCTGTAGGTCTGAAACCCACTGCTGACCCACCATGAGTACTATATATAAACTACAGTTATACAGATTCCCAGAGATGAGTACAATCTTTGAAACAGTGAGAATAACAATTTGATACAATGCCACATGTCCGTCAGCCCAAAGATCTTGATTTTCAGCTCCAGCTTATACCAGTTGAGAAGCTGGTCGCAGGTGCCATTCCCAAGCTTGCTATTACTCCTCTGGAGCAGGCATCAAATTTCTCCAACTCTGCAGACTCTTATTACCCCATCTAAAATGAAGACTATGACTTTATCTTTTTTAGAGCTGCTTCTTTGAAAGAAAGATGCTAAACACATCCATAAACGAATTTGAAGAAGAAGGAAGACACTGATGAGATGTTCGCAGCATGAGAGATGGCTGAAAAAAAGGCAGAAGAGTTACAAAGGAGGATAACCCAGTAGAGAAGTCTACAGCTGGGAAAGGGAGGGGGTGTGCGTGAAGAGAAGATAGCTTTTATTTGAAACACGTGTGCTGGTTAATCACGACTGGAACCTGGGATTGGGTGAGACTCTGTGGTGGAGAGGAGGTGGCAGACATAGGGAAATTGTTTTTTATTTCAAACAGATGTATTAACAATGGCCTGATGCTGATGAAACTCAATAAAGAAAAGATTTAAAGAGGGTATACTGTGATGGGAATTTGTAGCTGGGAGGCAGAAGGGAAAATGATCATTTGCAATAGACATATGTAATCACTGTGTGTGCTCAGTGCCGAGACGAGGGTGGGACTGCAGCTGCCAGAGAAAAGGAAAAGCCTGGCCACTGCTGCAGCAGAAAACAGGAAGAAGGGATAGGCTGGCCAGCAGTGATAGAAGAGGTATATACATATACTTTTAAGTTTGTGACTTATAGCAAAACTAAAATTGTTTACTATGTCATGTTGCAGAAATATTCTGCTGAGTCCTGTGAGTGTTTCCTGTCTCGTTGCAGGATGTCTTGCGCCCTCTTAGCACTTATAGCACCATGCCTGAACAGGGTCCTTGTGTTTTCATCAACAAAATCATGATCTTTGTCATTCAGTGTGAAGCTAGAATTTCACTTCCTCTTCACAGTTATTTTTTTATTTGCTTCCTTGTTATTTTTTAACAACATGTTAGAAACTCATGTTCCTAATTTGCCTTAAGGTGAGAGCTGTTATCAGCTTTGCCTCCCTGGGGATTCTCCAGTCATGAGCAGCAAGAGGTTTTACTTAAAAACATAAACACATATTACCACGAGTAAATGAAAAATAAATTCAGTACAAGCAATACCTGAAAACTTTACAGCACAGAAGTTTGGTGAAGTCCATAATTATATGGATAAAATGTTCAAAACAAATCAAATGTCAAGACCTAATGTAAGTTTTACCTTGGAGAACACCAGCAGACAAATTGAAATTAAGGAAATTTTCCCCAAGCATGGAGGTTATCCAGAGGTAAAAATCCAGATGAATGCAAGGAGTCTCAGCTTTCATGATGATCAATGAAGATCTCATTAACATTGTCACTGCAGAGTAGAATGAGATGCCTTGCTAATTGCAGCTGTTTAGATTAGGATGAGCTGAACCCTCTCTGCCCTCATTGATTACACAACCTCTCCACTGGTTACAAGAGACCAAAGTGACTCTTTCAAATGTGCCTTCTGCACTGGAGATGCCCTTTTCTTAATCAGTCGAAGCTGAAATGTTTTATTTTCTCACAATACATTTTGTGTATATATCTCATGGAATATATTGTAATGTAGGAAGGCACACCACACTGACACTTATTTTCAGGCATCCAAAGACTCAGCAGTCAAGTTCCAGTAACAAAGAACACGTGCTCAGCTGCCATGGGTTGGCAATACATGATGACTTGTTTGCCCTAGGAAAGTCATTGCATCTCCAGTTCTGTCATAAAAATAGCTGAATTTTCAAAAGCCAAAGGCCAAGGTCTAGCAGTGACATATAAATAAAACTGTGATCCAATTAACACTGCTTTATTGTCATATGTGGGTGAAAAGTGCATATTTCTTATGACTTCCCATTGATTCAATAAACAGAGGGAAGTGGGGATGTGTAATGCTGGGCTTCCCTGGAAAGGGAAATAGCTGCTCTCACCCTCCAGGGTGCAGACTCCCCCTTTTGGAGTCCTCTGTTTTGCTCCATGCTCTAAACAAAGAACTGTGATGACTCTTCTTAAAATAGAATTTTTCTTTCCTTGCTGTATGGATATCATGGAGAAAGTACAGCTTATATTAAACAAACAAATTTGGACAAAGCATTAGTATTTAAGGGAGATTTCTGATTTTGATTTTTGTTCTGTATTTTTAAATAGTGTTTCCATCTCGCAGTAAAAGGTAAATTAGAAATCCAAGGGAAAGAAAACTGAAGTCACATTTTGAGAAAAGCTGTTTGTTATCAGCTTCTGCTGCTTTCAATCCACTCCGTGACCAGAACAAGGCCATTCTATGCTCTAAGTTTTCCTTTCAAAATCCAGACAGAAGGGAAGTACTTGTCAAAAATCATTAACATCTTAAACAGGGTTTACTACAGACAAAGATATTATGATACTGTTGAAAACGCCCATATACATTATAAAAAGTGGGAGAAACGTGCTTTTCCCAGTGCTATTTTAGGACAGAAAGGAGAAGTGCACATTGCATGTTTCTCCTGGGATGGGTTCACTAGCAGTCATTTGACCAGAAAGAAGCCTCCTTCATTTCTGCAAAGTATAATGAAGGAAAACTAGGGTGTAAGTTAAATAAGAAGGTGAAAGCCTGACCCCAATGAAATGAATGGGAATTCTGGTTTTGATTTCAAAGGGGCCAGCATTTCAACCAAGATATATAAACTTTAGTTCATTCTGCCTTGTTTAGGGAGTTACCCAGAAGCAGTGTTGTGTATGAAATACTTCTTTCTTTCTTTTTTTTTTTTCAGAAAAAAAAAAAGGTGTTTTTTTTTCTGTTCAAACTGAGAAATAAAAATAAAAATAAAAATAAAATAATCTCCAATCATCCAAAACACATTGTTTGTTTTGCTAAACCAACACAATCTCAGAATGCATTTGTTGTCAGCAGAGGTATTTCCTCTGACACAAAGTGTATTGTTTATGGGTCTCAAATACCTCAGGCTTGTGTCTTCATTTATTAATGACAACAGTTTTTCAAGCAAAATCATTTAAATGTCTTTATTTAAAGATGTCAAACCAAATTGTTTAGCGTTTCCTAAATCTTCTGTCACCAAATGCTTTTGTCCAAAAACATTTACTGTACTCAGAAGGGATTTGTTTTAGTTTTTCAGGAATCTCACATTTTTGGAATAAACCCTTTTTCTGAGATGAAAAAACCAAAACAAACAAACAACAACCAAAAAAAAAAAACAACCCCAAACCAACACCACAAAACCAAGCAACACAAGTCTCTTCAAAACCAAGCAACACAAGTCTCTTCAGGATTTCAATGTGGCCAGGACTGCTAGGAGAATATTGATCAGCTTTGAAAGAAACGTCATCATATTAAAACTACTTTACCTGGTAGTGAATTTTAAATCATACTTGCAACATGAAAAGATAGCAGGTGAGTCACAAACAAGAGAGGAGTGTGGACAAACATTTTGATGCAAGTGACAGGGCCAAATACAGCTGAGATCCTGGTGCCTCTGGTTCTGAATATACACTCTAATTTCTTAAAGAACTCCCACTTCAGTCACTTATGGACTTGAAGGAACAATGTCGTAGTAGCACACAGACATGCACAGGGTCATGGAGAGCATCACAGCATAACCCAGTTGCAGAGGTTTGAACCATTAGAGTGTGGAACTGATTGGGATTTTTGTCCTTTTCTTGTTCTGTATTTCAATATAATGTAGGTTTGAGCAGTTCAGACTTTACATGGCTCTAGTAGAAATGGAAAGTCCTAACCACAGATTAAATCATCTGCATTGTATTATGAATAGTCAGCTCTGTTGAGAAAGGACGTTTGACTTTGCAATGTGGTAGATATTAGCAAACACTTAGGAGAAACCACAAAACTTCATGTATTTGCCTGGAGTAAGCCTGCAACATCTGCTCAAACCCTTCTGGGTCTACACTGTTAAGAACATAAGTCAGTTTGTTGGTCATTCCTATGAACTTGAAGCCAGATGAGCAAATCCAAGCCATTTCATGGTACAATCATTCTAATCATTTCAGTATGGTTACTACGTTTGTTGCAGAGGAATTGAGCTTCAGAAAAATATTAGGCAGCATTTGAAACACTTCCCTCCCTTACAAAGATCAACTTATGTGAGTTGCAGAGCTCTGAGAAAAAGCTGTTCTTATCTGTCTGGCTGGTTTATTATTCATTTGTTAGGCTACATTCCCAGACCTTGTAGTTTAATTTTATGTATTTAGCAGCACTGCCCTTTTTGTCCATGATCTGAAATTGCCCATTTCGTATTTCCACTCACAGGAATGGCTGCTATATATACACATAAAATATAATTTATAAGGATCAATTTTTTTATTGTATAGTATGGGTGTACAAATACCTCTACTGGATGGCACTGGATTTGTTCAGCTGGCAAAGTGAGCCCTGAGGGATGAGTGAACAGGGATGGTTTTCCTCTGTGGTTACTGTTTGTTAAGTGCTGTGCTTTGAAAGTCAAGGCTACAGGCAGACAGCCAGGGTGTACCATAGTCACAACTGTGAAGGCACAAGAAAGCACAACCATCTTACCATATTTATACAGAACTATTGATGCTTATGGCAGCCTGTAAACTTTAAAGGCATGTCCCACCCCTACACAGTCCACAATTTGAAAAGAGAAGTTAGCAGACAGTGGTGTACACCAGGAATAAAAGAGAGAAACCTTACAGGAGATAGGCTTCCAGATTGTTTTTTGCTGGGTTTTAGATCTCTGGTTAGCTTCTACTCAAATCTCTCTTTTTATTGTGCTGATGTATTTTGAAATAATTAGGTTTGCTCATCACTCAAATATAACTTCATAGTAATGGGAGCATAATTTGTTATCTGCTTAAGGCAAAAAGAAGTTCTCTGAGTACAGAGTGATAAGATTTTTCCAGTTCTGTGTGTTTTGGAAATAATATTTTCCAGGTGTCTGCATACAACTTTCTGTTATGAAATGAGGTAGGCAAAGTAATGTTTCTTGAAACCTGAGTATTGTTGTGTAAAAGCTATATTCTTAGGGGGAATGTCAAAATCTGATCCAAACATTTCAGATGGGAATTTTGTCAAAGTTTCTGCACAGGCTGAAGCCAAATTAGAATTTGATTTGCAATGAAATATCTTTCTGCATGAAGTCAAAATTCCTGTGTGTTCCCTTCAAGTCTTCTTCTTGTGTAGCAAAAATTAAAAAAAAAATTGTAAAAAAAAACAATTTTTTTTTCTGTTTCCAAAAAGAAAAATTGAAAAAGAAGAAAAGGAAAACAAGAGCTTAAAGCAAAACAAAACCTCCAGTATTTTAGAAGCATTATCTTGTAATTAAAAGAAGTAAGTTGATGTGTAAGCATGTTCCTCAATTGGTTTTCCTCACTTCTGGAGCTCATCAAGCAAGTGAGTATCTCACACAGAGCTCAGACAATAGCAATGACTGGATATGAATGAAGTTGAATAAAGTTTATCCTTTCAGTGTTCATGAAAATCAAAAGGAGTCCTCACAAAGCATTGGACACCTTTCAGTAAAGTGGGAAATCTTCTATTTTCAATTATCTTTTGTCAAAAGGAGGCAGCCAGGACTATTTCTTTAAATGCTTTCCAGAGGACAAAAAAAAAAAAAACAAAACATACTTTTGGCACAAGTCTAAGCAAAGGGATTTGTACCGAAAAGGAATTGAGAGAAGCTCCAGATAACTGGCCATAAATCTGGGTTTAAAAAAAAGAAAGAGATCTGGCCATGGATTTTCATATTATACCACTGCAATTACTGATAGAAGTTGAAATTCTCAAGAAGTAAAAAAATAGTGATTTATGTGATCAAAAGGAAAAGAATAGAAAGACAGAAAGGATCCAAATGTGTACTCTGTCCACACACATGATGTAAAGACACAGCAACAGAACCATCTGCTGAAATGCTGGTGTTGAGTCAACAAGTGGCACCCTGCCAGGCACAAACCTCCAAGGGAATTTGCCCTTACTAGCAATAAAACTGGAGCACTGGTGGCTTCTGTGCAGCAGCTGCCAGTGGGGATCCCCTGAGGGCAAGTCATGAGAAAAGCCCTCAGAAGACAAGGTCTTCTGCCTGTATAGATGGGGTAACTCCTGCCAAGGCAGTACGAGACTGTGCCAGACAGGTGACTGAAACAGTTCGACTCCTCGCTTGGGTATTCCTGAAATGTCAAGAACCGAAAGAATATTGATTTAAACCAAGAATCCTGGTGCTTTTGCAGGAGTTTTGCATGGTTTTTCCAGAAGAACCAAACACAAATGTTCTTGTCCATTTTGAGTTTGGTAAGACGTCTCCTGCTTTTGCATCTCATGCCCATACTGCTGACTGGTATCACAACTGGCAGCTCGGCCCTTCACAACTGGAGGAGAGAAAAGAAGGTTGTTTTGTCCCCACTTCATTCCCTGCAGAAGGGCAATTCACCTAGCACACGTGGAAAGGTATATTTGAGATCTTCTTGGTAGTTTGCCGGAGACTTACACTAATAACTTATTTTTCTGCATAGGTAAAGGACACAGAAATGTGAGTGCAGTGAATTAAATGAGCAAGTGTTTGCACTCCAGGTCTGAAGGCAACTCCCAGTTCATTGTTCATTGTTTCTGGACTACTTTTTGTCTGTTGTTATCACTGTAGCTTCATAACCCATGCTTTCTGTATTCCTCTCACCACTTCAACAAAAGCTAATTCCTAATACTTCTTCTTCTGGTGAAATAATCCTTTAATGAAGCTATTAGAGATGGACATATAAAAGAGAAAACAAAGAAAACTCCCCTTAGGAACAATTCATAAATGATGTTTGATGAAAAAACCCAGAGTGGCAGTCTCTAAATTACTGACATGATCCACTCATTGATTGCAGCTATCCATAGCATGCCTTGATGTTGGCATGTGTAAGTAGCCCACAACACAGTGTGTTAATGCAGAGCAATACTGTACACATCTGTTGCATGCTGCAGGAGTAAGTTACAGGCCAAGTAATGTGATTGCTCCACAATTGATGGCCCTCCTGGTCTCCTAAGGACATTGCCCACTTTGATTGCCAGCCTCCACCTCACTCAAGGGCTGTTACTTTAGCTACAGGGAAGGTTTTTAAGGGTACAGTCTCCCTGCAGTTCAATGTGATTATTTCAGCAAGTCTGAGTTTAGTTCAGCAAATCTGCTCTCTTTCAGAGATAATGAAGAATTTCACCACTGAATAACCACTGATTAACCTTTCACAAGCAGACAGTTTGCTTAGAGAAAGACTGGAAATAGATTTTACATGCTTGAGGCTGAGGTACCTACTTCAGCACATGGCTCTTTCACATACAGGACAGTATAAGACCTTGCAGAAGTAGTCATTTATGTATGTTCAGTTCTTTTATTCCCTTCTTTTTCTTAAAAATATCCCCAAAAAATATGGAAAACAGCCAACAACCCAATACAATGATGTTTATTCTTTTTTCCCTCCTTCAGAATGGATTTTTCACAGCCTGGTCACCACAGATATGAGGCTTCCTACCTATGAAGTCAGGAATGTAAATCTTCATTTAAGGTTTATACCATTGACACATTAATCTGCAAATGCTTTTTTGTACATCTGGCATTGCCTCTGACACAGGAAACTTGCCTTTGGACAGAGCATGTTTTCTTCCATATGTATTTCTATATCATTTGCTTTACTTGCAGATCAAAAAAATAACTGGGAGATCATAAAGTCACTATCTGGAAAGTTTCAAGGGCTACTGCTGTAAATTAATCAGAAAACTGCCTCTCTAATCTACCTGACAGTTATGGCTGAAGTGAGTGCCTATGTGCCCTCTGTAGCCAGCAGAGGATGTTAGGTCTGACAGCCTCCAAAGGGAAGCCATATGGCAAACTAAGGTGTCTAAAATCATGTACATTAGGGCCAGATTCCACTGTAGATTTCCAGTGCAATTTATCCCATCCTAGAGTTCATACATCCTAGGATACAGTTAAAATCAGAACCTATGAATTCCTTGCTTCATATCCTGTGTATTTTAGCTCATTGTAAGAGGCACTTTACCAAAAGCATCAGCTTTCATTTAAAGTGACATTAAAACCCACCAGACTCTGAAAAAGCTTGTTGAGCTCGAACTTCACCAAAAAAAAAAAAAAAGAAAGAAAAACTCTTGTCTGAGGGATTGTAAGAACTTGCAAGCACTGAAGGTTTCTGTGGTTTCATCCTTAAAGTTACACCAGAATCTTGTTAATAGCCCAGTCTCATAAACAGTTCCTGTTAGGAAACATGTCTGAGCTCAAACTACCATTCCCAACACACTCTAACTTCATCTGGTTTTGCAGTCCAACAGATCTCAGTATCTGGTTATATCTTAATTCCAGTGAAATAAATCCAAATTTCCTTTTCTGAAAGGTTCCAGGTTACATTCTGAGGTTTAGGCTGCCTGGCTGTGGCAAAGTGAAAAACATCAGTGCGCAAATCAGATTTCATCGGGGCAGGCACAATGTAACCAAATGTTTAAGGGAATTGAAACCTGAGACAGCAACATGGGGTTTACTTAGCCATTGTGTTTTACTTCTAAATATAAAAGAAATGTTGCAAGAGGTTGGAATTGACACTTGGGTGTCTAAAGCTGAAGCTAGGTAGACTTTAGGTGCCAAAAGTTTCTGCCTTGCTTCTTCAGTTAGGTTCAGTAAAATCATCTTTTCATTAATTGAAAATATTTCTGGTGGTTTCAGATGGAGAAGTTTGAGCTCCCAGCCTGGTAAGGATTTCTCCTGTCTAAACAAAATTTTTGCTGGGACAGAGAGGAGCTATGCCAGAAGATAATTTTCCTTCATTTGGAATTACCAGTATTGATTAGCTGACATTTGTCACTGTTGAAGACAGGTTTTCAAACTAGATGAAAAAAAAAAAAAAAAAAAGGCTTCATTCAATACAGTATCTTTTGATAACTAAGAATTAAGATATTTAGGCTAAGGTAAACTAGAAAGATGTATCATTAAGTATCATGAAGCTAATATCTCATGTATTAGCTTTGTTGGGAAAATATTTGTTCCTCATATATTAAGAAGCAATAATGAGTAATCAAGAGATTGCAATAATCTGGGGGGCTGTGATTAATCTCTAGGGTAAATTGGAAATACCAGCCTTGTGTGAAAAATCATGTAGGGTTTTCACAGTAATTGGACAATATCATTAGAACAACACAAATTAGTACTTACTGCTTAAACAAGATCAAACTGGTTCAGTAGTATTCTTTGTATTTTATCTGGGCTCTGAGCTCTGTAAATGGGTATGGACTATACTGGTAAATCTCACATACCATACAACCTATGCAATCCCACAGCTTCTACCATACTTCTTCGTGAGTGCCTTCTAAAGTGGTTTTACATACTGAGAGATGAGAAAGTGCAGCCTTTGTTTCTCAGATGGGAAACTGCAGAACAAAGAGCCTCTTTCTGAGAGTGGGAGAGTGTCACCAAGCTGATAGAATCATAGAATCAGTCAGGGTTGGAAGGGACCTCAAGGATCATCTAGTTCCAATCCCCCTGCCATGGACAGGGACACCTCACACTAGATCAGGTCGCTCAGAGCTATATCCAGCCTGGCCTTAAATATTCCCTTTTAACAATATCCCCTTTTAACGATATCCCCTTGAATTATAGACAATTTTAGGGCAGTCACCTGAAGACTTCAAAAAATATAGCATGTGTGACTTGGCCCAGGAACCACAGTGATACAATGAGTGTATTTTCATTCTTCACCCTTAGCCTACAAATTGTCCTTGTGAGGTAAGTCTAAAACACACTGTATCAACATTTCTTAACTCTGTCACATCAAGATGCTGATTCAACCCCATGTTCTCAAATGATAAAATTACCTCCCATGTTTATGATCCTAGGTGGATGGTATCTCTAACCAAAACAAACAAGATTTCTATCAGCGCTTATACAAAAACTGCTCAGAAGAAATCCTCATGGCTAAGAGGTTGAAATCATACTCAATCATTCCATGATTCACTGCAAGCCTTCTGCAGGAATTTGTGCAAAATCGGTGCTGGACCTGAGGAAATTCACACTGGTTAACTTTAAGCACTAATAGGCTGTCCTGTAATTGCTCTTTTTAGCTGCAGTTGCAACTGGTGGGGACTTTTCAAACCTCCACACTTTCCTGTCTGTGAGAGCACTCAGACAAACAGTATCTTTACAGATCTTACACATGCAGGACAGTTTACAGCAGGGTGACAATGAGCCTTTGGGATGCAGAACCCCAACAGAGAACATCTGCCATGGATTTGCACTATGGCCCTACCTGCACTACGGGATGTGCAGTTCAGGGAAACAATCACCATTGCTTGGCTAAGGTTTTGAGCACTCCTTTAACAGCCACCACTACATATTTTCTTTTTCAAGCAATATGCTACTTCTCTGCTCCAGTTTCCCAAGCTTTTATCATCTCTCCCACTATTCCTTCTGCAATTTTTTTTTTCCCCATGGGGTCAGCTAGTATACTACATTAGACATAAAACTTGTCAATCTGCTTCCTCTGGATCAGTCCAGTGCTTTGTCCTCTCCTGTGGTCTTCAGTTCATGGAAGCAGCAGTTGTCTCTATTTTGAGTCATATTAAAACAAAAACCAAAACCAGGTGCCCTGAAACCACCATGATTTTGGGAAATGCAGAGAAGCTAGTTTCTTTCCTCAGAGACCTGGCAACAGACAGGAAAGTATAGCAGAGCATGACAAGTCTTGTTTTATTTCCTCAAATATTGATATTGAACAAATACGAATGTCTGGGGGGAGGGCGGATAAAACAAAACCAAAAACAAAACCTCTCTAAACATGCCAAGTCAGCTGAAATTGCACAATATTCTCATTGCTAGCCAGTAAACCCAGCAAATGCATAACATTCACGTTTCGTCTTAACCAGCTGGCAGGCTAAAGCAGCAAAATGTCTGTTATTGCCCCAGAACATAATCTCTGCTTTTCCCTAACTCGGTACCAAAGCAAGGGAAACGTTTAGGAGAAAACCCCTACACTCATCCAGGCAGTTTACTGTAATGTCTGCAATCCATGACCTATCTAAGACACATTTTAACTACTCTGTTTTGTAGAAGCCATGGCCTTTTTTTCAGAAGAGCATCCAGTCAGCACACAATGTATGATGGAGAGAAGATTCAGTCATCAGCACATTAAGCTCACATGAATTCTCCATTTCCCTTAGGGGAAAGACTACATGGCTTCTGAAAGCTCTCCAAACCAAGTGACTGTTCTGGACTTAGATCTGAGCCTTCAAGCTCAGACCTACCTCTCCTCATTGATCCCTTTTACATTGACACAAACCACATACATGGTGTTCTGCCTCCTTTTCCCCTTTTGAATTGGTTTCTCTGATCAGGGGAGCAAAGATACAAAAAGGAAACTGGAAGTTCAGCCTGCAGAAGAGAAGGCTCCAGGGAGACCTTCTAGTGGCCTTCCAGGACTTAAATGGGATCTACAGGAGGACGAGGAGGGGCTCTTTATTAAGGAATGTAGTGATAGGATAAGTGGTAATGGTTTTAAACTGAAAGAGATTAGGCTTGGATTAGATATAAAGAAGAAACTCTTTAGCATGAGGGTGGTGAGACAGTGGAACAGGTTGCTGGAAAGTTTGTGGATGCCCCATCCCTGGAAGAGTTCAAGGGTAGGTTGGATGGGACTTTGAGCAACCTGATCTAGTGGAAGGTGTCCCTGCTCATGGCAGGGGTGTTAGAACCAGATGATCTTAAAAGTACCTTACAACCCAAACCATTCTGTGATTCATTCTATGAAATTCATTCTATGAAATTCATTGGCTGCATGTCAGTGTCTTTTGTGATATTTAAATTCTTTCCCAGATATTCAGACACACCTAGACCCTCAGTGACTGGAAAAAAGTGCCTTTCCTGTCATCTCTGAAGCAATAACTTATTTGGAGATATTTCTTCCACAGCAGTCTACATCTGCTTTGCTGCTAATTCCTCTTTCCCCTTCATGAAGAGTGAAGAATGAAATCAGATAATAAAGACTGAAAAGTAGCATGTATGTGATGAAACAGATGGTTTGGGTAAACCATAACCCTGGAAAGCCTCCTCCTGAATCTGTTTCATGACTGCTGCATAGTGAAGAGCATTATGGCTCTTTATTTGACCAAGGTGGGTCAGTATCCTTGAGACAAGCAATGACATCTAAGGACAGGAAAACAAAATCAGTAACAGCAAAATGATACAGCTGGTTTTGTTGTTTTCTGTGGCTTAAATTGTGCATTTTAAAAGTGACTTTGGAATGGCCATCTTTAACAGACTGGCAGCCCTTTACAGACAAATAGGCAATAGTAGAATAACAGCCTTGAAAATTGCTGTCTTGGAAGATGAAATGTTGCCTTAAAGTAGTCTTTTCATGTAAGGAACAAAAAAACAAAACCAAACAAACAGATTTCTTTGACCACTTTTTCAAGTATACCTCTGTACAGTGTTTCCAGCTCTGCAAAACCAGAAGTGATATGCAGTGCAAAGCCAAGATAATGAGGTATGGAAACTAATCTAAATTTTATGATGTTTATGAGACTGAAAATGTTACATATGATGAATCTGAACCATCAATAATTTACATCATGCAACACTAAGATAAAATACACAGCTGATCCATGTGGAGTAAAGAACATTTCCCCCCCTTGTTTTTGTTTCATTGGGTTTCAATTAATTCTGTTTTGTTCTTGGTCTATAGCCAAGATGAACACTGATTTTAGCTGATTTGGGGGTTTTGCTTCTTTATTTTAATTGGACAGTAACATGTTAGGGTTCGTTGCTCAGCCATACTGCTATATGTAAAACCCATTACAGACTCTGTGACAGCATATTTCTGAATACTGTCATAGGCCTTCTCTAAACAGAGAGCAAACATTTTATCAGCCCTCTGTAAGCTTTTTTTCTTTTTTTTTTACTAGAAATCAGCATTCACTGGCATGCTTCAGGCTTTTGAAATTACTTTTCACTCTCTGTTTCAAATTTACTCTTTCTTGTCCTGCCTTTTCCTATTGAAAAAGGGCAAGAAACATCCAAACATCTATGCCAGCTGGGAGAGCTGCCCTGGTTTCTCTACCTCTACTCCAGCCTCTCATCAGCTCCAAGCAACCCACACAAGGTGGAAACACACATTCGGTATATCTCTAGCAGTGCCACCAGACTAATTCAGAGGCTGTTTTTTTCCTGGAGTAGTGCTCCCACTGAACACACGCTTCACAGAGGAAAGACTCCTTGCTTGATCAGTGTGTGATCACCCAAAAGGCCCCACTGAAGTCTGACTATGTGCCCCAGGTCAGCAGTACTTTTTTTGTACAGCTCTTCTCAGGTGTGCCATGTTTACTATATGTGTGCATGTATGGTATAGAATGTATATTTCTGCCTTGGAAATCCCAGCCAAAGTTATGGAAACCCTTCTCTTAACAGCTATTCCAACCTTAGGGTAATTCATATTTTTTAATTCACTTTTGCCCTTTATGAAGAAACTCTCCTGAGACTGCAAAAAAGTGTTGCTAGCCGTGGCTGGGGAATAGAAGGTGATACCTCATGAACTTGGTAGAAATATAAAGGACAGCACGATGTTTCTATTTCATATTTCCTTGTGGTGTTAGGTATTAGGTAATAGGTTGGACCTGACGATCTGTGAGGTCTTTTCTAACCTGGTTGATTCTGTGATTCTGTGATGTCATTAGTATAAACATGAAGCACAGAAGTAAAATAAGACTTAACAGGCTAATAAAGCCCACAAAGGACCACCTTCCTTTCTAGACTTGTTCAGCAGAACACAGGTTTCTTAATCTACTTATTGAAGAGTCTTTAACCTGACTTCAATTTCATCCTGGTTGGCCTTGATCAGTAGAGTGCAGTGGTCTAAGAAGTAAGTGAGGGTACTCAGACAGCTCTGTTTCTCCAGAGTAAGTAGACATAGCTGTCTGACTGGGGCTTCTTGTTTGCATTTGTGGTTTGCTTTTTTTTTTATATATACTTTCAAGTTCTTCATTCCAGCTGTGCCTGAAAGTGAAGGGGACAGTTTAGTCCCATTTAAGCCAAGCTCATGTGTGGTATCCGCTCCTACTTTCTCTTAAAATTGGAAGATGGCCAAGGGACATCCAATCAGTAGGAAAATGATCTTCAGGGATGCTTGAGCAAGGATCCTTCAAAGTAAAGAGCCAACACAGCTGGAAAAAATAGGAGAGAGCAAGACCCCACTGAAAGCCAGATGTTCGATGCACATTTTCCTTCCTATTTTTTTTTAATAAATTTTTATCAACAACAGAAAAGTAGGCTACTTTTTTCTTAAAATACAGGGAAGAAAGGAGACTGCTTATGAGTTTAACTTTATGTGGGGTTTTTTGTTCCTGTTAGTTTGAAATAAGTGTAGGTATAAAACATTATTAATTGGAGAAGAAACATATGCTTCTTGGCTCTGCAATGCTCCATGCAGTCACTCTCAGATTTGTTTTCTCTCTGTGTACTTTAAGATGCCTGTTGGATTTGGATTAGTTGTATTACAGACTTAAATTCACATGATGAGATTCAATAGGCAAAACAGAGACCCTTTAGGGAAAAAAAATATGTTTTCATGAAGATTTTGATTGAAGAAGAGAGATAAAATGATGGGGAAGGGTATAGCTCAAGCATAAGAAGTCTGTAGGGAATATTTCCCTGCACAACTTAAAAGCTTGGTAAATCCAGCACTGAACTAATGTACAAGAGTTTGTGACTGAAGCCACGCCAAAAGGAAGATAAAGGGAGGATCAAATGTCAAAAAAGCCAGAGTCATATTGAAGAAGTCAGTCTGGGGGTAGAATGGTGAAAGGCCTTGGAAGTAGAGATGTCTCCTTTGAGCCAGATGTCTCAGTACAGGTGTGACTGATACTTCCCCTGACACACAACAAACTTGAGAAGAAAGAGAACTCAACAGGGACTCAAGACTTCAGCTCTTGGCACTGTTACTGAAATTTTCTGTGTGTACAAGTCCTGATCCTCTCTCTTTATGTCATTCTTGCTTGTGAGTACTCCTAGAAAGAGAGATTTTTCTGTTGTGTTTGCAGCTACTACACTGCTATGATGAAACTGAAATTTTTTCTTAACAGTTCTATTCAACAAAAGCTGAAAAATTTTAGCTTTTTTCAGTCAGAAAAAAAAATTAGAAGCAGGCACACAGAAAGCTGTTATAAAAAGAGGTGGAGTGTCACTGTATGTTATGAATGACAAAATTTTATTAGATTAGACAGAGAGAATATGGAGAAAAAAGCCAAAACACGAAACAAGATCTCTTTATGAGGAAAATGGCTAAGTAGGAAAAACAAAAGCAGAAGCAGGAACTCAAGTAATATAGAAAACATAGAGCTTACATGGTGTGCAGAGCTAAAGTGCTTAGCTAGTCTGTTCTTGTAAATGAAAGGACAAATCAACTTTGGGCTAAAAGCTTTTCGCTTTTTAATTGAAAACACCTACTTGTATTAAAAGCAGCTTCAGTTTAAGAACAAGGGCACACAGACTAGTAGAGAACATTTTGGTTAGAAATCAGAAGAACTGGAAGTTAGAAGGTGGATCCCACTGGTTAGAGAAGGGAATTTTTAGCGAGCTAGTAAAGGGATCATAGTAAAAATAAAAAGATGTAATATGTATGGTATCTGCTTTTAAGATAGGATTCATTGTATTTATCAAATGGAATTGAGGATGTCAGGGAAGAAGACCTGAGAAGAGGTCCCAGGGGATCCCACCTTACATTATCTTCCAGTTTCCTGCCATCACTCCTTTTGTGCTCCAGGAAGTGTTCCACTATCATTTTATCTTCAAAGCCATCCAACTCTTAAATTATAACTGGCTCCCTTTCAAGATTTTATAGCCCTTTCCTCAAGCTATACATTAACCCTTCTGAGCTGTCCACTGTGAGATCTTCCTAGTCCTCCTACTTTGGCTGAATATTTTCGAGTGTGACTCCTCCACCTTTTAACCTCTTCACCAACGATAAAAAATGTGTCAGTCCTTACCCTGAGACTTGTATCCTGGCTAAGGCGTTCTGTCCCAGTCAGCAACCCTTAGACTAAATTCAGATTTTCCTGAAGAATCACCCACTCTCACAACCCCTTTAACCTGTCCCAGGTGAGCTAGCTCCTCAAAAAAAAAAAAAAAAAAAGTAGCATGTTTGGGCAGACAGGGGAGAGGGAAGCCTTGAAGATTTCTGCTACTTCTAAAAAACATTTTTCCTCTGGGAACATTTTTTTTTCTTTCCCAGGATTACAGTTTTCTCTCCAAAGACTCTCCCAAAATAAGCAGTTTTGGATCTTCATGTAATCATCGATGTTGCAGACCTCCACTAACCTCAGAGAACCAGTCTCTTATTACTGCTCATTAAATGGTTTATTTTATATTAACATTTGAACATACTACCATTTTGCTTCAGCCTCTGAAAAGAGAAATTACAGGTATGTTTGATGTAGGATAACTTGAATTACACAACATGTTTTATCTCTCAGTTAACACTTTTGGCAGACTCTAAGTGGCAAACCTACCAGAAAGAGGTACTTAAAATTTGAGGTTGTAATTATTTTAATTACAACAGCTATTCGTGGTGACTGAAGTTCTATTTCCTAGGGTAACACATAGCTAAAACTGCAAGTTTAAAGAGCTGAGGTTCTACATATACAGTAATTTGTGTACAGTGTTACAAGAGCTGCAATGTTCTTCTGATCCAGGTGCTCCCTTTTACAACCCAAGAGTATTGTACATTATGGGTTTTGTGACTCCCATGAAAAAAAAGAACAGGAAGAAAAGGAGGTTTAGGTTAAAAAACACAGAGAAGGAGCAATGGCTCCTCTCCTGCCTTAAAGAATAAAGAGATTCTCTCCAAGGACTGGCTGAACCAGAGCAGTCCTAACAGCTCCAGCTGTGGTGGTATCTGAACTACCAAACTGGCTTTTACAGAAGGTTGCTACACCTCAGTCTTTAAGGCCTTACTTTTACAGAATCACACAGAATCACAGAATCAATAAGGTTGGAAAAGACCTCAAGGATCATCAAAGCCCAACCTGTTACCCAACACCTCATGACTACTAAACCATGTCACCAAGTGCCATGACCAATCCCCTCTTGAACACCTCCAGGGATGGTGACTACCACCTCCCTGGGCAGCACATTCCAAGTTGCTTTCCTGAAAAATGAACAAACTGAAAAACAAATAAACAAACCCAACAAAAACCCAAACAAAACTCCCCAATCCATACCAACAAAGATATTTTTTCCTGTGCCTTTTTTTTTCCTTAAAAACCAAAACGAAACCAAACAAAACCACAAAACCCATACCAACAGATTTTTAATATATACTCACAGGTCCTGATGCTCTGTTGGGCAAATTCTGTAGGATTTCTGAGATGACTGCTGCTCTACTAGATGTCCCAGTCTGGGACTGAACCATTTCTTCAGTAATCCAATATATCCATACAACAGCATCCTGATAATCAGGTCAGCTGGCACTACACATAAGTTATTATGGATAGCTCCAAAGAGATCTCAAATAGTATAGATATTTTTTCATGTGAAAAGTTTCAACAGTGTCATTAAAATGACAAAACATTTTAGTGTAGACAAGATAAATGTTTTCATCCTTCCCAGGCATCTTTTAGTGGAACATACGTGGATAGCGTAACATTTCCAGAGAACAAAATCATGAGTCACCATGGATTGGCTTACCCATCCTGCTGTAGGATTCTCCTTTCCAGCACTGAAAGCTGTCACTAATCATACAGGTTTGGCTTTTTTTCAGTAAAACTACACAAATGTTGTCTGAATCATCACTCAAATGCCTGGAATCTCTGGCAAGAAGCATCAATGATGGTTCCTTAGAAACCTCTCCTGGGATAGATAAGTGACTGCAAATGATGAGAGAGAGGGCAAGGACAGATTTTTTTCTTTTTTTTTTTGAATGATGGTGCTTCTAAGTCCCTGCAATTTCCAGACTCTATGTCCCAACCACCAAGGATCTCACATCTCACCTCTGCACTCAAGAGGTGTCATGCAGTCTTATGCAATGTTTTCCCATGCTGCCACATAGATTTTTTTTCTATTCTCATGAGACAGAAGCAGTTCTTTCAGCATAAGAGTTCAAAAATGACAGTCATTACTGGCTGCAAGTGTTCATATTAGGCAGAGAACTGCTAATTAGTTTTAGCTGGCAGCTGTAGCTCAACTGGACAGGGGGATGTCACCAAAATTTATATTAAATGTTAGTAATTGACGCCAGTTTTTGCCTTGTGCTACACTGCAGGAACCAAAGTCTTCCAGCAATTATGCCTGACCTGAGCTGTTTTTCATTTAAACATGGATGTGGAGAAAACTCTGTGAAGGCATGAGCCAAAAGAGGACAATGCTCTCAAAAGCTGAAAAAAAAAACTATTCCAGGAAATTTATGCCTTAAGTGTAAGATTGTAAAATCCACCACCAAAGAGACGCTGATGTAGCAGTGCTAATGTTATTACATGCAATTCACAACTGCTATCAGAAACCCCAAAACAGGACATTCCTCAGTAACAGGGAGAGAAGTCTGAGATTTCAACTTACTCTCTGCAAAAAGACTTTCTGCTTCTCACAGAAAGGGCAACTCTTTCAAGCAGTCTGCTGTTAATGACCAAAATGTTGCCTGCCTTTACTTTTTAAAACTAAAAGGTACAGGTATGATTTTCAGCTACCTCTTGTGCTTAGCATTGCTATCCTCTTCTCCACCCCTTGTCTATAAAGGATTTTACACTTCAGGGGTTTGGCTTCTACATTTCCTCTTAAGAAATTTGCTGTCCCAACAGGATTGTTGGTACAGAAATAACCTAACATTACTCACACTGGTGTTCAGCTATATAGCTCAGAGATGGCTCACTCTATCAGCATGAAATCACATTGGGAAAGCCCCTTAACAGTAGGAAAGACTTCCTGTAGCTTGTGGTTGAATTACTAAAATAAATCCTGTGTAATCTGTTACTCATACTTAAAGCTGAAAACCAGGAAATATATTAAATGAACACCTCTTCTCCTTGGGTAAGTAGGATTAAGTATCAGATTTACTGAGAGAGAGAGAGAGAGAGAGACAGAGAGAGAGAATCATAGGATCATAGAATCATAGAATCAACCAGGTCTGAAGATCATTCAGTCCAACCGATCACCCAGCCCTAAGCAATCAACTAGACCATGGCACTAAGTGCCTCATTCAGTCTTCTCTTGAACATCTCCAGTGATGGTGACTCCACCACCTCCCTGGGCAGCCCATTCCAATGGCAAACCACTCTCTCTGTGAAGAACTTCCTCCTAACATCCAGCCTAAACCTCCCCTGGCACAGCTTGAGACTGTGTCCTCTTGTTCTGGTGCTGGTTGCCTGGGAGAAGAGACCAACCCCCACCTGTCTACAACCTCCCTTCAGGTAGTTGTAGACAGCAATGAGGTCTCCCCTGAGCCTCCTCTTCTTCAGGCTAAACACCCCAGCTCACTCAGCCTGTCCTCATAGGGTTTGTGTTTCAGGCCCCTCACCAGCTTTGTTGCCCTTCTCTGGACATGTTCCAGTACCTCAACATCTCTTAAATTGAGGAGCCCAGAACTGGACACAGATATTGATGATAGATATTATATTGATAAATATTCCTGTATTTGGAGTCTAATTGCAGATTATTTTCCATTTTACTTTTTTTTTTTTTCTGGAATCCTGTGCAAATAGCCATAAGCTGAAGCAGTGAACTACACTATGCTATGAAACATGCCAGTTATAATTTCACTCTATTTTAGTGTTCTTAAACCAAAGGTCCCCTTTCAAATGAGTTCCTGAAAAAAAACCAAACAACATCAAACTAACAATAAAATTTCATTTGTAAAAGGGATGGAAACAGCAGTGGTCAGTTAGTTTCTTTCTTATCCCAAACAATTTTCCCAGAGGCAATGTCACAGAAAAGTCAACAGACATTCTAAATCATGAATGTGCACAGAACCACAACTCTCTGTATCACAGCTTGGAAAACATAAATCTTTCTAGCTGAGTCAGAACCAAGCAGTCCTGGAGGAGCACCAAGAACACAATCTTTAATCATGACCTAAGATCCCCTCTTTCCTTGATTTGTATTCCTTCAGTTTAAAATATTGCAAAAACTCCACGCTTAAGCAGAATTTTGGGGAAATTCTGTTGTTAATTTTTTCTTTCTTTCTAGTGTTTATTCATCCACTATTAAAGGCTATGCAAATAAAGAAATTAGTTAATAAATAAAGAAATTTCAAACCAATCTCAGAAGCTTGGACATCTTTTGTCATTCAAAACACAGAAATAGTTCTCTCCATCAAGTAGAACATAACTATTGGCAGCTAAAACATGCCTAAACTGAAAAGGATATTTTGCCCTATTACATTGCAACACATACGAAAAATGATGTAGAATTTGCCAAAAAGCCCAATAAGATACACTGATGCTCATGCATCCTGTCAGAGGAGAGATTTTAGCAAGAAATCTCCATTACCTCTCACTTCATCTTTGATATACTTTCCCACCTACCCACAGCACTTCCAAATGTATGTGATCCTGTATGCAGCCTGCAAAGACCTGCCAGGCAGAGAGGAAAACACAAGAACTCATTTGTCGAGCACCAGATGGAAGAGGAGAGGGGACTTTGGTGAGGTTCTGCCATCAAAAATAGTAGTTGAAGAAACATGACAGAGAGCAAAGATGACACAGATAGGGCTAAAGACCAGTTGCACCAAAATTGTCGATTCAAAATGGTATTCTTGACATGCAGGCTGGTCTGAAGCAGGAGGCAGTAAAGTTCTACATGCTGTCATCATTGCTATGTCATTTCACAAATCATGATTTGAAAGTTCTGCTGTTATATGCAATCTACATTTTGCTCTGTCTGGGAAAGAAAAATAAAAAGTAAAATAATAGAGAGGTTGCCCTCGCTACATATGGACAAGACAAGAATTAAGTCTGTAGCAAAGAGAGTAATCCTTACACAAAGAACATTGTACTTCCAACACTACAAGTGGGAGAGTCAGTGCCTCAGTGATTCCTGACTGAATCAGGAATAAAGAAATCATTAACAAGGAGGAGGGAAGAAATTCAGAATCTGAAGAGATGCCAAAATGAGGCCTTTAAAACAAAACATGGGATCCACATTGTCATTGTCTTCCAAGAAAGCAAAGATGAGGAGTTAGCCAAGAAGCAGGTCCTCAGCTACAACACAAATGAGTATCTTAATGGCTTTTCAACCAGATACCACAGAAAGAGGCTTCTAAGCTAATTTAAGCATTAGGACATGATTCATCTTCATTTACATTCACTCATTCCCATATATTTCAACTATTTTGTTTCTGTTTGAATTTGTAAATGTATTCCTTATTTTATTTTACTAAGAGTTGTTCTGGATTAAGGGTGATTTTGTGATAATAGGGAGGTTGGGATAATGGAAATGCCTCAAAGCTAGTCAGGAAAAATCCCCAAAGGCAGTAGATATGGGACAAAACCTATTAAACAGAAATTACAAGATAAGACTGATAAAATCTAAGGATGAATTAAGATTTCTGGAATTAAATAGGCAAATTTAATGAGTTTCATTCTAGCAGAAATTAGGTGAAAAGATGTAAGAATATAGTAATGATAAATGCAATTAGAGAATTAATTAAAATTAATCACTATAATGAGAATTAATCATTATAGAAGTACAATCAGTCAGAGTTTTGCACACCTCTGCTCTGTTTTTTTTCTTGTGAGTGATGCTTTTTTTTTTTCTCCACATCCTTCTTTTCCCACTTGTGTATTTCTGTCATTTGTGACTGAAATCTCTGGGACAGAAGCCACCTGCTCAATTCTGACTGAAAACTCTGGAGTGTGTTACAGGAATGAATAGAGCATGAATAACCCCACAGAAGTTAATAATCATTTTAAAAAATTGCTTTTTCTGTAGAATCAGCATTAAATAGGGAATTTTAATTATAGAAGAGAAGGAATTATTTTCTCCTTATTCTGTGTCAAGACAAAAAGTGCCTTTTCTTTTAATAAAGCCAGAGTGTCACTTCAGTTACTTGAGAACTAACTAGTTCTGGACTCACCCCAAAGATGTCATTTTCATAAAAGAGTACACCTGGGAAGCCTAGAAATAAGATGCCATCTTTCCTGTGTTTATGTTTTCTGTCTGAGAGTTCAAAAGGCTGGATGAGGTTGCCCTTATCTTCCCTTCCCTTCTCCATCCAGAAACGTGAAGGGTATTGGAGCATGGGGCCAAGTTTACTGACCCATTCAGTATTGCAGGCTCCCAAAGGAGTATGAACTGTCCAGGAAGTTTTGTAAGGGAGGGCATACAAGCAGAGTAATTTGGCCAGCATAACTGTGTTCTAAATTACATTTCTTTATGTGTTGTTTCATTACATCATCTGGGTAAATTTTTCAACCCAATTCCTTCAAGATCTAAAAAAAAAACCCAAACCAACCAAACAAACAAACAAAAATGTTGTTCAAAGATTTTGGAAGAAAAGTATTAAAAGAAAACAAAAGAAAGGGTTTTCCAAACCCTACAGAACTTGAGAAAAAGGAAAACAATAAAGACCAAAAGATTTACAGTAATAAATCTTAACAGTGTCTCCTCATTCTCTGATTATGTTGTCAGTCACCAATGTATTAGAGGCTGATTGCAGAGTGGTGGCTCTTGAGCCTATAGAGCAAGTCTCATTTCACATGACAAGGAGTTGCAAGCCATCCACATACCCAAAAATAATCAAATTACTTTCTCCTGATGACTATGTCTATGACAACAATTTTAACTTTGTTTTCCACACTCAGCGAGTTTCCAGATCTATAAAACAAAAGGACATCATCAGCAAGTTTCCAACTTCACCTGAAACTTCACTGTACAACAAATCTCCATAGGCCATCTAGTCCATTCCCCTCTAATATTTGCATCAGTTCTCTCTTCAGATTTCCTGACATGTCTGTCTAAGCATACCCAAAATCCCTTCATGATGAAACTCCACAATCTCCTTAGGCAAGTTATACAAGTGTTTTATCATCTATATCTCAGAAGACTGAATTTTCCTTTCTTTACATACTTAAAAACGTTAGGATGTTCCCCTGCAAACTTTTATCCTTCAGGCTTAACAATATGGGGTTTTTTTCCATTTCCCTCGTAAATTATGACTCCTGACTGCTCAGATTATTAAAGTGAGAAGCTGCAAATGAACGCAGTGTTCCAGCCAAGGCCTTACCAGTGCTGAGCACAGCAGAAGGATTACTTCATATGTGTACAGACTGTTTATGCTGTGTGTATGGCCCACTGTAGTGTTTCAAGGGCTTTGAAATAGAATGAATTTTTTTTAATTTTGGAAGGTATGTGACCTTCTATAACCTCAGATCCTTTTCAGATGGGCCATCAACTAATGAGTTGTTCCCATCTGCTTTTTAAGCAATTGATCATTTAAGCTTAATATACTGTGTGGAAATTGTCCCTTGAAATTTTTTATTGGCTTTCAGTTTTCTTGGATCACTGTACCATCATGTCCTCTGCAGAGTTATTAGGATTACTCTCCATTCTGTCATCTCTGTCATTAATGAAAATATTGAACATAAATACACCCAGGACAGATTCCTTCAGATGCTATTTAATAACTAGCTACATTCTAATTATGAACAACTTGTAATTTTTCCTATGATGTAGTTTTACGACCACTTTAGCATCCAACCCATAGCTGTTTCACAAAGAATACGTTTTTACCTAACTTTTGCAAAAGTCAAAACTTTGGTAAAGTCTAAGTATATGGAGCTATGGATTGTCAGTCCTGTTTGTCAAGGAAGGAAAAGTGAAATAGTGTGCTGGAAATATTTAGCTCCCAACAAACCTGTGTTGCCCTCAATCTTCTTTCAGACTGGTAAGTTTTTATAAATGGTTGGATCACTTTTTTCCAGAATTTTTCTAGAAATTGAACTTTAGTTGGCTGGTCAAAGCTTCCATGTTATTCACAGGATCACAGGTTGTTAGGGGTTGGAAGGGACCTCCGAAGACCATTGAGTCCAAGCCCCCCTGCCAGAGCAGGACCATAGAAGCTAGCAGAGGTCACACAGGAATGCATCCAGAGGGGTCTTGAAAGTCTCCAGAGAAGGAGATTCCACAACCTATCTGGAGAGCCTGTTCCAGTGCTCTGCGACCCTCACAATGAAGTTCCTCTTGCACTGTAGTTTGTACCCATTACCCCTTGCCCTATCACAGGGTGCAACTGAGAAGAGCCTCTCCCCTCCCTCTTGACACCCAGCCCTCCTTCTTTTCTGTTTGAAAGATGAGTTCCATATTTGGCTCCACAGCTTGGGTTTTTTTTTCCCTGGGTTCTCTTAACTGTTCTGATACCATTTCCATAATCTCCAGGCCTTGTATTTTCTCTCCTACTGCTTTGCAATAGCCTCCAACTTTTGTTATTATTTGCTGTTCACCCAACTCTCCCCCAGCAGCTGGCCTTTTAGTTGCGACAGAGTGAGACCACAAACCATTAAATAAATACCTTAGTGTTGTGGTTTAAGGGGTAATAGGTGGACAGGTGGACCCTTGGGCCCCAGTGGGGTCATGTCATTCCCTCCCCTTTCCTGCCTATCCTCTATTTAAGGGGATAGGAAGTTCCTTTTGCCTCTCTTCCCTTTCGACTTCTGTGAGCCACCAGCACACTATTTACAAAAGAGAAAAACCTACCGGGCTTATTAGGAATTTGTAGATGTTTCAGAAAACAAAATATTATAGGAATATCCTTTAAAACTTGTTGAGGAACCCCATCTAAACCCTATCTAATCATCTATCCCTCTAAATCCCTACCTATGTGTAGCTAAAATTGTTTGAATCTCCACAAAGAAACTCCTGTTGTACAACCCTGCTGTGTGGATGTTTTACAGAGCCTGCAGCAGATGACACACACTTTTGTATCACTAAAAGTGTTGTAGATATGATATATCTGCTTTTAAGATGCCACACATACTTAGACTCCATGTACTTTTTTCAGTCTAGGTTGCAGTGCATTATCAACCAGCCATACTGTTGAACAGCCTTTCCTGAGTAATGAAACCTTTTCTGAGGAAGTGTTGGTAAAGTGCCTCTTTATTGAACTGTTACTTACAAGGCAAGCTAAGAAATCTTAGAATTTATGAGATATATTTTCACTGTCATCTTCTGTATTCCTGTCAGCCAAGGCACAGTCTGCTCATACCTGCCCATTAATATTCTGTATACTGAATATTAAAAAAAAAAAATAGTGTACCTTGACTATAATCAGCAGAGAAAGAAATTGAATATGAAATTTTACATACTTCCTCCTCTTTCCATGAGTTAAGCTATTCTGCTGTAATATTTCCCCATATCAACTTTTAATAATAGTAGTTTAAAATGGTGACTTTTCTCTTTCCTTTTCCCCCAGCAGTTAATCAAACCTCACTTCCCCAGCTAAGAAGAGTGCAGCATTTGCACAGTTAACTGCAGATGTTTCTCATATGAACGAGCTCCAGAGAAGTTTAAGGGATTCAGACCTGGGGAGGAGTCAAGCACAGAAGGAGAGATCTGTCTCTAGTTATTTCCTGCCTTCCTAGTTACTGGAAAATCCTATTAAAAATATAAGAAAATTTTCATTAAGGTTTCTTTATGTTGGTTTTTGTCTGCTCTTTCATGGGCTTTTAATTCAAGAATTCTAAATACATGCTCTTTTTGTGCTTTTTGTTCCAAAGAGAACAGAAATGGTACACATGTTCACCATCTAAATGAAATGTACTTTATAAAACAAGAGACTCTTCAAACAATGTGCAGCCATTGCCAGCTGTCACCAACAGAAAAGTGCTAGGAAAAAAACAAACTAGATGACTTTTTTCTGTTTCTTCAGCTCTACTGTTTCTAGGTGCAGTTTCTTAAGAGAAAATGGCTGACAACATCACACTAACAAACAGTTTTGAACCCATTGCCAATTTCAAATAAATTTAATAGAAAGGAAAAGGCCTCAAAGGTAATGAAGTTCTCCCAAGTTAAACTGAATACTAAATATGGGCTAAAAGAAACTGTAAAATACATATCAAATTCATGATGAGCTTTAATGCTACAAGATTTCACTTTTCCTTTAGTTGAACACAGGAAGAAAGCTGCAAATCTCTACCCAGAGGAGTAAAAAATAGCCAGAAGTGTGAAACACAGCCCTTGCTCCCTGGATTATGAGAAGGAAGGAAAAGACACCCAGGCATGGGTAGCTTTGTGAACTTTTACTGTAAAATGAGTGTCATCATAGAAATTAATGATGGAAAAAGCCTTTTATTTCCATATCCTTCCTCTCTCATCCTCTACTCCCGTAGAGTTCCTTAATAAACTTCTAGCACTGCTTTGCCTGTATGCTTGTAAGAGGACCAAAGAACTGAGCTCCCTGAAGAATTTCTCTGCCAGTAGCACACTTACCTCCACTGTCACAAATTTTACATTCTCTTTACAGCTTTCTTTCCCCATTTTTTTTTTCCATTTAAGTATGCCAAATACCTCATTTACTGTAACTTCAGTATAGCTCAAGGCATTACTTTGGGAAAAACAAAGAGAAAAAAGTGTTAGTAAGTGTGAAGTAAGTGTTAATGAGCAGGGGGCTTTTTGTTTTAATTTTCTCTAATATGCAATGTAGATTACACATAGGAAGGCTCATAGGTGACTGTCTGCCCCTGGATGTCACTGATATTGAAGACCTCTTTGAATAGCCCTGTTGAAGTCTATATTCTGCTCTGGTAAGACCTCACCTGGAGGTCATCCAGCTATGGAGCGCTCAATACAGGAAGGACTTGGACCTGATGGAGCAGGTCCAGAGGAGGGCCACAAAAATGATCATGGGGTTGGAGCACCTCTCCTATGAAGACAGGCTGAGGCAGCTGGGGTTGTTCAACCTGGAGAAGACAAAGCTCCAGAGAGACCTAATAGCGACCTTCCAGTACCTGAAGGGGCCCTTCAAGAAGGATGGAGGAAGACTGTTTACAAAGGCCTGTAGTGATAGGATGAGAGGCAATGGCTTCAAACCAGAAAAGAGTAGATTTAGATTGGATATTAGGAACAAGTTCTTTCCCATGAGCGTGGTGGAACAGTGGAACGCTGGAACGGGTTGCCCAGGGAGGTGGTTGAGGTCCCATACCTGAAGATATCCAAGGTGAGGCTCAACAGGGCTCTGGGCAACCTGATCTAGTAGAGCATGTCCCTCCTTACTGCAGAGGGGGCTGGGCTAGATGACCTTTGGAAGTCCCTTCCAACCCAGACAATATAATTCTGTGATTGCCTCAGTACTTATTAATATATCAAAGATGCCTAGAGTTATGCTTTATTCAACACTTACAACCTCCTTGGCATTTCTCTTGCATGTAAGAACCAGTAACACCAGTAGAAAAATTCTTTCATTCAGATCCATGTATCACAGCAAAAGGCCCCAGCACTAAGAAGACAAAGGAGAGCAAGGCTGAATTCTGCAGTCAGCTGAATATGTTCCATGTTAGCCATTCCAATACTATCCTTCCAAAATCAATTAGGTCTCTGTACTCTCATTTTTGGTCTCAGAAATTTCTCTATGTATATATAGGAATCACTAAATTGCCTTGACTGTATATTACCCACCTTAAATCTAAAGGTACCTGAAATTACATGTTATTAAATTGCAGTAGCCTTGATAGTCTAGTCCTAGCTCTTTAACATGTCTGCTACCAAGTAGTAAAGAAATGTAGCACAAAACCACACTTCTTATCAGCTAGATTTTTCTGCCTTATGTGAGGATGAAAAGCCCATAGGGAGAAGGGGTTTTTGTCAGCTCTTTCAGAGGTCTAAACAAAGAGCAACACATAATAGTATGCGGGGTGGGGAGAGAGAAAAAACAAACCAAAACAACTATGTCATTGAGATACTGCTTAAGACAGGGGGTGACACAGTGGAAGAAAATTGATATTCTGAGAGAAAGGGAATAATAAATGATGGGAGTAAAGGACCAAGGAAGGGTCTCTTTGGAAGGACAACATGTTCCAAGATGCAAAGATGAAGGGCACAGGAGTGCTGGGCAATCATTGTCATTCCTGCCAACAGCAGAAAGCATTATAGAAGAGAAAAATAAGATGGAAGCAGTAAGAGAGAGCAGTATTAAAAATGTGCCAGGATCAGTGAATCCATAAGCCATTTTCATGAAGTTTGTTACTGCCATACTCTCCCAGAGAGAGTTTGTGCCTTGAGGACTTCTCTGCAGTTATGCCAGCACATGTGGGACAGACCCTTCAACAGAACACAACTGCCTCCCAGCCAGCAATGCAGCTGTCTGCTGGTGAACAGTTGTCTGTGCAATAATATGGTAATTATTAATAAATTACAAATTCAGTAATTGACTTCCATCCCGAGTACAATAGTCTATGAAAATCCTAAATGGTCCCAAATCCACAACAGACAAAAGTTTGCAGCCTTGCTCAATGTTTCCAATCATTTTCTGAGTACAGATTTTTATCTGAAGGCATACTCTCATTTCGTCCAAACCAAGTTTCTCCAGCTTGCTTGGCAGCATGTAATACAGGAGAACTGTATTTAAAAAGCAAGATATTTAATATTCACTGCTTTTTTATTATTATTCCCATGAGACCTGCTACCTAAGTGATCTTAATGTGGGACAGTCTGACAAATGAATAATGAAAGTAAGTATCCCTTGTTTCTGTCAGCTTAAATCAGACATGTGCATAGTACTCAGAAAGATTTGCACTACTGATCAGTGCAAATCAGAAACACTCTGGTTTGGGTTCTGGTGGAGCTGTTTCGTAATGAGTGCCTTACACTCACCTTCACCTTGACAATGGCTTAACTGTTTGATACAAAGAAAGCTGTTGGGAATAGGAATCGCCTTTGCACTTGAGAAAACTTTGTAGTGTAATTGACGAAAAAAGTGATTAAAAATTTGCCAGTAAATTATAACCCAGAGAGCTGCAGTGCGGAAGTGCAGGAAGATTTCAACTGGGCAAAGCTCATGTTCACTTCTAACAAACAAACAAATAAATTTAAACAAACAAAATAAACCAAACAACAACAACAAAAACCAAACAACAAAACCCAAAAGACAAAACAACATAAAAGACAAACAAAACTACCCAAACCCACAAACCTCTTCTGATTTTCCACATTTTCCTTCTTCTCCGGAGAAGCTGCTCTGTGCCAGATGAAAAGAGGAACTGGTCTCACAAGTTTACTGCCATTTGTGATGAGTGCCTTACCTTCATCTTGACAATGGCACAAATGTTTGATGCAAAGAAAGGTGTTGGGAACAGGAATCACCTTTGCACTTAAGAAAACTTTGTAGTGTAATTGATGAAAAAAGTGATTCAAAATTTGTTTTTCATATTTTTGTTGCTTGTTTTGTTGTTGTTGTTTGTTTTATTTTGTCTGTTTAAATTTAATGTAAGGTTTCTGCCAGGGGCATGTTAGGCATCTCCACTCTCAGGTGATGGCTAGGCAGAGCTTTTGTGAGTCATTCAGCTCTTCAGACAGACACAAACCCAGGTAAGTAGCTGGAGACCCCAGTCAGCTTATGACCCAGCATCTCTAATGAAAGAATACCTATACATCTTACAGGGATAGAGGCTGCCAGTGAAAAATAAAACCAGTATCACTTTGGGGCTATTAAGTCAATTTTCAGTTTTCAAAGTGTTTAAATGCAACTAGACACTTTCCTCAAGTATCTACTCCCTAAGTCTCCTTATATTATTCTCCCTATGTGAATGCACCTGTGGGTCAAAAAATACATGGGAGTGTTTTAGAAGAATCTTCTGAGTTTAAAGGTCAGTCTACATACTAGCAAACCCATCCACATTTTCCTTTAGGCAGGTGATACTGCCCTTGGGATTTCCACCTTTGAAAGTTACTTTTTTGGCTGATAAGGATAAAAGCACCATGTGATTAGCCCTGCACATGCAAAGCAGGGCGTAAGGCTCTGTACATTACCTCAGGAACTTTGCTCCTGGGACAAGCAGGGGCTGTAGAAGATGTATCATTTATCTGTTTCAGCCTCCAGGCAGAGAGTAAGAACCAAGAAGGTTTTGTCCTGTACCACCATTCTACACTTCTGGCAGCTGCAGTGTGGAGCAGCCTGCTCTCCCTAAAGCAATGCCAGCTTCTTCCACATCCTCTGAGATAAAACTTGCTATACTTAGGAAAATATGGTCCAAATCAGGGAAGGCAGAGACACCACAACCTCTGCTCTGACTTAATTCATGAGTTACTACTTAGGGTTAAAAAACAGGGAGTTTTGGCAGAAGTTTTGTAAGAGAACAGGTGGGAAGACCTATGGGGCCAAATCTCATTAGAAAACTCTGTCCTTAAATAAAAGGAAAAAAAGAAGAAAAAAGAAAATTAACAGGAAATAGAAAAATTCCTCTTCTTGAGGTAGTTTAGTTCACTCCTAAAGAAAAAGAGAGGGAAATAAAAGAAAAAGAAAGAGCCTAGAGCAAATAGCCTATCATAGACTTGAAGTGAAAGCAAATAACTTCCATATGGATATAATATCACATAATTGCTCAGGCGACAATTAATGGTTCTTTATGCAGTACTTCAAAACATCTTTATAATTAAAAGCATTTCTTTGTGCAAGCTATTCTGCTTCTCCCTTTCAAATCACTTGGCTTCTCTGCAACCTTTAGTGAGAGCCATAAATCCTGTTTGTTTTCATCTAGCACCAAAGAGGAGACGCAAAATAGAAAACCTTCCTTCTGCGAGGAGATGGGAAGGCTGCTTCTGGATAAGTGTTAACACAGAGAAGTGATCCAAACACTTAAAAAAATAACAAAATACAGCAAAGATTGCCATTGATTCCAAAGGGCTACAGCCCACAATCATAATGCTGTTGAACTTTACTCATGTGGGGCTCAGTGCTCCTACTCCAAGACCAACAAAGGCTTCATTCATATATGCTGCAGATGTGAGCTCCCCACAATGTTCTTGCACACTGTCTTCTGTCTGTAACATTTGTTCCCCCACAAGCTTGTCATCAGAAGCCATAGCAGTTTGTCTTGTAATCAGATATTCACCAGCACCAGGTATGAAGCCTTCCAAGACCTAAGCTCCCACTGATGTGGGAAGAGCTGCATATCAGAAAACATATGGTTGCATGCTATCTGGACCATGTTTTGCTCTGCCTAAGAATGAAATGAAACTACTCTTAGCTGGTCAGGACACTGTCCTAAAAGGAGTCAGGGGTTTAAGCATCAGAGGACACATTGTGTAAGTCATAGTAACCACTAAGCAGTTCTCCCATTTTGGTAGGGTGGAATTCACAGTGCAGGACTAAAACAATGTCACTTGAAGAAGGAAGAACAACACCAGCACATCCCAGGTGATCCAAACATTGCAGCACTGGGACAGGTGGCAGAGGGAACTGCAGATGGCTACTTACCCAGATGTCTGTGGCCTTAAGTCTGAAGGGCCACAGTTTTTCTACTTTAGAAGATCTCCTGCCCTTTTCCAAGAGGTACAAAATTATAAGATTCATACTTCCCATTGAAAAAAAATACTTCAACAAATATAAAATCACCTTAGCTCATCCTCAGATTGTTTTTCCTTGATTATGCTATGGAGTCATTTCAGTGCTTAAAAGGGTGAGTGCTAAGCAGGGTGAGCTGCCAGAGCACCACAGGAATCAGCAAACCACCTGTGGCAGTCAGAGAGTGTATGAGAACATCTGGAAGAGTCTGCCAGCTGCTCCAAATTGTGCATGGGCAAAAATATCACTAGAAAGGCAATCAGTAGTCTCCTTTCCTGACCCTAGAGAGGTGCTAAAGATGGGAAAGGAGACAGCTTTTAATTTTCAGCATAACTTAATAGTATGCAAGATATGAACAAATAGAAAGTCAGGGTGATACTGGATTGAAATACAACACAGAGACATGTCAGCTGGTTTTGGGGTGTATGGTTAACAGGTCAGCACAGCTTTCATTTAAAACATATTTTGATCCCTGTGGATTTGTTGGCATTGTGTCCCAAAGACATAGATTTCTCTAAGACTGAAAAATACTGCTTTTTCCCTACTGTGGTAAGAGGATTTCTGGTGCTGTTCCATGGACCCTAGTGTCTCTGAAAATATTGAAAAGATAAAGTTATATTAGAAAAAAAGAGTGGAAAGATGCTACATTGCATGTTCACAGAGTTAGAGTAATCAAAGCAAGAATTTTAAAACATGTCAGGTGTTAAATCAGACCTGTGTATTCAAGGCTTTGGGGTAGAAGGAGTTAAGCACAATATATATACATTTCAATCCTTTACATGGATATACTCCAGGTTTAGATATTTTTGGAAGAGGAAAGTATAGAATTGAGATTAAAGAGTGTCTGCAGAAGAGTCATATTGAAACTCAGCAGCTTCCTTACAGATTTTGGAACCCAAATACAAACTTGTGTCAAATGACATGTTTGGCTGAGGTGTTGGTTGGACAGGATCAGAAGAATCACACACTGTCATGTATGAACAAAGAAACAGATTTCAGGCTCACAAAGCTAATTGCCAAGGCCTCCGGTTACCATTCTCTATCTTTTGATGTATATGTAGATTTATAATGGCCAAGGGCCTGATTCTCATTTACATCACCTAACAGTATAAAGTGAAATGACAGCAGAAAACGGGGACATGAATGCAAGCAAGAATCTGGCCAAATACCTGTATCCTCTGAAGTTTTGGCTGGCACCCAGAAATAATCTGGAGACTGAATCCTCCTGGTTATTATCCAGTTGCTGTAACCTGGATGTGCTCAAACACAGGCACAAGCCTCCCTCTAGGGGAAGGACAGTCCCCAGAGGGGTGGTGAAGCCTGGCAGGAATTCCTAGGTTAAGCTGATGTTCAGCTGGTGTGCCAGAGAGGTGAGGCTCAGGACCAGGTGTGGAGGTGATCAGAAAATAGCACATTTCTGTAATCTTTGGACTGGCCTTCATCTCCCTTACAGAAAAAAGAAATCAGAGGTGATCTGAAAACTGACCCAACTTTCACATTTCTCCTCAGGACAGTTGATCTTCAAAGAGAACTGAAATCAAGCTAATTCACAAAACAAATTTGTCATAAAAGACTATTATAAAAGCCAGTGTATAAAGTACAGTGAGCCTTTACAAAGACTGTTTCCTCAAAAGCTGGAGTGTATCTCCTAATGGATACAAATATTGAATCTCCCAGTCTCAAACATTAGCTGCAAATACATAGCATTGCCTACTTCACTTTGGAAAGAAAAATGTTTTCATCAAGGTAAAATTTTCGTGAACTAAATCCAACACTGCTCTCATAGCTGCAATTGAATTTCAACCCTACTGGCTGCATCACGTTTTGTGGGTCACACTCTAAGGCCTCCCATTGCACATTCCCATACCAGCCAGTCATAGTTCCAGATTTTCCTGTTGTAACTAGATGGCTAAAAATTGGTGTAATCAAACTCCAAGCAGAAGTATGCTCACAGCACAGCAACAAAAAAGCTTTCATTCTGGAGGTCAGCCTTCTGCATTCTCCTTTTCTTGACTTCTCTGGTTCTGTTGAAATAAGCTTTTATTTATGTGTAATCTGGCTCTTGGTTCTGCTGTAGCTTCTGTTTAATCTTTCTCCACAGAAAGTAAAATTCATGTTTAGAGTATTTTCCCAGTGTTTATTAGCAGCCCTCCCAACACTGTCTTTGACTCATACCCCCAATAACAGTTTTTCCTAGCAGACTTGCCCCCTACATACACTCCTCTCCTATTATTCCCCATAGGTTTGCTCTTTTCTCACTCTTTATGAATGCCACGTTAGCCTTGTGCTCATTTCCTTTGTCTGGGGATAGAGGCCAAGGCTGGCTCAGGTGCAGCTCTCTCACAGGTCTTACCCATCCTCCTCCTCCTCCTCCTCCTCCTCCTGCCTGATTCATTCAGATGTCACAATCCCATGTTTATGAAAGCCTGGTTTTGCAATTGCCATGGCAGCAAGTCAAACATCACTGATGCTGCATCATCGAGTGAATCAGTCAGGAGAAGCATATAAAAAGGGCGAGCTGCTATTTATACACAGGCATTACGGTACTCCGCTAAGACGAGCACACACGTGGAAAGGGGTCCCTAGATGTCATATCCATTGCCTCAGGGGATTCTCCAGCAGGTGCTGGCAGCAGGAGGAGCGCTCCCCTACTGCTCCCCAGACTCCCCATGCAGCATTTGCTTAGGGAGTCTGCGTGCTCCCTGGAGGAATGCCTCGTGTGCTGGGAGAACAGCGCAAAAGGAGCTGACTCAAACACCCACAAGAGCTGTCAGGAGTGGCTGTGTGCAGTGAGTGCCTCAGCCAGAGGCAGGTTGTGGGAGAACAAGGGAAGTGTTCTGCTGAATTCACAGCTGTCTTATTTCATGTTATCTGCCTCTGAGTGGTTTGTTTCAGTTTGGAGTGTTCACTGATAGAGATGGGCAGAGTTTTCTCTCATGTCATCATCCTTAATGGGTAAAACATGCAGGTCTGCAAAGGAAGGGGGAAGCAAACTCTCCTCTCCAAATTTCCTCTTCTCACTTAAAACACTGTCATAATGAAGCAACTCCACCTGATTCCATGAAATTGTTACCTGTTTATGGCCACACAAGTGAGAATCAGGCCAGCTGATGGTCAAAATTGCTGTTTCAAATCTTTTCTGAAGTTTCTCACCTGTGCCACACAACAGGTTCATCTCACAGCATTTGTATGATGCAGTGCACAGTGGCCTGCATGTCACAGTCCAGAGGTTCACCCCCAGTTGCAGGTCTCTGTGTTTGTCAACAGGAGTATTGTCAAAATAAAGGAGAAAATTAAAAAGAAGAACAGCAGTGCCATCATACACAGCCAGTCTCATGGGCTTTTCTTGGAAATATCTTGACATTCAGAGCAGTCTCCCTCCCAGAGTAACTGCATTTTGAGAGGACTGAAAAGTCAGGCTTGGGAAATAAGGGCTGCTGTTAGTAAAAAACAGCAGTTAAAATAGAAAAAAAAAGTTCAGATTTTTAAAAAAAATAAATAGGGGACATTAAGACTGTCTTTTTTTAATGAGTATTTCTGATGCAGGCACTGGAAATTAAGATTTGACTTGTTAACAGCCCAGACCGGAAACAATTATGTGATATCATTATTCTCTAATTTTAAAAGCCCCACATCTGAACACACACACACACATACACACACAAACAGAAGAGCTTCCAGCTTGAAAAGAAGTAAATTTTTGATTCTGACATGCCAGCGAACATAGGAGTGGTCTGTACTGAATTCAGATCTTGTATTTATTAAAACAAAATCTTCTTGGATAAATAATACAATGTTCATGTGTTTGGGCAAACAACTTTTGCCCTGAATTCCAGACAGAAGAGCTCATTCAAATGCAGCACAATCTTGGACTGGCTTGAATGTAGTCTTCGTTATTTACAATAGGATTATGACACCTGTCCGCTCAAATTATATTACATTCTTTTAGGGAAAAAAAAAAAAGTCAATAGTGATAAAAAGTCTTTCCACATAGACTCAAACCTGCTGTCTTTGATGTCATTTGTTTTCCCCTCACTCTCTCCAAGTCTCAACTACAGAGTGATGTAGCAGGATGGATGCCAAATGGAGAGAAATCTGCCAGAAAGCAATTAAGTTTTTGTGTTCTGGGTGAGATGTTAATGTGTCATAGATAGTCATGAATACCCAGCTATGCCTCCTGCTGTGAACAGATCAGAAACAAAACCATGCCAAATAACTTTGAGGGTGCAGCACTTAAAAAGCTATGAGGCATGGACCAAGCAGGTTTGGCATCTCTGAGGAGGGCATTCAAAGCAGGGGCATTCTCTGCCTGCGTTCTGCATGCATCCCAGGCTGTGCCAACAATGTTCCACTGTGGAGTGTGGAGGCTGCAAGTGACTCTAAGGAGCCATGCATGTACCTGCTCATGTGCAATGTCTGCAGTTGTGTGTCATGCTTCTCTAAGAATGTTTAGGCTATACCTACGTGGTAATTTACTCTGCCTCTGCTCCCAAATGGATAAATGTGAGCTCTGAAGTGGAAGCCGTGGGGCACAGCAGCAAGGTCAGTTAGCCCTTCTGACACATCACCTGGGGATTACTTCTGCTCTAATGCTGTTAGTAAAGCTGTGACATCATGGCAGAGCACACAAACTCTTATATGCATGGTTGGAGCTGTGTGGAGTTGCTTTGTTTGTCAGTTTTTCAATCTTTTTTTCCTACAGGCCTGGAAGAGCAAATGGACAGGCAGCCAGGTACAGTGTTACCTGAGATCATAAAGACATGGTTGAAAACCTTGTTCTGGTGAGTCTTTTTACCAAGAGTATGCATCAGTCAGGGCTTTGACTCAAAAGTGTATGTAAGGTCTCTGCTCCCAAAAGGGACATTTATGGAATTTATGACCCCCCTCCTAACATTGTAGCCTGGAAGGATGTTTCCATTTTTACACAAGAGCTTTCCTGTTTGCTGTACAGCTTAAGGAATGCATCTGATAGAGGCATCCTTCCTGGGACCTCTTCAGTGGAGGACATCCTACTTGACTGATTTTCTGACAAAGAGCTGTAAACATTGTCAGAGGGAGAGATCGTGATCAAGGACTTTGAAAGGTCAGTTCCAGAGGAGTCAAAGGAATCCTCAAGCGTTCAGAAGATAACAGACTTCAGAACACTCAAAAAAAGTGGAAAGTGCACTCCAAGTAAGTGGATATGGACATTGAGGTGTGCACAGTGCTTTTTTCATGCTTATCTTTTCTTAGCAAGAAAATTCCTACAGATATCAAACAACTTGGGTCAACACATTTTATCAGTGAAATTCAAATCTATACTGTAAACATTTTTGTGGGGTTTTCAACTTTATACAATGAAGTGGCAAATGGTTCAGTAGGATTTGAGTGTCCCTCAGATGCTGACAACAAAACGTAAAAGTTTTTCTTGGCTTCTGTGACTTGGTCACATATGCAAAGTATCTTCTGCAGCATCTCTCTGTTTTGCCCCTCAAGTAGAAACACAATCTGTCTTTTAGATCTTCTAAGGGCACCAGGTAGGGTTTTGTTCAGATTTGCAAAGCTTTTTTATCTGAGTGCTGTCACCAGTGTTAAAAACTTTTCAAGCTTTTCAGTCCAGCAAATCCTGATCTTTTTACATCTGACTGTTCAGTTACATCAGTTGAATCATCACCAATTTCTCTGGTGCTGTCTTCCTACATTTCAGTATCCAGACAAAGGGTGTCCTTTGGCAACTAATATTTTTCACAATGTGTTTGCATCAATTCTATCAATTTCAAGACTCTCTTGATCTTCTCCAGCTCTCCTAAACCTGGTTCTAGGGTGAACCCTCCAAGCTCCTACAAGGTCTTCCATGTTTCTTTCACACCTTCTTTTTTTTTCCCCCTAATATGCTTTATATAAAATTTTTAGTGGCATCTTTCTTTTACTTACCTGGAATTATTTTTCTCACAAATTAAGAAGAGCTGCGTCTCTAAACCATTTTAGTTAATTGCACAGGTTTTCATCCTTATTTGTGATGTTTTTAATGAGAAACCAATTAATTTCTCAGCACTAGGAAAGCAGTGAATAACTTGCCCTACTCAATTCGTCCCTAGAACTCAGGATTTTCTGACTTCTATGGAAACTACCCCCATCATCTCTTTTCTAAGCTAAAGATTTCAGCTACCTATTTCAAGTCTTCCAGATTGGAAAACAGCCTATATGCCTGCCTGTCTGTCTTTGCTACCTTTCTCAGTACCTCTTCAACATTTCTATGTCTTTCCTGAGGACAGAACAACTAGATCCATGTGCTGAACCAAACATCCCAAGCTATTATAGACTATATAGAAAGGCACAACAATTTCACTTCTTTTGCCATCAATTCTTATATGCCTTTTGAAGTCTATTTGCTTTCACAATTGCTTATACTTTCAGCAAATTATGAACAATGCTTTTTCAGCTTCATTGATAAGTGGTATTTGATGATTCCATCTCTGAATATCGACATCCTTTTTCAAAATACAGGTAACCTTGTTTTCACATTCCTTCTGCTTGCAGACAGAATTTTAACATCATTCTGCAGCTTCTGGCACTCAGCTTTAGCCCTGACTTTTCTAACCCACTTTCTAAAAGTGTTGTGTAATCATAAAGCTGAAAATTAATGAAAAGAGCTTCCATGCTGCTTAAGACAAGTGGGACTTGGCACAGAGAGAGAAAGAGCACCCCTGAGACACAGAAGCAGCCTAAAAACCAGAGCTTCAATCCAAATTGCTGCATAATAGCTATTACTTATTGTTTCTTCATTTGCTTATTTTATATAATTGTTTTTTTCTTTCTCTTTCACTTAATTATTTGTGACTGGTTTTTGTTATACTAATTGATGAACAGGCACTATGATATTATGAATGTAATTTTCTGTTGTTATTCTAAGGGTAACTGTTTCTCAGGAGTAATAGTGTAAACAAATCTAGTAAGGAATTTTACATTCAAGAAGGCAAAATAAAAGTGATACATCCTTCTTGTATGTAACAGATCATAACTTTACCCATAGCCTAATACTCCAGTCAGATGATCTTTATGCACATAGAGCATTTTGTCATCATGAGAGTATTTTCATATAGACATGGTTCAGTGGATATCCAATGCCAAATTATACACAGGTAGGTACAGGATGTAAAATATTTGACAAGCATCTAGGGCCAGAATTTCCCCCGCAGCAAGGCACAGAAAAGCAACTGCTGTAACAGCACAGGCCACCTCTGCTTGTCATAAAGCCCCAGAGGGTCTCTTGAAATTTGTACATTTACACATTTTTCTTATTCGAAGGAACATGAGCTAACCATGGGGCATCTTCTACTGGTGACTGACAAAGTCCATCTTTGTGTCCCTAGCATTGCAACTCAGATTTAGTCCATTGACAAAGGCTTTCTGAGAACTGTAAGTTGAGAGTCAGTGGGAGAAGCTAGTATAATCCATTATGTTTATCTTCCACAAGATTAGAATGATTTCCCAGTCTACCTGCCTTTTTCATACAGGTTCATCAAGCCACTTATCCCTCCAGAGGGACATTGCTGAAGGATCTAAAACAGGTTGAACTTTTTCTTCCATGCAGATGTGCACAGAAATGGTATCCACACAGGATCAAGGGGGGACATTGTAAAGCACACAGTTTGCTTTACAATGAGCATGGACTGGCATGCACTTTCCTTGAACCCCACTTGGAGAAAGGAAGAATTTCAAAGCTCAGTTAGCAACTCAGAGGAGGTGATGTAATTTGTTTTGGTGATATTTCTCAGTTACCACCTATTTAAGGCTGGCAGTTTTAAATGATTTGTGGTGAACAAATGGACTTTAATCAAACTTTGCCTTTAAAAAATAACAGAACCAGGTACAGCAAGTTGACAGGGAAAATATATAAGTTTAATTGGGGAAAATACTCTGTGTATAATACTGGCTGGAATACTTACTCTCTTCATAGCAAGAAACTATCATTTGTGCAACACTGTTCAGCACAAAGAAAAGTTGCCAGGAAAAACACATTTTTGTCTTTTTTTTTTTTTTTGCAAATGTTCATTTAAGAAAAAAAAATTAAAGATTTAGACAAATGTGCCCAAATCACTCAGCATTTAGAAAATTACTTAAAAAAAATTCTGAACCTACAAAGGACATAAACTGATGGAGTCAGAGCCCCAACTATACCTTTTTCATATCTGGGACAGCCTCAGGGAAGACACAAGGAAGTGTTCAATCCTCCCAAAACCAAACTGCTGAAGTTAACTCAGTTAGTTGCAGAATCAGTTGCGAAAATGCAGGGTGGTGGTGTGAAGCTCTCTGTTCTCTTTCCAAGAAGATGCATTGCTGGGTTCAGCTCAGGTGAAGGCTCCTCTTACTCTTCCTCTCCTGCCCCCAGTTTACTCCCAGTTGGCACTTGTCCTTCTTCTCACCCTGGGTCCTACAGCATGGTGGAATCCTACCACTGCCTTGTACCTCCACTCTCCCTAGCTGTGGCTCCCACTCCCTGACATCTTCCTGGGTTAGATTCATGGGTTTTCAGCAGGACATATCTGATGCTAGGAGAAAAATGTTTTCTAATTGACTTGCTAAAGAGCTCCTCAGGACTTTTCAAGTCTTTGAGGAGGCAAATTCACAAGAATATCTCTATTATTTAAGACACAGTTCTGCAAAATTTAAACCCTTAGCCTCCCACTCCTCTTCCTCAGCAGCTTCACAGTTCTGGAACTGTCTAAAATTTCAGATGCTTCTCCCAGCAAAATTCTCCAGATACCAAACTGTTTATTGCTGGTCACACCCAGAATTGCTCAATTCTTGACAGTCACAGAAATCATGGCTGAGTTTTGTCAGAATTTCTAATCTAAGCCTTTCCCCCATGGCACAGCACAGCACTGGGTTTTCCAAGTGTACATTACCAGACAGTGCCTAACTGAAAGCAGAGAGATAAGGTGCTACACTCCTGGCTGACCCCAGTACTCAGGTCCCTCAGCTAAGTAATGGGAAGATTTATCAGCAGGACTAAAGGAACTGTAATTTCTCCTACTCTACAAAGAAGTCCTTGTAGTGCTATCACCACCCAGTAGAGCATGATTGTTTACTTGCTTCTGTAATACGTGATGCTGTTAAGAAGGGAACAGCCACCCATTCACATAGTCTACATCTAAGTCAGTGGTGTAATGCAAATCACAGAATGGTGGGGGTGGGAGGGACTCCTGGAGGTCATCTAATCCAACCCACCTGCAAAGCAGGATTGCCTAGGGGGGTTGCACTGAAATGTGTCCAGGCAGGTTTTAAAAGTCTCCAGAGAAGGAGACTTCATAACCTCTCTGGGCAGCCTGTTACAGTTCCTCCATCACCCTCACAGTAAAGAAGTTTTTCCTGATATTGAGGCAGAACTTCCTGCATTTCAGTTTGTACCCATTGACTCTTGTCCTGTCACTGGGCACCAATGAAAAGAGACTGGTCCTGTCTTCTTGCCACCCACACTTAATGTATTTGTAAACATTGATCAGATCTCCTCTCAGAATCCTCAATCCTATATAACTCCTGAACTTTCCAAGTGACTGCGAAGGAAATACTCCCACAGACGGACCTCAGCCTCTCCAATCGAGAGTCCCTGTTCTAGGAGCCATCAAGCCCAGAAAGCCACAAGATTCTGGACCACTTCTCACACTCCTGTTCTTTTTCTAGCACAAAAGATATATCATGCTTTGCCATAAAATTAAATCTGCCTAGCTTAGCTGGACTCTGACTTCAACTGGGTAAGAAGTGCTTGGCAGCTAAATTTTATGCCCTTTTATGGACCTAGGCCTCCATTCCAGGGCATTTTTTAAAATTATGTTTTGATCTTAAGTAATGCATAGGCACAGTTCAGGGAAAGGGAGCTTAACTTCCTTAGCTGCTCTTGGAAATATGACTAGGCCCTCATTTACAATTTCACTTAGCATCTTCATTTGCATAATTTGCATTTTCGCTCAGATTCTGTTCGGATCTGGAGATGGGGCATCTATAAACATGCTACCCATTCACCATTTCACTCTGTGCACCAATACCCAAGCATGATGCATCAAGACAGAGGTGCTCATGCTCTCCTAAGTGACTTAAAGTGCATGAAGATCGCCATCCAAGGCTGGCCTTAGCAAGAAGCCTTTGCTTTCTGCCTCTGTTATTTTACCACATATTACTTTACAGGCATCTTTTCCATCAGCACGGTTTCCTGCCCATTTCAGAGGGGTGAAATTGAGAGGTTAAGACTCAAAGAGAGTAAATCTTCCACTGTGTTATGCAGATTTGTGTGAAGACAATTATATTGTATGCTAAATTAACACATTGAGTTTTATAGACAGAACCATGAGAATGAAGGGAGGTATTCTGACTTTCAGAGCTGCTGTTCAAGCTATCCTGGGGATCTTCATGAGAGAAACATTGGCTGCAATGATATTGATGTTCTTAATTAACTTGGACTTCTTTAAATCCTTCCTCTTGTTTCATGTAACTTTATCTCCTTCTGCCTTGTGTTTTATCTCCTTTTGTCTGTATTTCTCAAGATTTCATATCAGCAGCCAGAGGGTAGATTGTCTGCAGTATGAATTAATTTCAAGTGTTTTATTTGGCTCTGTACTTCCATGTGTATGACCTGTTTGTTTGTCTTTTTTTAATATGGTTTTAGTTTGGTCTTATTATTCAGTGCTTTGTGATATGTAAGTACCATAATTAAAATCACAGAATTGTTGGTGGGAAGAGACTGCTGAAGTCTGTGGTCTGACCTTACACCCACAGCAGAAGTACCACCAAGTAGATGAGGTCAGCTGTAGATTTGCCTATTGAAAGTACCCTAGGACAGACTCCCTGGATAAACTGCTCCATCTCTGCACTACCCTCCCAGTAGATGAGAACTGTAGCTTCCCTTAATCTGCTGACCATGATCCCAATAATGTATCTCACTATGAAATTTGCTCTGCTTGCAATAACATCGCAGTGGCAGCTTACGTTCAGCCTGCCATCCACTACCACAATTTGTCATCGAACCAGCTACAGCTAAACAGGGAGTTACTCCTCTAGATGCACAATTTTCCTTTACTAATCCTCTTGGAGCTTTGCTGGTGCAGCAAGCTTCACTGAGGTTGCTGGACTGAGGAGACATGCCCATCACTCCCCTTCAGTGAGTGTCACTGCATGTTTGCTGAGGGTGCACTTGCTGTCCAGGTTGCTGGTGATACTGAAAAACCAGTGTAATGCCTCAGTGTCGACCTCTGGCATACTCTTCCATTACTGATACAAGAAGATACGCTTTGAGCCTTCACCATGGTAACCCAAGACAAGATCAAAAGCCTAATGAGGCAAGCGAGAATATTTTCATTCACTCTGCCAAAGGGCTGGTAGTTGGGTCTCTAGATATGATTAAGCTTTGACTTTGTAGCTCCAACTGCTTGAGCACAGGCAGAAGCAATTGCAAGCAATTACCCTCATGACTGAGCCACAGACAATAGTGTGTTACATGTTTGGCCAGAAACGTTGCTTCTCCGGGCTAAGGGCCAAGTATTTAGTGACTAGAAGCTCCTTGTGCCAAAACACATCTTTACCTATTATGGAAGGTGACAGAATGAATATTACACTAGAGCTTTGCTATTCCTGAGTGAAGTGTGGAATACTGTAAGATACCACTTTGATTATTACCAGCTAAAGTACTGTTACAATCACCAGTGCCTGTAAGAGTTTTGCTCCTCAGTTAAAAGAGAGAGCAAGCCAACATAATGCATTAATAAGGTAAGAGCATATTCCAAAGTGTCCTTTTTTAATTTGTTTTTAAGAACAAGTTAGCTTTAGTTCCCATATGTATGGTAAATCTCAACTAGTATATTTTGCTTGAGGCTATAAAATTTTATGATAAGGGCCCACTGCCTAGTCATATCTTTTTAGACTTTTTCTGGAAAGAAAGTCTTTGTGTTGCAAAAAAAAAAAAAACCCTCTCAGTGGGGACAGCACACTGCTGTGCTAGGGACTATGAGTTAGCTGTTTCACTTCAGTATTGTCTATACTTAAGTTCATATGATTTGGAAAAAAGTGTCAAAGATTAAAAGAATGAGGCTCTGCTTTTCTGCATATGGATATACACATGTGTGAGCACACAGTACTGTGCACTATCTCTGCACAAAACTGCACATGCCCGCTTGCCTTGTGAACCTCCTTCTGTATGGCAATGCCCTGACATCAATTATAACAATTCCTTCTATTCCACCATGGGGTAACAGAGGGGAGCATCTAGTAGTGGATTATGAACTACCTTAAATAACTCAGAAACTGGGCCAGTTCTGAGGACAGCGATTTGTTGGGATGGGTCCATCTGGTGGCTGAAATTCTGCTGTGTAAAAGTTTGGTAGAAAAGATCAGCAAAAGAGAGTTAAATTCGAAAAGGAAATCTGACTGATTGACAACAGAGAGCATACAAACCATATGCCTGAAGACCAACCTGCAGAAAGAAAACAGATAAGTGAACCTGCCAAGCCTAGGACACTCTCCAAGGAAAGACTCACAGGAAGAATGAGGTCAGAACTGGACAAAGTGTGAGGAGTCTAGAAAAGGGTCTGTAACTTCTCTAGAACCTTTACAAAAATATTGAGAAATTCTTCTGATAGTACTGTCTGCTTCATATACTCAGCACACAACTGCTGAAAGTGCTGATCAAGAAGAGGGAGATGGTCAGCTTAGTGCTGGCTTTAGGGTATGGAGACTACAGAGGGTAGAAAATTCCACACTTCAAAACCACCTTGGGAACCTGGACTAAGCAAAACTGACCTGGCTTCTCCCAGGCCCACTGGGCTCATGAGTACGTGGGATTCAGCAATGATTCATAGAGTACTGGTATTCATTCAGAGCCAAGCTGTGATTTCTGCACATGATGTTCCCTGGATGGATACACAATCTACACCAGTCAGTTAACAAACTGAAAGCATCATTCAGCTTGTTATTACGCTGCAGCAAAGTTGGGTGAGGCTTCAGGGACCTGTGCCAACTTACAGACACCATGTTCTGGCTCACTGAGATCGCCAGAGTGAAAGATTTCATTCTATTGATTCAAGTCAACTTAAATTCTTGATTACTTTATTATTATTAGAAAGATTAATTACTGTGAACACTTGAGCCTTAAACCAGAAACTCTTAAAAATGGAACTCCACCAGAATATTTCAAAGTGCTGCATCAGCATCATAGGTATCCACAACCACATTAATCTATATTCCCCTCTCTGTACTCTGCTTTCTTATACTATCACAGCTTCAAGATCTTAACACTTTTTAAGGTTCTCCATAAACTGCTTCCTCATACTTTGGTACTTCTTGTTAGTGTCATTCAAAGGACCATGTTCTAGACCATAATCAATACCACCACACCAGACTTTTTGATTTATAATCAGTGTATTCATGCAGGAATGGACATTTCTCAGGAGATGATCCATGGCTGTGGAATAAAACTTGGAAGATAAAATAACCTGCAGTCATTCTTATGTCCTATTGCATGAAGCCATTCAGGGAGTAAATTGAAACTGGATATGAATATGCCAGATTAGTTTTGTTGTGGAGTTGCTTAGAATATTTTTGTTGTGGCTTTAGTTTTCAATTTTTGTTTTGTATATTTCCTTTGGAACATCATCAGCAACGCTACAAAATGCTGCTAAGAGGAAAAATTACTCTCCATGTATTATTTTCCCAATTTTAAACCATGAGCAACGTTAAACTATGTCTACAATATCCAAGTGTTTCCTGCAGCAACACACACCTGAGACAGATCTCTGCTCCCACAGGCTGTCACTTTTATATCTGCAATGGAGAGAAAAGTATTTTTCCTAATCTGAGTGTAACAATAGCATTTTTCACAACACTAAAATCTTTGCCCTGGAGAAGAAACAACTGTGATATAAACACCAAACTGGCTGCCAGTTGGCTCTGTTTGCTGAAACAACAAAAGTGAATCCCTTCTAATATAATCTTTACCTCAGGAAGGGTAAAAAAAACGTTACACATAATACAACATGAAATATCCCTGAGGTGTACTTTCCAGCTACCCAGGGAGCAGCACTGTAAAGTAGGTTGTTAGACCTTCAGATTTAAATACAATCTAAATTACAACACAACAAGCATGGAAAAGATATGTTTTTCCCAATTCCTTCTCATGTCTCTCAAAGGACCACAGGACTGATTGCCCTTTTCTTTCAGAAATAACCTGCAATGGGCAATTCCAGGCATGTAGCAAAAGCATCTTGGTTGACAGGTGGTTTTGGAGGGGGCAGAGGGTATTGGTAAGAATGACAAGTAGCTGAAAATGAGCACATTGGTAATGAATATATTTCATGGATTTTCCTTCTGACCAGCCCTAGCCATGACGTTGTGTTCCACAAGCACTGCAGACAATATTTCTGAAGCTTTCTATCATGATGCGTTCTAACATGTGCAGCTATAAGGAGACAGGATGACAAAGCACTTGTGTTTCTTCAATAGCATCTGAAAGCCTTTCATGCAAAATCAGCAGCAATTTCAAAGTTCCTGGTGGATTTCACATAATCAACAAAACATTTGGACTACCTAATTTATTAAAAACTTCCTTCTGTACAGACCTGATGCTCAGTATCTTTCACAGGAGGCATATGCTTAGGAATGTCAAGATATATAGTGTGGTTTGTCCTCTGCAAGATCTGTGTGAGTATTCACTAGTCAACAACAATTTATTGTACTCCCATGCAGAAAATTTGAATTTGGAAAGAGATAAGAGAAGGATGATCTCAGAATGAGGCCTGTGAGAAGATAAGAATCATGGTTCTCCATCCTTCTCCTATGAGATATTATTCAGATCTATGCTTTGGATATAACTCACAGAATATGCATAAAATTAGAGCCAGTCCTATTGAAGGAGAGGAAGAGGGAATTGGAGTTATATCCCTGGAGTAAAATTCAATCACTCAGGACTTGTATAGCTTCATTGTACGTGGCACTCCCAGCCATCATTGATCCCAGCAGGAAGGGGAGGATGAGTATTTCAGAGCAAAAGGGGAAAGAAATCAAATCCAGATAGAACAAGATCACACATTTCAATTTGCATCTGTATCATCTTTGAAGTTGTGGTTGCAATTATTGAACGGAGATGACTGGAAATGTCTTTCATACCAAAATAACTTGGTTGCACTGCATTTCTCTTTTAGCATGTCAAATCAATTAGCTGGTGTTTGGACAAAGCTTTGAAAAGAGGAAGCAAGATATTACACACACACACATGCACATATGTATCCCCACAACTCTCTGTGCAATTAGTATTTGTAAGGAATAGAAATCGATGCTTCAACTATTAGAAGAAATGTACAAAGTAGATATTTAAGGCTTAAATTGCTTTGTAGGGTTTATTAAAACTAGAAGAACACATCAAAAAAAAAGAAAAACCAAACCCAGAAACAAACCCAACCAACCAACAAACAAACAAAAACAAACACCAAAGGGAATGAGAGCAATATACTGAAAAATACAGATTGTAAAGAGTTTGCACTTTCAACCAACTTCAAAACTCCCCAGGTACCAAACTGAATCTGCCACTCACTACAGGCTCAGAGGCATTGGAAAGTAATGCTTGTGTATCTTATTTCATCCTTCCACTGTGTTACATCAAGTTGAAAGTCTGGTAGCACCAAGGCAAGTGTTGCATTTTGCTTTGCTTACCATGTCATAGTCAAAAATAAATTACAGTGTGGATAACTATATTAATCAGCAAAAATCAAAGAATGAAAAAAGAAATACGTAACAATTCTTGATGACACCTACCTAGACATCTCTTTGTTATTCCTCTGTTCTCTCCAGTTTTATCACCACTCACTTCTGAATGTGTAAGTGGCAAAATTTAGCTGGGTGAAAAGTATGGTGACCTCTTAAAAGGACAAGATATTGTAGTGCCAGATTGCTGCAAAATACTCTATGATCCAAGAAGATTAGGCACATCTTCGAAACTTATTACATTCAAGGTGCTCTTGGTTAGCACATTTTAGTGTCTGCTGTTCTAGGTTTAAGCTAAATCTCTGTTTCCAGTGTCATGCTTTTTGTGGTAAAGCTCCATCCCCTGGGCTCTCTAAAGCTACTCCTGTCAATGCAAGCACGTGTATAGAAGGAAATAATTTGTCTTTTCTGATAAATCACTCTAGGCTGATAGATACACATTTACAATGCAGACCTCAATCTCAACAAATAAAAATGTAATCATATTACCTTGAGGTAATATTTATGAATTTTGTTAATTTAATGTTATAATGACAAGTTATAGTGAAGATATGCAGATCATGTGGGTGTGCCTGCAGAAGCATTTTAGTTTGGCTCAGGAGGATACCTCTGAAGTGAACATCCCAATACCCACCACCAACAACCCTTGTTATGTTTCACATCACAGAGTAGTCTCAGAGAGTATCCACTGTATTGCCCTTAGATGAAAGAAAACCAGAAGCTGTGCTCCAGTTGTTAATGAATTTTCAGCCCACAGGATGAGGCTAGAGCTTGCTGGAAGCAGCCCCTCAGCTTATCAACTCCTGCTAGCACAATTACTGGCTAATGTAGGGAGCCTCAGGGAATCACTGTAATTCCTCTCTTTTCCATCCCTCTGCATGACATTGTTTTTACTAATTCATATTTTATTAATTTATATTTTCAAAGAGCCTAGAATCATCAGTGGGATCACAGGGCATATCCACATCAGCTGCCAGCACAGAGAACAAGGGATTCTCCCTAGAGTGCTTCCACAAGCTAAATAGGAGTTGCAGAATTAAATGAAGATAGACCGACCAGTGACTGTGAAGTGATATCATGACAACATGAGTCAAACCGAGCTGATCAAAGACAGAAGTTACCTTCTCGGTACTGGAATATGGATAACTGGGGGGAGATTAGACCAAGAAAAACTGAGCAAAAAGATAAAATTGCTTTTTGTGTGAGAGAGAAGCAGAAGAAGAAAGGATAGAAGGAGAGGTCAAAGTTCTGGTCTAGGAAAATACTTTTTTCAGAAATAGTCTAGATGAATATAAATGATCCAAAGCTAAATAAACCCCAGCACTGTACCCAAAATGCTATCCAAATTCTGCATGACCTGAACTAAGGGTAAGGCATGTGATAACAATTCCTTCCTCTATCCAGAATCACTTCAGAGATGCAAACGTCCCCTTTAACACTTCCATTATCACACATATTCCATGTCAACAGCAGATGCATAATCTTAAAATAAAAATAGAAATGTCCCTTTTCACTTGAAATTTATGGACAGTGCTGCTTTCAGTTAGAGAAGTCTTGTGACAAAGAGACCTGTGAATATTCAAACAAAAAAGACTATGTAGCAGAGAAGTGAAAGAGGATATTGATAGTGCTGTTGTCACCACAGTGAACTGATTTAGAAGGCATGAATTTGATATACCAGCTGTTCCATTTACTTTTCCTGCTTTCAACACAGCACACATAAGTGAGGACACTACTGAGCTGTCTTCTCCTGCCCAGAACAGCAACAGGTCCTGATCTATGAGGAATGGAAAACAACTCTGATGACAGAGAGTTAGCTTGGGTTTCTTCTAGTGACTGAGTCTCCCTTTTAAACTCACAGCTCTTCACCATAACCTGAAGAGATCCTTCTTTCACATCTGCAGAAACAGATCATCAGCCTTACCAAATCAGGTTTGTCCTTTTGGTTTTTGTTTTGAACTTTGTGACAATAGCTGATGAATTGAATTTATGAGGTAAGGAAGAAATTCCAGTTTGTCCTGTAGTTACAGCTGTGGTACAGCTGGTATCATGACTGTGCCTGGTTGCTCAGCCTGCTCACTTAGGTAATTAATTCTCCTGGTGGTCCCAGAGTTCCCAGCTAGTCTCCATGAAGGTGGTACAAGGGACTGAACCAGGACAGGATGATTATCTGAGCTCTCAGCCAGCCTCATAACAAAGCCTTTGCCTAACTCCTGCAGGAGGTGTCCAGGCAGGAATTTTGGGCAGTTCCAGAGATCTCATCACACAGTTTTTGCTGTGCCTAGACCATTCCTACTTGTGTGATCAATGTCTTAGCGTCTAGGATGAAGAATCTGTTCATGCTGAGGACTCCTCCAGATAGGTCCTGCTGTAGAATTAACCAAAGTGTACACAGATATTTGTAAATAGTCTGTAGGTGTAACTATGGCAATCTATAATGCCGGCTCATGCCTGTAATGGAGTGTTCTTGAAGCACCACAATGCACTAGGATCATATGAGCTGAGCAGAAAAGAGTGGTTCAGGGAATTTCATGGCAGCTCATGGCTGCTTGGCATTGCAAGAATCTTCATAGCAGAGGCTCCCATCACCTTCTAGGCAGTGACTGGCCATCGGGTGAGTGTTACCCTCTGCAAAGCTCCAAATAAACTAGTTTAGGAACTATTTCATCAATGAATGTGTGTAATAACTTAGAGTCATTCTGGCTGTCCCCACTCTCATCCTGGCAGCTCCAGAGATTCACAGGAAGAACTTCTTTTCCCAACCATCTACTTGCATAGTCAGACCCTACAAGACATCTCTGAACATGTCAAAAAGGATCGTATAACTTTCTTCTGCTACGCCCTTAGGAATTTCTAGTCTTACTTCTTCTAACATTACTTTATATGTGCATAAAATGTGCTACCCTATCAATTCACTGCCCCTAAACTCACAAAGATAACCACAAAAGACATATACAGTATGGAAATGAACTTTTAGGTCTAGTTCTATATCTGGTCTAATCTTGTGGACAAAGGTGATCATTGCATTTACTGATATTCAAGGAATTCCTGAATAAAAAGGTACAGTACTATTAAGCAAGTTTTATCCAGTTGCATCACAATGGTACAATGAAAAGCCCAATACAGAATTTCTTGGGCAAAGTGCAATCAATTCTATGACAGTTTACATTCAGGTGTTAATCTATTAGACAAAGGATAATGCATAAAGTTTAAAAATCAATCAGTGATAATGAATTACTTTGGCAGCTGTCACCAGAATGTACCAAAGGTGTTTGTGATAACCCTTAGGATTGCTATGAAGCGTTATTCAAGTTAGGCACAGGTGCAGCCTACTGACTCTTTGTATAAGGCATGGCTGTCCTAACCAGTATTTTAGCTAAACTAATGCAGTAAGAGCCCATTTGCATGTGGAAATTGCTTGTAAAGCAACAGGGTAAGAGGAATTCTTCTATGAATTTGTCTTTTTGACTAGGTTCACTGCATAAATCTCTGGCTCCCTGTCCAAAAATCTGTGCTTCTCCAGAGCTCTCACTGGCCCTCACAGTCTGCAGAACATAAAGCTTTCCCAGAAATGTCTTTTGGCCATCACACTTGCTAATCATAGCAGTAGTTGCACAGTTAATAGCTGTATGTCTGTAGCCTTGGCAGTTCTCATTAGACGCTCAGTGGTTCCAGTTTTGTGTTATATGGTCCAGCACAAGAAGTTACCAACCTCTGAAATGATAGTGTCATTATTTACAAAAAAAAAAAATAAAAAGAAAGAAAGAAAAATACCCAAACCACCCACAACTTTCTCTAATGCCAAGCTTTAAAGCACAATTGCACGACATAAGTAGCACCAAAATGCAACACTGATGGCTGCATTCCTTCTGAAATTTGGTTCACATAAACTTTATTTACCATCTGACATCAAAATGACTAGCTTGATTTTTCTCTCAGAAGCAATTGTGTAGATTAAAATCTATTTCCTGTTTTTTTATTTTACATTTTAGAGAGTAGCCATAAAAAATGAAACTGTCAGTTAGTAAGATACATAATGTTATTCCAATATCTCTAGATATGTATGCACCTTATCCTCCTGAGCACTGTGCATATCTTATAGAAGGTGAATAGTCCTATATCTTCAGAAGATCCATTCTTATCTCAGCTAGTGTAAAGTTACAAACATTCCAAACAGGAAAGTAAAAAGAACTGAGATTTGGTAGAAATTAAGTGATCAAGGAAGACCTAAAGCTCTGTCCTATGAAAAAGACATCAACACAACAGCCACTGCCACCCACGTACTAAGGGAGTGTACAAACTTTTATAACAATACTACTAATCACTAGAACAGCCAGCTGACCAACAATGCTGTAATTAATAACAGATGATTGCACAAAACAACTATCACAAACAAACAAAAACTCCAGGGTGCTTGACACATGTAGCTGGAAAAGGAGTTCTAGAATAGCTACTAACATGCTACAATTTGTTCATTGTTGAATTTTTTCAACCCTTAAAAGATGCCAAATACTAAGCCAAAATTAAATCTAAGAAAATTTAAGAAAATCTGATTTATTTTTCTCTTATTAGATCTATGTAGGAAGTAATTTTTCTACCTTAAAGAACTAGTCAAATATTTAATCGAAAGATTATGTATTCTGCAATGTAATACAACCAGGAACTTTCACAATGTTTAATAAAAAACTAAATATCTGTCCAAACAGCAGGCTCCAAAGGAATTCACACAGGATTTGAATTAGCAGCAGATTCAAAACATGAACTCTGACTTCTCGTTTTTGTCACCATGGATGCTATCTCCATTGGACCATGTCCTTATGTTATGTCGTCTCTGATTTGAACCACTAATTTCATCCTGGAAAAAAGCACCTTTTCACCAAAAAAAAAAAAAAATTCATATTAGTCTATTTCCACTATAGAAGGGAATAAAAAGGAAAAGAATATTTACTTTTTTGATTTTACATTGCAAAGCACATTCTTCAGAAAAATCTGACTCATTTCTAACATTAGTTCACAGCAGGTGATACAACAGCATCATCACCATTAACTCAGGGTCTTCCTCTGGGCTTAGCAAGCAGCTTGGAAGACAGTACACCCTTTTATAACTAAGCTATAAATCATCAGGACAGGCAGCTTAGTAATTGTTTACAGCTGATCATAGAAACTATCTGCTGCTCTGAAGAAACAGCAATTCTGTATTACTACAGAAACAAGGAAAAGGGAATTTAATTTTCTAAACACGAGGCATAAGATGTGACTCTCTGTGACTGCAACGGTTTCGTGATGAGTAACTGCTTATGCCACCTAGCTGACAGTGGCATCGTAGAATCATAGGATCATAAAATGGTTTGGGTCAGAAGGGACCTCCAAAGCTCATCTAGCCCTACCCCCCTGCAGTGAGCAGGGATATCCTCCATTAGATCAGGTCACCCAGTGCCACGTCGAGCCTGACCTTGAATATCTCCAAAGATGGGTCCTCAACTACCTGGCAACCAACCAGTTCCAGTGTTCCACTACCCTCATGGTAAAGAACTTCCTCCTAACGTCCAACCTAAATCTGCTCTTCTCTAATTTAAAACCCTTGCCTCTTGTCCTACCACCCCAGGCCTTTGTAAACAGTCCCTCTGCAGCCTTCTTGTAGGCTCCCTTCACGTACTGCAGGGCCACTATTAGGTCTCCCTGGAGCCTTCTCTTCTCCCACCTCCCTCAGCCTTTCTTCATAGGAGAGGTGTTCCAGCCCCTTGATCATGTTTGTGGCCCTCCTTTGGACTTGTTCCATCAGGTCCATGTCCTTCTTATGTTGAGAGCACCAGAGCTGGATGCAGCACTCCAGGTGAGGTCTCACCGGAGCACAGTAAAGTGGCAGAATCACCTCTCTGAATCTGCTGGCCATGTTTTTTGATGTGGCCTAGGATGTGACTGGCTTTCTGGTCTGCAAGCACACTGATATTCTTCAATAAGGAATCACCTGATCGAAAAGACACCATTAAGTATGGGGAAAACGATACATCTGCTAATAACAAGTCAGCAAGGTAAATAGTGACTACAGTAGATGAGGGAGCTGACATAGTCTCTACCTTCACCCCACTACTGCAATCCAACCAGAAATCATATGACTACTTCTTAGAGTCAGATTCCATTATGGATACAGAGGTAGAAGAAGGGAAAGAAGGTCCTCTTTTGAACCAGGACATGATGTCTGCTTGTCATTGATGGTCACTACCAAGACAGAGTGTTGTCACTGTTGTCCCACAACAGTAACGAATTTGAAGAGCAGACAGCTGTGCTTACGGTGCATTTCAAACTCAGGCCCTGGTGGCCAGATATCCCTGCATGGTCCTTATCTTCGTATTTCTCCAATACATGCATCTCCTCTCTTAAAAGCACTTGTCATGCCTTCATGCTCCATCACCACTTTTTGCAAGGGAAGGCCTAGAGGTATTGGCTTGGAAAGTGCTCTGAGTCAGACGTGCCTGCGCATGCATCCTTGAAGTGCATTTCTCAGCTATCACCCTTCTCTGCATGGAAAGCATAAAATGAATGGGAGCCAAACTGTAAATGTTCAGGAGCTCATTATCCATTCCACCAACTCTACTTTATTCCTGAACACAGGTCAAGATCCTGTGCCAGAAGTCCCTTTTGCTTGCAACTCTGTCATTTAAGTCAGAGAGGGAGCACAGAGGGCTATTCACACTGTTAACTATGTTGCTGAAGAAAAGGGTATAAGATGAACTAACCAAAGAATCAAACATTCCCACCCTCTGGTATGAGGCAGGCTCAGAAGATCTAGATAAGATGTTAAATAAAGGATGTGAAGGTCAGTCTCTCTTGCCCAGTGTGTTCTTGCATGTTGCGTCCCTAATACAAACATTCAGGAGATATACTGAAATTTTACTCATTCTGCCATTGTTCCCCAAGCAGGAGCCTTGCAAGGACTGCATCAGGATGAAATTAGGAATTTGGAAATCACACCAAGTTCTTTGGGAAAAAATGAGATTATGAGAGAGATGGATCAGATCCAGTGCTATTGGATGTTAAAATAGGATCTGCAAACATATAGCTCTGTAAAATAAACATTGAGAGTGTCTGCAAATATATGTAACCAGATTAGACCTATTGGCTAAGCACCTGAGAAAGTTTAATACAGATAAGTTATTCTTTTAGAAGACAGGCTTCAGTAAACAGATACTTTTACAACTAGCTAAAAATCCATTTACACACGATAAAAACAAATAGAAAAAGCCCTACTAGTATTCACTCAGGTGGCCTCTGCTGAGCTGAAAAGATGCCCATTTTGGAGACTCACTGAATGCTGTCAGTGTGCCATGTCCTAGCATGAATCCCATTGCTCCTCAGTTCCTACTGCTTTCCAGATGTTCCCCTGATTGCTCCTCTGGCACGCTCCAAGGCAGCATTCACTCTCTGCACTTGATTTTCTGTGCGTCCACTGCGAGCACCACCCCACACAGCCCTTCAGGCTTTGCCTCCTGCCCACCTCACCCTGGTGGCTCAGCCAGCAGGGCAGTGGGATGTAAATCCAGTTTGTCTGTAGGAAACATGCAGGTGGCTTAGGAAAAGGCAGCATTGTGTTAGTAGAAGAATACTGCTCCTGATAAAGAAGCTGGTAGGTAATTCAGAATAGTTTAGGGTATTTATAAGTGACATTGCATACCTCAGGTGCCACAGTACACCTCAGGATGCAGGTCCATCCCCATATCTAAGGAGATTTTTGCCTGAAATCCCAGTAGAAAGGCAAGTGGGATCAGACTGGCTGCTGACAGGTGGAGTGGCTTGCAGAAATATTCCTTTGACCCTCAAAAGTTCATCCAAAATATCAGCTTTTTAATCCAGCCCTTTCAGCTGCTCACATCACTCTGGCATTTGAGATAAAGTTTTTGTTTACTAGGGACATCACAGTTATCGAGGAGAGGAGAAAGTTCTTCACAGAGAGAGCTGTTAGCCGTTGGAATGTGCTGCCCAGGTAGGTGGTGGAGTCACCATCCCTGGAGGTGTTCAAGAGGGGATTGGACGTGGCACTTGCTGCCATGGTTTAGTAGTCATGAGGTCTTGGGTGACAGGTTGGGCTTTGATGATCCTTGAGGTCTTTTCCAACCTTGTTGATTCTGTGATTCTGTGATTCTATCCTCCTCCACTCCATTTTACACTCTTTAAATAAAGTTCCACTTTGAGATTTTGTTTTCTTCAGGCCAACCCACCGGCTGTGCCATTTGACTAAACTTCAAAATGAAACACACTAGGCTGGAAATTACTTCCAGGCTCTCCAAGTATCAGTGGCTCCAGTGTGTTCAGGGGACTCTGGTTAGGACTGAGTTAGCAGAAGCATCCACATTTCTTCCTAAGGGAAGTGCAGCTGCAAAGCAGAACACAAAAACAAAACCACCAACAATGAGAGCCTCCATGTCAGCCAGCTGAGTAATAGGAACATTTCCACAGCACACAGGACAATCTGCTCTCATTCAGGGTGTCCAAGAAATGTGATATTCAACATGTCTCTGCAACTACCACGTTATACCTTTGCTGACTGGTGTTTTAAAGAAAAATGAGTAGGATTTTTCTGTTAGAATTAAAACGAAATCTTTAAAACTGAGGGAAGAATGTATCTTTTTCTCTGATTTTACAAGAGGCACCGAAAACTGACCTCTGAAAGGTACAAACAGCTTCTTTTTTAGTTAAGCTTAATTCAGATACCTCAATGACTCTTTAATAAACTTTTTGGTTCCTGAGGGGAATCATGTCATGAAGATCAACACAAGTGAACAGCATTTGGTCTTGTTGCCTTGAGTAGAATCCTAGGTGAAACTTCTCTTTTCTTACCCTTAAGTACAGCCACTCAGCTTGCCAGAAGAATTATTGCTAAGAGAGATGACATGCTTACCACAGGACACTTCAGATCAAACCTGTAAGCCCTTGCAGTCTAAGTCCATACTGGAGATATTTTGGACAAAGGCTCAACCTTGCTTCTTTGTCCCCACTTCTTGCTGAGGGTGTCTGACTGGCCCTTTTCTTTTCTTGAGGAATTTTTGGAAGAAATGTGTATGCTCAGCTCTCTGTTTCTTTCCAGAAGCAGAGTAACCCTTCTGCAGCACTGCCCTGTCCTGCATCCTTCTTGTTCTTCACAAATCTGACTAGGAAACCAATATTCAAGCACACCAATTCACCTGGACCAATACTTCATTCTTGGATGAGAGCAGTCTGTAATTGCTCATATAAATCCAATTATTTTCATCTAAAGCATCTGAAAGCCTCAGCACGTATTCACCAGACTACAATTTCCTATATTTCATTCTTTCTTCCATGAGGAAAAAAATCTGTTATGGATGTCATAATTCCTGCAATTCCCCATGAAGATCATCAATAAGTCAGTGAAACTCATGAAAAAAATACATGTTAGTAAAATCATTGGACTAACCAGACTGTTGGCTTGCTCTGTCCAGATGAAAAAGAGATTTTTGCGTCTGCCTCCTCACCGAAGAACTTTGGTTCACCTAAGCTGATATCAGAAAGCAGAGAGTAAAGCCACACCATGATGAAAAAAAAAAAAAATAAAAAAACAATAGAACCAAAAGACTTAGGACTGCAAGTGTTTTGACTATCCTGTGTATTGCTAAAAATCCCCAAATTCTAAGAGGATAAATTCTTTTACTGTGTCATTAGCAAAACTGAAATTTACAGATTGCCACAGGACTGTCTTGTGTTTTGTATGTTCCGTGCAGTAGAACTGAAAATATTGCAAAATATGTGTTTCTGGATTAAACAAGGATATTGATTTATTTATTTCAGTAAGAATATTGATTTATTTACTATGCAGGCTCCCAGGAGTTGTATCTTTCCCTTAAAATCCATTGATATTGGTCACAGTGACAGAACCATACAATAATTTACTTGGCTGTAGAAAACAAGCAAGTCAGTCTGCCGCCTGTGTTGAAGTGCATGAGGAAAAAAAAAAAAAGGACTGCAGCACAAATGTTTGTTCATCTCCCATGGTTTTTAAAAACATCAGCCTCAAAATGAGGCGTTTGCACTGGAAATGACAGCCAAAGCCCCACAAGAGAACGCAGCATACGTAGCAGTCAGACTGCGTATTGCTTTCGTATGAGGTCATAACCGTAGGCTGAGGGAGCCAACATCTGTGATACAAGAGACCCCTTGAAACACAAATGGCTTTGGTATATTTTAGGAAGACAGAGACATCTCCTGGACAAACTGTAGATTTGCTATTATGTCTTCTATGCTTCTAACACATGCAAAAAGTTACAATTCTCAGCAATTCAGTTGTGTGCTAGATAAGAGGGGTTCTCCTGGTTCCATATTTTGTTATTTCTAACAAATTTAAATGTACTCTGTCATTGAAATCAAGGGGGAAATAAAGAATGTGCCTACAAATAATAGGAAATAAAATTTTAGGAGTGTGGCCCTAGTGCCTGGTAAAAAGACAGGGAATTAAACTGTTGTTGTTTTGGTTGGGTTTTTTTTTCAGACCTTTATTTCATAAACTCATTTCACCTCTCAAACTTCAAAATCCTCTTATGGCTCTGTAACTTCTTGGATTACCAGCATATCATTTTGCTATTGATTAGAAATAAGTTGGTTTTATCTTTTATTCAGAACAAAATGTATTATGCCATATTATACAGACATTGCTTCTTATTTTTCCAGTACCTTACCAGTTTTGTGAGATGCAGAAAATTACTAGGAAATGTATTACTATGTTTTCTATTGATTATAATTCCAAACGGGACATGTGACATGTTGTCTAGGAGGCTCTCTAAATAGTACCAGATTGCCTGAATGTGAAGTCCCTGGCTATTGTCCTTTCAGGAGAAGAACAGCCACTGTAGTTTATCTTCATGGTGTATTTTTGTTCCTGCAAGGAGTTTCCTAGATGAATTCTCAATGACTTGGAAGCTAAATCACACATTTGATGTAGTTAGGGTTGTTATGTCTTATCCAGTTTTTACTGTATATTTTATTTCCCAGTGTTTTATAAAGATAAAATGCAAAATAAACTTTCTATCAGGAATTCCTCTTACAGCAATACAATGGAAACAGAACCAGTAGACTTTATGTTGCACAATGAGCAAATGGCTTCCTCTGTGACTGACTACACCAAGGATTATTTACAGATCCTTGAAAGAAAACCTAGGTCAATGCCCTATATGAGTTGCATTGTTTCATGGCCAGTACTTTTGCAGAATGTGAAGAGAATATTAATGTTGCATCTGGAGACAACCAAGGAACAACAGTATGAAGTTACACAGCTCTGTGTGGCAGTTACTGCAGTGTTTCCAGAGATGTACATTGGCAAATGTGAACAGTCAAAGACAGATGGACAGCAAATAAAGAGTCATTGCTGATCAGTTGCAAACAGCAAGGACTTGCACCCAGATCTCTCCCTCCAGGGTTTATATACAGAAGTGAGTTGCTGCAGTTAAGGACACTCAAAATTCCTGTTACCGTTGTAAGAAAGGGAAACAGAGAGGTGATTCGATCTATTTATGTGCTAGTTTTTCTCCTTAAGGTGCACTGGTATGTTCAGTCATCCTCCATTGACACACCTTGCCTTCACCAAGGATCTAGCCTGCAAATTCTCTCATTCTCTAAGTTAGGATACTTCAGTTAAGCACCTAAATCACAGCTTTTGTTGTCAGTCCAGAAGCAAAAGCACACAATATTCAGTGGCAGGAACAGCTGCAGACAAAAAAGCTATTGTATTTTTCTTTGAGGTTTAGGCTGATTTTAATGTTTTTATATCTCCTTCACCTCAAAAAACATTCCCTAAAGCCAATGATTAGGTGAAAACCCAGTAAGACTAAGACAGTGCTGTTCAAACCATTCATCAGGCCTGACTGAATCTGGATTCTAGGTATTTAACATATTAAACTGTTTACAGCGAGTTCACAATATTATATTGGGAATCATTTCTTAAGTAACAGCTTATTTTTTCCAAGCACTTTCAAATATACTTGCACTCTCAGATAGTTGCTGTTATTTATCAGTTAAGATAAAGGTTCCAGATACTGCTTATTTCTTATCACTCTTTCTAGGACTCCAGGATTTTTAGATCTGTTCAGTTGTAACAGTTCCAATAGTAGTCTTGCTAACTGTGGTGGTTGTCAGTTTGAGGGGTTTTTGCTAGATGAACAGAAATATGAAGTAGTAAGGATGCATGTGGTTTGCTTTCTTGCATAACCATTTATCATTTGCACTTTATGACCTTTTTGATTAATGTTTTATTCTACTTGGCTTGCAAGAAGTTACAGCAGTTTCCAGATTTTATGTCTCTATATGCCATTAAACGTCATGCTGGCTTTCCACTTCTGGGTCTGATAATGATGTATTATGGTAGCAAAACCTCAATGTGAATTAATGCATTGTCCATATTGGCTTGTAATTTTTAACAGGTCTGTAAATGGAACAATCTTGTTTTTCAAGACTTTTTTAAGCGACAGGATATTTTTAAACACTGTGTAGTCCATGGGATAGGACATATGTGAGTTTGACAAAGCCACCACACTGGACCATAACAGTTTTCAGAACTCCTTGTTCTGAATAGTCAAATCCTTTTCTTCTCTCTGAGAACATACAATGAAAACTCATGTTCTGAAGGACTTATCAGTTATTTCAAAGTCAAGCCCAGCAAAATCCTTAATACCAGAAGTCTGTCACTTTCAGTGGTCAAGATGGATACTGCAAGATGGATATTTAGTACTGCACAGACCAAAGAGTAGCAATCACATCTCTTTCCTCAAAGTGCTGCTAGACCTTATTCAGAAATGATGGAAGTTTGGTCATCTGGAAATCACAGTCCTGACCCCCTGTGAACAGTAATAGTCTCATAACAGTTTTGCAAGGAGATATATTAATCTCAGTGTGCTACTGTGACCCTATTTTTTGGTTCAGTTTTGCTGACTGCTCTGACTGGTTTGCTATGCAGTAAGGCATGATTTAGCATGCTGGGTACTGCATCAAATAGGTGGGATTAGGCAATATCAGTGCACAGGTATTTTAACTCATTTCCTATGCAAACATCTTTGTGCAAGTGTCCTCTTAATTGCTCATTATCTTTGCATTCAGAGAGATTTGACTTCTCCCTAGCTTTCTCACCTAGAGCCATCAGTCATCAGATTTGGCCAGACAAAGACAAGAGCAGACCTACAAAGCCAGGCTTGCTATTACCACCCAGTGAGAGGTGGGCTGTATAGGATGGTGACTGCTTTGCAGACAGAGGCACTGCCATAATTTCTGTCATCCACCCAAGAGGAGCAGGAACAGCAACAGCTATTAGACACTCACACTCTCCCTGTCAGGAGTGACTGAGGCCCAGCTCCCTGTTCTTGTACAATTCAGAAGTCTGAAGCCAGCTTCATTTTTCCCCACAGACAAGCCTTAGCTCACTATATATATAATTGAAACCATTCTAAGGAATATAGTGCTGCAACAAGGAATAGTATGAGATATTTTTCCAGTCACACTGAATACACTTTACTGAAGTGGTCTCTCCAGTAATTTTGCAAGGGCATTTGCTATAATCCAGGTGATTCTTGGAGTCTGTTGCACCTAAGGGAACAGGCTTGGATGTTTAGCGCTTTAGTTGTGTTTCATGAAAGAATGTCATATCACATATCACAGAAAGAGGATATCCCTTTCAAATTTACTTTTGAGTCTACCACTTAACTGAGCAAATACTTTGTGAGAAAGTATTTCTTGAGACCAAGTACTTTCCACCTAGGACAGCAAAACCCCGCTGTGGCTGATGTCACTCTCTATTGATAAAGAGCAAGTTCAATCATGTAGCTATGGTATCATCACTGAAGACTTCCCATCCCTGACTAAATCTCTGGACTGTCTGCTTTAATTCTGCCTCAGCACAGTGGAATCTACTTTCCAGGCTGCACTGTGTTCCTAATGGCTCTTCTTTGATTAATGTTAGATACAAAGAATCAAGAGCAACAGAAACCAAGAGGGACTACTAACGAAATCCTGTTTTGGCCAAGCATGACCTGAGAATTTTACAGCTTTTATGGTGGATATTGACTACTTCTGTTCATCACAAACTTAGAGAAACTGAAACAACAGTTTTCTATTTACAAAATTCTGTCAGTAGGCAGTGAAGAGCAGTGCCCACATCTGTGTGTTAACAGCCTCCAGCTCCTGAAGCAAGGTGTCAGTCAGTGGCTCTCCTTAGTCCAGTCCATTGTCCGTATCCCCTGGCTAATTCAAAGCTGCAGAAACACGCTCATGCAGCAGCCCTGATGTGGGCTTTTACCTCTTCAGATACTGTGCTACAGGTGGTCTTGAATTTCAGGTACAATGTATCAAGAGTTTATTTCTGAAGTTGAGAAATCTTAGTTATTTTCTTCAATCTTTACACCACCTTGTGGTAGGGATTTCTGGCTACCCTTGACAAAATCTAAACAAAGCCATATGACGAAAATACAGAACAAACACAATAGAAAGGGAAAGACAAGTGATCACAACCTTGAATTTGATACAAACCATGCCAGACAATACTTAACACATCACCAGGAGTAGTAAATAAGATATTTCTTTGTGTTTGATGTGTGTCCATATATACTCATCTCCACATTATACATAAAGGGATGTGTGATGCCCAAGTCATGGAAGAACCAAGAATATAGCAGAACCAAAAGCATGCACTCACAACGTTGCAGAATCACATTTGTTTCTGTATTGCATTCTCCTGTGCTCCAGGCTTTTGACTGGCTTTCTAGTTCAGTTGAATGCTATATCCACACTTAGCCAAAGCAAATAAATCAAGCTGGGCCCAAGCTGCCTGTACAAAGCCATCTGGAAGTCTCTTGAAGACATTCCCTTGCGAGCTTTTTGTGTTCTGGTTTTGTGCCAGAAGGTAAAGTATTACCGGACAGATCACCTGCATTTCATGGCACTGCACCTGAGTACATATGTCTTGCAGACCACACCTGACTCTGCACAAAGAAAATTTGTCTTTTCAACTGCAGCAAATTAAGCCAAAGATTGCATAAACTGTCTGTTGATAATCCTATCTTAACTGTATGACAAAGTGCAACTACATCATCACTATTGATAGCCACCAGGGACAGAGATGAAGCTAGTTAGTGGGATCAGGTTTCAAAAATGTTGGTAATTGATAATAACAGTCTTGTTACTTACTTTCCTATATTTGCTTTTGTCAATCCAAAAAAATAAGAAAAAAAAATAACATTTTTGAACTCCCACTAGGCTCTCTTTTTCAAGGATATTGAATATAAAGCACATACTAAATATCAGATGTTATGTATCTCCAGCCCAGGTCCAGTCTTTTGAAGAAGCAGATATTTTTGAGACGAGAAATGTCACTTTCTACCAGAGCATGAAACTGCAGGTTTGACTCTTTGATAAAATATGACTATCCAGGTGTGTCAATACTTCCCCTCTGCCTGAGGCAGTACCTATCAATCCTCTATATCACAGCTGCCGAGTCACTTGCCTAGACAATAATGCATGTCCTGTCTGATTTAGCTGACATTCACAGTTACATTTCTACTTCACTGTTTTGGACAGGCAACAGGATACCTTTGAATAAGAGTTATGGCTTGTAGTAACATGTATTTTCAGTTGTATGGGCAATTTTAATACATAGTGTCAACAACGTTGACCGGTTTTGTACAGGACAGAATAGATTTCTCATTTTCTCAAAGTTTCAACCACATGAAACAAATCTTCCATGGGAGTTTCTAAAATATCTGTCACTACAGTCTCAGTACAATTTAGGAATTATAGAACAGGAATGAACTTAGCTCACAAATTGATGATTAACGCCCTCTCATTGGTGGTTTCAGCACGGTCAGATGTGACAGGCAGGCTTTCTTCAACCAGGAGTCACACCTAGGCCCCTGGACCATACCTCTCAAATCTACCAAGAGTGTCAAGATATATGTGTCCCTGTTTGTCCTCTTCATACTTCTGCTCAACTTCAAAACTTAGATGCAGATATGCTTTCGTGATGATAGACTCTTTTCCTTTTGCTTTCCGACCTTTGTCTTCTTTTCTGCTTTGAGTTCAGCCAAAATCCACCATAAACTACAGTGTTGTCAGCTGGGAAAAAGTCATGTGGTGCAAACATGTTGACAGCTCTGGTGATTCTATCACTTTACAAATCAATTTGCTTTGCTCATGGAGCTAGACCATTATAGCACCAATCCTAAAAACCACTGCTGTCAAATGCATCCTCAAGAGGCACATACGTTTCCTAACCACTTTTAAAATGCTTTTAGCCACAAAGTGATTTTTTTAAATGGTAAATACATTTTGTATCTTGCATGGCATCTCAGTAAGAGTCTTTTGGCACAGACTCAGTCTTGAGACTTTTGTGCCATTTTTCATTTACAACTTCATACCTGCTCACAAGCTAGTGGTGGTGGGGTTGTGTCAGAATATTTCACTGTGGTCAGTTTGTTATTTCCTATTTTCCTTCAGTCTCACTTACCTATCACCTCCCATTCTTTTCTTTACACTTCCTGCAAAGGTGAGGAAATATCTGTTTAGAGATTATCTTTCTATTTGATATTCTTTTGTATTTCTGTACAATGCCTAATCCATTTTCTCTTGATCCCATACTCAAATAACACATTTGGCTGAGCTCCAGTGTCAGAAACAAATGCATATAGAGCTTTTTCAATTTCTTTCAGCAGAAGCATGGTCTGAGCAAGAATTCTCATATTGTGCCTTAGAGAGTTTTGTGCCTGGCATTTCCAGCTGGCTTCTTATCCAAATACCAGAGACATCTAGGACTGCTGAGGCTGCAGGATCAGGAAAGGTCAATATACATTTAGCCTGGTGCAGCTATAGTGCTAACCAGAACAGCTAAATGAGCTATTTAAGGTAGCTGCCAAAGGTTTACACTAATACCTGGCTCCTTGTCGAAACAATTATCTTTGCTAAAACTGTGCTTTTATGTTTCTACCATATTGCTGCAAAGGAATGTAAACCTTTGAAATGCCAACAGTGAAAGTTTGTAAGTCTCTCCTTGTACCCCCATGATAAATGTGGGATGGGGAAGTTTTAACAACAGACTTCCAGTGGATGGATGTACCTCAATCCCTTATATGTTCCACCACAGACAATACAACAAACCGACTGAAGTTTTCTTCTCCCTGTTCCTATCCCTCTGCCAATTTTAGACTGTGACATGCACTAAGAGTTCATCTGAGAAATGCTTGGCAATGTTATCATATATTGGCATGATCCCCTGCAAAACCCTGAAAGGTATCCTATACTCCTTTACAATTTTTTGAATACTCTTCAGTATGTTTATTCATTTAACTCCTTTTTTCTACACCTTTTAATGCAGTGAAATCAGCATTTTGCAACATCTTCAATAGAATATATACAAACTTACCACCAGAGTTTACCAAAGCACAGGTGGTGAAACTTGACCTTGTCAAAATTTTGTTCACTTTCCAGCTGATGTCTCTAAAAGTCCTCTACATACTACATGAGCAGAAGAGACTCAAGTTTGCCCACGTAAATCTGCCCTTTGTACTTTGGCGTACACTTATGATTGGGACCTAATTCTTTCAGATGAAAAAAGTTGTACATTTTCTGGTCCTTTGTCTGAGCCTGGTATGGCCAGACATGAAAATGACATGGAAATTAGCAGATACATTCTTATGAAGAAAATATGAAGCTCTGGGCAAAGGGGTTTTTTTCCCTCCTGCTCTGTCTGGTTTGTCTGGTGTTACCAAGTGAAGCAAGCCTCTTCTGCCAAAAGGAAGTCGTACAACTTTCCAAATGAGGAAAAAAAATCTCAGTCAAAGCACAGGATGAATTTGAAACATCTGCAACAATCCAAAGAGGCCAGGCATAGACTGAAAAGAAAGCCATGGAACAATTTATAGTATCACATTGTTGCTGCAAAGGACAAAGAAAACATGTCTCAGCAGCTGGCCTTGTGAGGAAAGAAGGTCACCAGTCTCTGCTCATACTTTGGTCGACTCCAGGAAGGGACTTTCCTAACAGTCCATGTCAAACAGGAGATTTCAGGCTGTGATGAAAGCTTAGCAGCATGCCTGCACTTTCAGAAATCAAAATAAAGGCTCAGTCTTTTATAAAAGCTCTGCCACAGCTGGGCAGTGAGTTAGCGAGACTCCGAATTTGTTATCCTGTGGATCACAGCCATTCTCAAAGCAGCAGTGGGTGGCATGTGGGAGGTCACTCATGCCCTCCCAGGTGGCCCTCAAAGCTTTTTCTGGCACAGTGATGAAGCATCATCTAATCTTCAAGCTGTGTTACTTCCCACTGGTGGAAGGTCAGGTGAGGACTATTTTGATGGTTTCAGAAAATCGTTTGCTAACTATATTTGTCAGGTGTTTCTAGGGTGTAAATCCCTCTAGAAGCACACTACTTAAAAATGCCACAACTTCACAAGAAGTAACAAAGTCATAGAAGAAGAGAACTAAGCTACAAAGGTATGTCCAGACATACAGCGCAGTATGGGTTGCAAGCAAGAAACACAGGCGAACTACTTAGGAAGACAAATACACTGTTATCATCAATAGTGAATATGAATAAAACCAAACAGCTGTCCTAAACCATCCGATATTTCACTGACTTATTAGGTGCCCATGTGCAAAAGGTACAGCACCTTACAAGAACAAGATGAGAATTCTACCAAAATATATTCTGGAAGAAGCAGAAGATGACCAGGTGGCTTTTCTCCTTTTGTTTTTTTTTTGTTTGTTTGTTTGTTTTGGGTTTGTTTTTGTTTTTGGTTTGGTTTGGGTTTTTTGGGGAGGGTGTTTTTGTTTTGTTTTGTTTTGTTTTTGGTTTGGTTTGTGTTTTTGTTTTGGTTTGGTTTTTTTTTGGGGGGGTTGAGTTTTTTATGCACATAGATACGTTAGAACAGCAAAAGAAGTGAGAATGGAGAGCTTTCATAGAGGGTGCTACCCTTGCTATAGCTAGAGTGGGACTGCTTTTTTTGGATAGTGATATTGCAAGGTAAAAATTTAATTTGGTGCAAAATGACAGGAAATTACTAAAAGTCTTCATTATTTATGAGTAATTATGTTTTAGTTCTAACTTCGTGATTTGGAGGAGATTTTCCTTTTGGGGGGAATCTCTGTAGTTAATATTCTCACTCTGATTACAAAAATTACACTGAAAAGTAAATAAATAAGTGGAGCTTTATTTAACTGCATGCTGAAGTATCACAGGGAGAATGTTCCCTGTGATTAATGTGTTTTGGCCTGCTGAATAATTCCATTCAACAATTCACCAGCATAACTTGCTGTCACTTTTCTCAGCGTTGATTTCAGATGCATAAGCGAACTAATTGCCATGTAGAGCAACAGCTTATGGTGCAGAAACTGAGACTGTCTAACCCAATTCTGAAAGTTCCACCTAGTTTTTACATCTCTCTTTTTAGAGAAAAATCTCACTGTCATGAAAATCCTTCAGTTAGTAGGGAAAACATGTTTACAAAGAACTTTGAAATCCACTTTTTTCAAAAGGAAAAAAATTATTTTTAAAAAATGGAATTTTAAAAACTATCCTGTACTCACTGTAATGAAAACAGGAAATTAAATACCTGCTGCAAGGTATTTTTCCAAGATTTATTGATGAAAGGGTTTTAACAACATGTTTAACTGTCTAACACATTCTGCAACTGTTACCGTGAAGCTCCTGCTTTCTGTGCAGCATTTGTTGTCCCCACTTTAGAAGTCTCCACATCACAAAGGGTGTAAAAGTTCTTTTTAAATTTAAATTATGCTTATTAAAAACTTCAGAATTGCCAGGAGAGCCACTGTGATGAAAACTCCCTCATATATTTTTCCAAGAAGATTTACAACCTACATTACACACAGCATTCAGCCATAAAATCAAGTGAAATGTGCAGACCTGACACACTTCCTCTATGCAACAGAAATTAAAATATATATCCCATGAATGTTGTCATAGTAACATATGGGAAACATTAAAGGACGTCAGCGTGGTGAACAGGTATAATTTATATTACTCTAAAATCATTACCCCACACGTCGCTCATAAATCATCCATCTTGGGTCTGTAGCACAGAGATGTTCAACTTTCCATCCTGTAGTCATACTGTTCCAACTAACAAAACAGGTATAAGTGCTGGAAAAAATGACTTAATGTCAATTGGGTCTTACAATCTGCTCAGTAATAGAGATATACAAACTTAAAACCAAAAAAAGGCTGGTATCAGTTTCACAGTTTCTAAATGGATGCCCTGTATACCTCTATATTTAAAATTAAGCACATGCAAAAGGTTTGCAGGACTGAAACTTCAATCAGTGCTTTAAGCACATCTCAAGCAATAGATTCCCATGCAGACTTTTGGACCCAAACATATTCTCTACAGCCCATGCTGCACTAGATACCACTTCTTGCCCCAGCATTACAGACTAATGCTACCTACCTTTTGGGATGACAACTTCCAGAGGAGTTTTTCATAAAAGGTTGGTGACTCTAAGTATTTCTAGGTTTGGCTGTCCTTTCTGAAATGCCAAAGAGCTAGATAGTCACACATATATGTGCAAGGGAGCTCCTGCAAAAGGAGAACTCAAGAGCTACAGCACTTGAAACATGAGCAAGAAAATTTTTCCTAAATCCTTTAGGCAAAGGATTGGTTTCTTTAGAAAATACTCTTGGTCTAGTTAGCTGTTTAAAATTTAGCTTTTTTGTAAAAGCTCTATGGTTCACCTGCCTGGAAAATGGAAATTAAAAAAAAAAAATAGTCAAAGCACATGTAGCCTAGCCTTATAGGGAGTTTCATATGGTCCTGTTACTTCAACAAGCATCAGTGTATCGACAAGATCCAGCTGGGGGCTATAATGCCTCCCTCTGGAAATTAGAGTCCACTGCCTATTTTTGTGCCAAAATAATTTAGTTCATTTTAACTTTAATGTGTTTCATAGTCTATAATGGCAGTAAAATAACTATACACATTTGATTTACATAAAAAATACTTCCTAAGCTATCAAGTGAATAAAAGATTTTAAAATATCCAACCATTATTTCACAGGCTGTCGCAGTGCTTAAGAAGAAATCAAGCATTTGACACATATACAGCATTATTTGTGTAGGCTTTTGGAGAATACTTTTCATGTTATTTGATGTGTGATGATAGTTACGATACTTTTTTTCTAGTGTTTAAGCAGCTGTGGGACTTAGAAAATAAATAAATAAATAAGAAAAAAGTAAAGGCACCAGAGATACAGGAAAGTCAATATAAAAAGTATTCCTTAAACTCACTAAAATCTGTCTGTTCAAAGGTGAGCATAAGAATCAATATTTAGCTCACCCCATTTGAGTTAATGTCATTTTTACTGTAGCAGAAGGGATTGAGCATGTGACAAAGGTGTCTGGGGTAATCTCCTTTGGGGTTAAGTGGCACCGCTATGGAGTACTTTCAACATGCAAATGTCGTGGAGCTGCTTACCTGTGACCAGGCTGAGGTGGGGACAGCCTAGGCATATGTGGGTTCAGAAGAGGTCAGTCTGCTGCTGAGTCCAATCTGGGACTTCCTGCCACAGCATCAGTGGTGACACTGACTAATTGTCATCAGGTGGGGTTTGGTATTGGTTTTGTAAAGATCTGTATATATTTCATTTTTTCGTCATTAATTTCATTAAAGTAGTTTTGGTTTTCTTTTCCACTTCATAAGTCTCTTCCTTATTCCCTTTCTGTTCCCCTTTGGGAAGGGAAAGAGGTTAATAGAGAGCATCTGTCAGCTATTTAGTGGCCAGCTCAGCCCTTAACCTTGACAGCAAGTAACCACAAGCCTTCCTTATCCTTTTCAGTAGTGGCTTCTAATACAAGAATTGAATGTTGTGGACAGTCTTTCATAACAGATTATTTTTGCTTTGGAAGCACCCTCTTTTGCTTGTTTCTTTACTGATTTCTTTACGCACATGCCTCTGAACAATAGGGCACTTCACAGTGATTTAAATGTCTTTCATGTGCTTCTTTTCCTATGTTCTCCAAAAGAATCATCTTTTCTCTGATAATCCCTATTGAAATCAAGTTATTTCGTAGAAATATAATCATGTTGAAAACACTTTTTTACCTATTAAAATGAAAATCCTAGAAGACTGCATGACATATACCTGATCTAAACCTTTGAGTCATATTGATTTAGATAATCTAAACAGCTTTGCTCTATTTTGAATGATTGAGTCCAGTTTTAACAGGTTTACATTGCTGCTTTGCTTTTCTTTCAGAACGCAACAGAGTTCTCAAGTCCTAATTTCCATTCAACTACATATATTAGACAATACAGTGAATTATAAGGCACCTAGTCACTGGGATCTTACCCCTTCTTGCAATGCAACCACAGAGTTTGGAGAAAGTCCAGCCTTAAAATTAATGAGTGAGTGTGATCCACAGAGAAATAACTTTAACCACAACTTGGCTAGACCTTAAACTCTGTATTTTTATTGGTTTTGGCATCCAGCTCTGTATTTCTAATGGATTCACTTCCCTTGAGACAGGTAGTGAAAGAAAGGTGCATAGTCCTAAACTTGAACCTTTTGTGATGTCTTTGCTTTCTTTTCTGAGATTTAAATAGCATTAATTACATTGTAACCAGAAAAGTCAATCGCCTCACAGTACCACAGCATTTGGCTTTGTTCCAAGATGTGAGTCCCTGTGCTAAGAAGAAATCACATTCAGCCAGGACTTGTTCCAACACTGACAACAGCCTTGGGATCAATGCTGTAATGGCTTTTGGCTCTCACTTCCCTTGAACGTGGATTGTGTAAGCTCAGAGATCCTTAAACACAAGACAACCAGCACCCTTTGGAGCCATTGATATGAATCATGAAAATGAAGATATCAGGATAGAATACCATAACTAACCCAGTGAGGTCTTTGCCTTCTCTGCCTGGTGGACAGCAATGCTGAGAAGGTAATAACCACAGGTAACCACCACTGTTTGTTCTGCCTGTTATGTATCACAAAGTGATTATGAGAAGATTAGGGAGACCTCTGTGATCAGCATCTTACCCATGAGAAAGGGACTGCAACCACTGAACTAACACACTGGAAGCCAAGTGGACTGCTGTGCATTTCTGTCTAAGGAACCTGCCACTGGATGGTTGAAGTTTTTTCTTTCTCTACAGGGAACAGCTATGCAAAGCACAAGGCTGCATGTTAACAGAACACTTTCTCTGGGCATTTGTCACTAAGAGGCTACAGCAGGTGGCAGGAGATGGGACCTGGGAGACTTGCACCATTGAAAGCTACATATGAACTAGCCCAAGGCTTTCTTCATACTCAGTGGTAAGAAAAAGGCACTTTTAAAGCATTATTCATTGTTTCAGATACCAATTTAGGATGAGATGGATGACACTCAAAAAAATGGCTGTTTACCATGACTGCTTACCACAGATGTCTATTTAACACTGCCCACAAGGAAAATCAGCTTGTGAACTCAGGCCTGGGCTTGCATTCACTCACAGACACTTCAGTTGAGTTTAAGAAATCTCACTCAGACTTCTCAGCAGGTGTTCTGGATAAAGTTGAAAAAACACATCTGGAAGATGAGCTTTTTTGTGGACCTGCTTTTCACCATCAGGGAAAACATGGAAGTGAGAGCCATGGGGTTTAGAGTCACGAGAGATGGTTAGGGGATCTTGTAACAAAGAAGATAACAGAATAAAAGCCTGCAAGAAAACTAAGTAGAATAAATTCAGGAGCTGCCAGCTAACACCCTGTAGAAATGTATGTAAATGAAAGAGATAGGGCCAACTGGGAATTCCATTCTAAAATAAAAATAAAAAACATTAGAAGAATTGGAATAAAGTATCCTGAGGCAAAGAAAGAAAAAAACAAGGAGGGGAAAAACAATAGAGTCACCCAACTGAGTCAGAGGTCTTCAACAACAGGAAATACAAAGAACCAGATAACAATACAGAACAGCTAAGGACAAGAATTAAAGCAAAGCAGGAGCATTCAAAGATGGGAAAATCAATACAGATGCCATTAGCAAGTGATGCAGGAAGTACCAAAAAACATTTATTATATATACTAGATAGAGTAAGGTCATGAAAATAGCCCTGCCACTCTCACTAAAAAGGTAAAGTCAGGAACAAAAGATCACAGAATGTTGAGAAACACTTCATATCTATATGTCACAAGTAGAACAGCCAGCTGTCACCAGACAGGAGACCCATAGCCAACCACTGCAAGAAATCTGGTGGCAACTAAGGAAAGAGCAAATCAGAGATTACTCAGGTAGTCATGGATTATTTAGATAAATTAGGTCCACATAAGTTACAAGTGCTTAGGGATAAGCACGTCTGCTTCATTTGTGCTCTGAGCTGGCCCATCATACAGTACCTGCAGTCCCAGAGGCTCTGTGGCTTGGTTGGCTTGGTGTGAGCCCAAAACCCAAAGGGACCAAAGCTTGAGAAATATACCAGCCTTCCTGCTTCTTCATATCAAGTGCCCAAGAAAGGAAGTATAAATATTTCTGTTCTGATTAGTTTTATCTTGGTTCAAAAATTCAAAGACAAATAGTGCTTAGAATCCCCAGGCAAAGACAGTACAAATAAATAATAATTTCTTTATTTTGGTCAATATTGTGAAACTCCCACCAAGCTTCTGTACCTCTTTAGATAACTTTGCTTTGTAAATTCTGCTGTGCCAAAAGCCCTCCCATCAGCCACCCAGAAACTGTCCTGGCCCAATATAAGGTGTCAGCAAGACACCCACAGTAATCTGTGGGTGACAGAAATCCAAAATATCTTGAAACATCTTTAATCTCTAGAAAGTTAATAAACTATTTGCTCCACCACAGACATTCCTTTGTGGAACAGATCTTTCCAGCTATGTCTACAATATATTGAACTATTAATGTAATGATTAGCATCATTAAAAATGTTTTGTCTGTTGATAAATCCTATCTGGAACTAAAATAGTTTTATCTTAGGATTGCACAGAGGTCTGAGCTTGGACAAGGTGACCTCCAGAGGTCCCTTCCAATCCCTAACATTCCATGATTCTGTGATCCTGAGGAGCACAGCATGGATCCCTCTGCAGATACCTATTTCATCTCCACAATGACCATCAGCAGGTAGCTCCAGCCTTGAGCTGTCTTGCAAAAGGTGCAGTCAATTTGTGTGCTCCTGCATCTAAACTGACTGCACATTATAAAAAACTGTTTGTGTTGTTCTGCATCCATGGTATGCTTAGTCCATAACCCAGACAGGCTTCTAGACATTGCTGTGTACATTATTATTTTTAAAAGTCACTAATTTTGGATGAAGATGAATACTGACTGATTTTTTCCCAGTACTATTCATCTCAATATTTTTTAATTTTTTTAAATTTTGCATAATTTGACAATATGTGACTGTATATTGGAAATGAGAAATAAAAGATAATGTATTTTGATCACAAAAAAAACTATTTGTTGAAACCTTACAGACATCCAAAGCTGTTTGTAGCTCTTTTAAGTTTTAAATAACATGTAGCAATTAGAGTAAAGTTTTAAATTATCAATATATAGTTAGGGCACTGGAGTTCTAATAGCAGCCAGAATGGATTCCTGTGAGCTATAGGAAAGGGCTTTAAAGCCTCTCTAAAAGATGTTTATATTTATCCCTGAAAGTTTAACCTCATTATCATATAAATTTTGTTACCTTTTTCAGTTTGGCAAAATACTTATTTACTCCAATAAACAAGAAGAAACTCATGTATATATATATATATACATATATATATATATATGTATGTAAATGTTACATCAAGGGCAAAGCAACGACAGCTGAAGTCAGTTATGGTTCCAGCCTGTAGCCCACTGAGTGAATTTTCACCTTTTTTTTTCACATTCTTCACATCTATGACAGTCAAAACTTCTCATACTGTGTTCCACCTGAGTGAAGAAAGATATTATTTTGAATAGACAATTTTGTCTTTAGAAGCTTAAAAAGGGCTCTGTGGGGAAGGAAAGCAGATGCAAACTAGTTTAACTTCCCAGACTGGCACCTAGAAAGTGCTGCTATAAATTTATCCATGAGTTCATTACTGTCACAGCAATTAATTTTATTTGCAATGAGTCTGAAGACACATGGTTCATCCATTTCTTAACTGCCCCTTAAGGCTCCCTGGGCAGACCACTACAGGTATCCCAGGGGACACCATCCCAAAAACTGTCTCCATCCTGCATCCCTCTGCCCTACTTGGAGGGCAGTCTGGCTACCTGAGCTGCCAGTCTTGTTGATCACCTTTTCTGCAAAAAAGCCCAGCTGAATCCCAAGCAAACTTGTTCTCAATGGAAAAGCCAAATTGTGTTCAGTTTTCTCATTTCTTTAACTTCATGGCAGTGCAGATGAAGATTATGCTGTCCAGCAGCATTTCACTTTTCTAAGCGTATGCTTCCCCATAAGCAAGGTGCTGCACTGGAGTGCAATTGCACCCACCTGAGAGCACCTTGTCCTTGGTCAAAAAAAATCATGGAATAAGTGGCTTTAACTGAGTCCCTGTGCACTCTGTTCTGGTCAAGGGCAGCTTCCCATTCTGAATATCCTCTTCATTTATTTTTGGTTTGTGCAGATGATCCTTTCCTTTGGGGAGGAGGCGTGTGCACAGGCAACTGCTATGAACCTTTTACACCTGGAAAGAATCTGCTAGCTCTGTTTAATTGAGCAATTTAACGAAGTGACTCTTTCAGATCTTCTGTGAAATTAATGGCAGATTTATTAGTTACTTCAGCAGTAGCAGGATTGGGCTCTTTGACTTCATCAGGCATGTCATCCATCTTTACATGAACAAGCTGACAGGATGGGGATTGAAATTTCACAGTCTATGATATATTTAGAGATTGTTTAGATTGAATTAGGCTATGGAAAATACTGTGCTGACCAAGATAATCATCCTTCAGATATTGATCTAACCCCTGTCTGTTTTAATTTATTCTTCAAAATCACATTGCCTGCAGCTGCCTACTACTGTCTTAGTAACAGCTGCTGGTACCCCTGATTTTTCCCCAATGGAAATCAGTGGTGAAACCCCAACTGACTTCAGCAGTGTAGGATTGTGCCTTATGAGGCCTCTTCTCAGCATTGTGCCCCATGGGGCCCCCTTTTAAGCAGCATATTTCCCACTAAAATCAATGCAAGTTTTAAGCCACAGTGCTGAAAATCAGACTACAACATTCCACCTCATCCCATTAATACCACATTTAGCTATGGGGCATGGTAAGGGGAATACACCCACAGAAGTCATGGCTACAATGCTGCCTAGGCCAGCTATGAACAAATTGGTGGGAGGGATCAGGCAAGGTGCCAGATTTCAAAAAATGCTGTATCAAGGCTAACAAACATGGCCCCAACAGGGCTAAAATATCCCCAGGAGACAATTGTACCACCATGGCTTCCAGCACTGCTTCCAGCATGGCTTTAGCTTGTTCCAAGATAGCTAAAGTATCTCTGGATGGTGCTGCCTTGTCATGCTTTGATTCAGGCACATTTTTAGACCTTTACTGAACTGATTCTAAATATAAACTTGTGGACTAGCTCCATAACCTGGTTCTCCATTACGACCATGGTGTCAGATCACAACTCTAAACACTGAAAAGGGCAGACAAAGAGAATGACTCCTTGCAGCTCTGAAAACTGGGGTCCTAGCCAGCAAGGCATCATGTGGCATAAGACCTACAGGACTCTTAATGCTGTGACACCTCCTGCTAGATATAAGGCAGGCCCAGCGAAGCAATTTTGCAGAAAGAAATATCAAAATGTTATGTTAGCTCAGTAAGTACAACTCCGGCACTGGTTTATAGACTTCACATCACATTGTAGTCGAAGCACACTCTGAAAATCAAATGGAATTTAATCTTCAAAGTCTCCTTTCTCCTGAAGGGAGAGAAGTGAATTAAAGTGATTTTTTTTCAACAGGTTACATGCTGCACAAAATAAATGTAAAACTTTACCACATCTATACAGATTTGGGAGTTTACAGTATTATAAAAGACTGCTCCCAGGGCAGAGCAGTAGGTTGCCTGATTATCTTTCCTAGGATTCGAAGCCACAAGGAGATGTGCCACAGCCACATTCCTCAGCAGAAAGAAGTGCAGCTGGGCTGGGGCATGAGGAGCTGTGATCACCAGCTGGAGGGAATATGGTAGATCCCCGGGTCATGCCACGACCATGGCATAAACTCAATTTGTCCATATATGAATGAAGCACTACCATCACTGGGATTGGCTGAACAGAGCAGGGGGGTTGGTTTAAAGAACTAACATCTATGTCCAGGGTAAAGAAAAAAACACCGGGAAATTAAGGACAGTGGTGGAAAGTTCAGCAGCCATATGCAGAGCTGAGTTTATAAATACAACCCGTTCTTGTTTCCAAGCTTGCAGATAGGATTCGGATTTGAGCACCAGTGGAAGACACCTTGACCGTCATACAACTTCTCAGAAGGGCGCAAGAGCTCGACAGATGAGGGCGCAGGTTCAGCGCAGGTTTTCACTGGGGTGCGGACGTTTCACAAGGCATGCTCTCTGCTTCCCACAAGAGGGCTCCGCAGCTTCACTCTCCGAACTCTGATACTGAAGGTAGGGCTTGTGAATAACTAATCTCACCATGTCTGGCAAGGCCACGGTGGGGTATATATTGTCACAGGCTCGGCGAGGGAAGTGTCTTACCTGCTAAGAAAGCCTAAGTCACCCTTGTGACTCCTCCTGAGACAGAGGAGCAGGGTTAGCGCCATAGCAGGGAAAGAAGCTTCTATTAGAGAAAGAGAAACAGTTTTCAGGCCCCCTGGGTTAAGAGTTGACAGATGCGCTTACACGGGACTCGGTTTCGAAGTGCTGCCATGTGGAGGAACATGTCTCAGCTTGTCATGCGGAGCTGCAAACAAACGTAACCCCAAGCTGGAGATAAAGGGCGTGGTACAAAGAGGGGTGGATTCAGCAAGGCAAAATTTTGCAGCAATGCCCTCCACTGACGGGACAAGCAGCAGAAACATGAGAGATACAAGACAGATATTTGCAGCCAGGCTCATGGGCATGTTTCCTCGGCTGGTACAGTGCTGATATGTGGTCACTAAATGAAAAGTGACTGGAAGAAGCACAGTGTAACCCTGACTGGATCCCTCCCTCACCATCTTCATGGGCTCCCTGGGGGAGTCCTTCACTGTGAGAATTCCTGCCCAAGTCTGCAGAAAAGAGCACCCAAAGTACATCAGTCCCCTGGAAAACTCAATCCTGGCATCTTGCAATATATAGACACAAAATTCACCTCCTTCTGCAGATATGAGAGAGGCCAGAGAGAAGCAGTATCTTAAGCAGTGCAGTGCTGGTGAAAGTTTTTCATTTCTCCAAGTGTTTGGGGTTTGGTTTTTTTTGGTTTTTTTTTTTTTAACTAAGAGCCAGATCCGTGCCTTCCCATAATGAGTTATAAGTGAAAACCAGTACCACAAACATTTTCTCCCTATCATTTCTTTTCATTAGTGTGTGCTGGTTCTTGCTTTATCTAAAAGGAAGCAGGATTAAACTGCAAAAATAGAGTTCTAGACCATCCAAATTAATTTCCTTTTCCCTCTCTAAGTGAGCTATTTATAACAACCCAGAGATCCTCCTACAATGATTTTATTTCAGTGCCAGAGGGAAACCTAATGTCAAAACCATAGTTCGTACTCTGTATGTCACGTTCTTCTCTTTCCTCCCTTAACTTCAAAAATGATTACAAATATTTTACAGGATGGTTACTACAACTGGAGTCATATACAATCACTTTGACATAAAACATCAACCACAGCTACACCCTAACTCCCTATGTTCTCCTTAGCCTCAGTAACACCCTTTCAGTAAATGGCACAACCTCAATTACTGTATAAAATTCCTCTTGTGGCTTAACAGTTCTGAGAAAGGTATAAGGGGAGACTTTCAGCAATTCTTAGGACTACAGATCAGAACAGATCCTTACAGTGTTTGCAGAGCAGACGAACAATAGACTCTTGAAGAGCAAAACACACAAGCAAGTGGAACAGCCAGCTACGCTCAATGCACACCAGCGCTGGAAAAATAAATGTTTGCACAAAACTGCACAACCAGTGTGGTCACCTAATGGTGTTGCATATATTGACTAATTCCAAACATTTTTAACTTGGGTTCACTTCCAGGTGCAAGAACAAACATTCAGTTCACTCAAAACAGCTGAGGTCTTATGTAGGTGTGGAAGAAAGTGGTCACAATTAACACCTTGTTCAAAGCTAGCAGAAGCAATACTTTTGCCAGACCGTTGGTGCAGTGCATTTGCCAACCCTTTTCTGCTGCATTGCTGAATATCAAGTATTTGATATATATAAATATATTTTTATTTTGATATATATAAATATAAATTTATTTTTATTTTTTAAAAAAATTGCACATTTTTTCTTTCTTTATCAATGATTGCAGTGTTACTGTGGAGACCAAATCTGCTTGTTATTTTAATACAATATTTTCCTCAGGCAGAAGTTCTGTTTCTGTATAGGCCCTTTTATATCACCTACACTCACAAGCATTTGTTACAGGAAAATGAAAAAAACCCAACAGAATAATGAAAAGTTGCGATTCCCTCTTTTCATTGTGGTCTAAGTTTAGGAAATCATGTCTCAGTGACCTTTAGTCAACAAGGAATTTAGAAGAGCATTTGACTCTAAACACTTGGTAATGTCCCATTCAAGTAAAAGTGAAATATATGCTTATGCACTGAAGTGCATCTTCTATATTGCTGCAGGGGGATTTTGCCATTTAAAACACAATCAGATCATTTAGATTAGAGATTTCCCCCATGAGGGGAGAGATATAAATCAGTCCTCTTGGCCACTCATCCAAGCCATCTGGGAGCCCCATGTCAGGCAGGGTGAGAGCTCCTCAGACATGCAAGCTGGAGCTCTTGCCTCTTCCAGCTGTTGTCTCCAGTGCAGGGGTATTTCTGAATGTTACCTGAGGCCCACTCAAGAGACTTAGGTGCTACTGAGGGCAATTGAGCTGGTTTAGTTGAGATTTCCTTTACAAAGGATGGATTTTCTAAGGAAAGGGCTTCATGAGGACACAGTCTCAAGTTGTGCCAGGGGAGGTATAGGCTGGATATTACGAGGGAGCTCTTCACAGAGAGGGTGATTGCCCATTGGAATGGGCTGCCCAGGGAGGTGGTGGAGTTGCCATCACTGAAGATGTTAAAGAGGAGACTGGATGAGGCACTTAGTGCCATGGTCTAGGGCTGGGTGATCGGTTGGACTGGATGATCTTGGAGGTCTCTTCCAACCTGGTTGATTCTATGATTCTATAATATGCAATCCAGTGCATCTAGGAGTGCTATCCATTTTCTCTTAAGTAAAATGCTGCTTTGCAGAATCTGTTTGTCAGCAGCAAAGATCCTGAGAGTCAGAGGTCCCTTCAACTTAATATCATGTTCATCAGTGTCTTTCCTCAGTATCTGCATAAAGTCTTTTCCTCTTTGCGTTACAGAATCCATGCTTGAGGCAGTATAAAGCTAGTGAGGTATTAAATCAAGTGTTGATTCATACAAGCAAGTGGAGCTGGGTAATATGAAAGCTCCAGCATTTTGATGGGCATCTCTACCAAGTCCACCTAATCATTACAGCAGACAGCCACTCACAGTCAGACATGTCTCTGCCTAATGTTCCATGGTTATATTCTGCTCAAGACAGTCTTTCTGTTAAAGAGCAGAGGAATGACATCAAAAAATAAATAACAGAAGTAGCAGCTTAATCACTGCAACTGTCAGAAGGATAGCTATGATAAGCAGTTCTGCTCTCAGTGTCCTCTGGTATTGGGGCATGGGGTATTCCTACATAGGTAGACTGCCATCCACAGCCACTTCCAACTCTCCTTTATTAGCTTTTCACAGAAAGGACATTAGCACTTACTAGTACTAAACAAGAAATGTGTGTCCACACTTTTAATTTTAAATTGTCTTCCACTATTTTATCAATTTTGCTTTCAGCTCCTACTATTTTGACTAAGGTTCAGAAGCTTCCTGGAATAAATGTGTTATAAAGAGAAATTTCCTTGGTCTCTGTTGATGGATTCAGAAAACTTCGAATAAGGAGAATCAACTGGTATTTGGAATAAGTTGGGAAGCATTTCTGCCTATTTTATAACCTCTAGACACTTTTTGTCTGCTTTAAAATTCATTGTTGGTTATTTAAGTCAGGTTTATAAGCTAGTCTTATTCCATGCCTCTCTCAGGCATCCTGTGAATCCTGTGCAGGATTCAATTTGCCAAAGATTTATGAGTTCTTCCCATTCCAGAATCATATACAACACATGGAAACTGTTGTGCAAGGAAGAGATTTGAGGTAGTCCCTCCCTGGTTGTCTCTCTGTTGGCATTGCAAACTACTAGCTTCTGAAAAGAACTGTCATTACAGTACTATAGCCCTTTTTATTCTTAATTTTTTTAAGATTTAATTTAGGCTCATTTTGTCTTTGAATGCTTTCTAGCCAAATCCTAGCACCAGAGGAGCTATTACTTTTCTACTTTTTGCTGCTGAAAGCCCTGCTCACCAAGAGAAGTGAGGCAACAGTGGATGCCAACACAGAAAAAGCAAATGGTCATTAAAACAGCACTGCCTGTGTACATGCCATACCCTATTCCTGAAGGCCTGCATTTGAAGGTTGAGCTGCTGTGTCAAAACTTTTGGCTTTTTCAATACTAGCAAACACTGGTCTGATATCCCTATAATATATATGTGCAAAGGCTGCCAGCTTTTGCAATTCTAACTTCATCCTCATTCTATCCTGTAGTTTCCTGTCTGAAGGCTCTGCTGGTAGAAGAGAGATCTTCCCCACAGGCTGAGCTTTCATTTCTAAGGCAAGTTTCCATCCCTTATGGCTAGAGAAAAAGAACTTTAGGAGAAAAATACATGTGTCACCAAAGGATAGGGATAGATTGACAACTATCAGAATATTCTATTATAAAATAATTGCTTGATTCTGCCAGACTAGGTTTGCCAATGCACTTTTGCAGAGCTCTCTTGGCATCTGTTTATCACAAAGTACACCTCAAAACATGAACAGGCAGAGGTGTTCATACAGTCTTCTCCAGCAATGACCATCTGTCCCTATTTACAGGAGGATAAACAGATTATCTAAACTATCATGTAATGCTGATTAAAAATTCAAGAGTGTTCGAGTTAACTGCAGATGGATAAGGGATTTCCCTGACATACCCCATGCCTCTCACTTTAGGATTTTGCTTCGTGGCTGTCAGGCAGTTGGAAAGCAAATTTTCCAATCACCTCTATTTGCTGCATGTTAGCTCAGTTTGAAGAGTAGCTTTGGTGCACAGGAACTAGGCACCTTTCAGGAGAAGCTAAACCATGTGCACACCAGAGCACTCTGGCTCCTAGTGGAGGTAGGAGGTGTGACCAGCTCTGCAGGCAATCAATTCCCACCCACTGGGGGACAAGCAAGCCAGACTGCAAGACTAGTCTAGTCTCAGGTAAAAACCTGTAATGTCACAGAGTTCAGATGAAAAGCTTCAGCGTGCACTGCTTTAGCTACTGATCCTTTCCTACTGCTCTGAATTAACCTCCACCATAAAGAATTAATAATTTGAAAGTGTGATATATTTTGTTACCTATTTATCTAAAAGAAGGCAAAGAAGGTAACTAATAAACCCAAAAAACACAGGATGATGCCCACTTGCCCTCGGGTCAGTAGCCTGGCTGGAGCTGCACTGAGGACACTTCCCTGAACACCATTTGAGGCACACAAATTCTTCCCTCCTTTGGGGCATCTCCAAAGACTTCAGACATCTCTATTTAGACACCGGAATCTAGCCCTGTGTAACTGCTGCAACAACATCACAGCCATCTGGAAAGAAATACAAGTGAGTTCTTCCTTCCTCACTTGGGACTATTAACAGACAATAGTTAATATTTTGCTACAAAGCTCTTGCAGCATGAGTAGTCATCTATCCCTCTGTACTATATGTCCCTGACAGTCCCCTTCTGTCCTCCTGCTGCTTTATCCCCGTTCTGTACAGATGCACCAGGTGTAAGGTGGGGGGTATTCCAGAACCAGGCAGGAGAGCATCTGAGCCATTAGCTCACATTTTCTGTTCTAATGTCAGAAGATTCAGCCAAATAATTACAGCACACAGCTGGTGCCTGCTAATATACTTTAAATTTGATAATCTGTCCACAAGCGAAGAACATTTTGATTCAATGCAGGCTGGAAAGACAAGGCAAGAGAATTGAATGAGACAAGGTATTTCCAGCATGATCTTTTTCATTACTGTGCTTCAGCTCTATTGACTTTAAGACTAGAGCAACAACTAGGCAAACAAAAGATGTTTCAACTTCAGAAGTTATACAATTTAATAATACTATCTCTTTTTCTTCTCCAGACATGCAGAGCCTTAGCAGCCTTTCTCTGTAGAAACCATGTCTGCTCTCAAGACCAAATTCTCTTAATTGACCCATCTGAAAAAGAAATGTGTCAATTATATATTGATCAGCTTAATCTCCTTCCTTCACAAGGTAACCTGCTTAGTAGATGAGGGAGAGGCTGTAGAAGTTGTTTACATGGACTTTAGCAAAGCATTTGACACTGTCCCACAGCATCCTCCTGGAGAAACTCTGCTCATGGCTTGGATGGGTAAAGGTTTCACTGGGTGAAAAACTGGCTGGATAGACTGACCCAAAGAGTGGATGTTACAAATATAAAACCTGTAGAGAGGTAAAATGATGTCTTAAAGCTCCCCAGCTTCTGCCGTAATTATTCAAGCCTCAGAGCTGCTCCCAGTTTGAGAGAGCTGCTGATCCAGCATTCCCCAGCCTTGGAGGGTGGGGTGGGCTCCTCAGATGAGACAGGTTTTCTTCCAAACACTTTTTGTAACAATTCCTTGCAGCATTTAACAGTTTAACTCACTGTTTGCCAGACAAAGCCCATATAAGGGGGCAGTTTGTGACACAGACCAGCTGAGAAATGAAGAAATTTAAGCTTCTATTGTTCTGACTGGAACATGAAGTTCAGTGCAGCAGAAACACTCCTGGCTCTTCCTATAGCACTTCATTACCTCAGTCCAAGGAACCTGGTTTTGCACCATGCCATATATTCTCCCTACTGTACACCCACAAGTAGACACATACATGCACTCCTTATTCTTCTTGCATTACAGGACTTCCATTACATCAGCAGCCTACGCAGCTTGTGCTCAGAAAACCAAAAAAAAAAAAAAAAAAAAAGAGGGTAAACTAATAGCAAACATACACACACAGAGAGACAGAAAGATAACTGCATGGGAAAATGTCTTTCACAAAGATATTTTTCACGAAGTCATGGGACCATTTGTAAACTGGGGTAATGAGGCTAAAGGAGTCAAAAATATGAAGTAAATTGGGGAAACCATCTTCACAAGCAAAGAGAAGTTAGGGTAATTTCTCTGATCCTACACAGCATGCAGAGAGTAGCAAACCCCAGCAGGAATAAATAGATTTTTAAATGAACTTATTTCAGATCACTTTTTCCTCTGCTTATCTGTCATGATCAGAGATGGGACCTATCTATCACACTAGATGATATGCTCTTTAGCATGGCTGAGGTAGCCATGCAGGCTCTGGAAGAGAGCTCTGCACTACTTTAGGTGTTAGTGATGGGCATGACATGGATCTTGGCACGTAATGAAAATTTTAGCTTGCATTCAAAACCTTCTTAGAAGTGCAGTCAAATGCCATTTATCCAGCTAAACAAGCTTTAGCTCTCTTGATAGTTTCTCTGCTCCTACTTTCATTATTTATTAGGATAAATTACTGGGGTTATAGGAATGCTTAACAGCTTGAACCAAGAAGGGAGTTTTCATTATCAAAGGTGTTGTACATGCACACAGCAACAGACAGCTCTTGCCCTGAGAGCTCCTGAGCTGAGCAGAAACAATAGGCACATGCTGGGAAAGGCAAAACGACACAGGGTCAAAAAAAATAATGTTTGTTCTGCAGCAGTCAGGAGCAGTGATTGCACAGTAAGCACTGTTTCTACACTTAGGCACAGTGTTTTCAAGTCTTTTCTGCCTTGTTGGGGCAATTTGCATGTAAGAGTTCCCACCTGTGTGTTCCCACCTAGGACCAACTGGGATCCTGAGCATTCCTCCCTGCTTTTTTTGCCCAGTTTCCGGATAAATCATGTCATTAATTTATGTTTGTTGAACAGTAAGCTCCTCCCAAATATTTTTTGAACCTTTTGGCTCAGAGCAGCCAAATTTAAGAGAGGAATAAAGGTCCTAACATTATTAAGTTTCTGGCAAGATCTATAGCAGTACTAGGTAATCAGAGAGGGGGAAGAGACCTCATTAATACCCTCACTGAGAGAAGGACAATATTGTAACCTCAGCTCCTTTCAGAAACTGGGCAATTCCCATACAAGTTCAGTCTCAGAACACAAAATTATTAGAAAATGATTTACTGTTGCTTCTGCTGCTCTTGGGACAATCCAGCCATGCAAATGCTAATGATTTGGCTCATAAAAGTGAAAGAACATAAAAGTCATGTCACATTCATTTCAAAGATCACACAGAATCACAGAATTAACCATGTTGGGAAAGACCTTCAAGATCATCAAATCCAACCTATCACCCAACAGATTTATCATTTTATCTTCCCTCCCAGGGGCCCATCTTTTCTTAAAGAAGATATCTTGACAAATCCTCCTCCTAGCAGTGCTGGGATAATCAGAGCTGTCTTAAGTCTTTCCAGTCATGGAGCAATAGCTGATTTTTCCCATCCATAAAGACAAATATATGCAGTCCTTATTCTCAAAAGAGCCCCCAGATTTATTTTATTAGTGACAGCACAGCTGATTCCCAGACTCTTAAGGGAAAGGGAGGCTGTGAAGATAACTGCTGAGTATTGCAGAGCTGGGTATCTTTCAGGTGCCCCCAGGATAAGTCCATTCTTCCCTATTCCCTAATCAGCTCTTCCTGGATCTAGCCCCTCCATCAGATGCTGACCCTCGCTGCCCTACATGGCTCACAGCAACCTGGCCTCCTTTGCCTGCTGCATATGGGGAGAGGTGGCACAGCTGCTCCTTCCCACATTCATTATGTCATACCTGCATCCATTCCTTTTGGCAGGGCTCACTTTACTAGAAGCCAGGCAAAGTATTTCAAAGTGGAATTTAGCCTGTGTTTTGATTACAGAATACATTGGTGTGCTCATCACCATGCTTTGCTTCCTTACAGAGCACCCAAAAACATGTCCTCCACAGTGTCCAGTGAATGCATCCCTAAAAGAATTTTGTAAATACCACATGAAAACCACCTGTCTCCTCCACAGCCAGAAGCACTGGATACCAGGATCAAGGCTGCTGAACAACTCTCCAATGCTTCCACTGTGCTCCCAGATGTGTGCAATGGTGAGGCAGAAAACAAATGGTTCAGAGGTAGAGCCAGCCACAAATGGGAACTCCTGAGGGTCACACAGTTTTCAACTTTTGCTGTGAGAAGCATTTGGAGTAGGGAAGCAAAAAACTCATCTTAGTCAGAAAAACTCGTGCCTTGTGGGTGAGGCTCAGAAGGACTTTGTATATGGGAGCCTTTGGGAAGGAAACTGAGGAGTTGGTGTGACTCAGCACAGAAACAAACAACATGACCACAATATGCTGATTTGTTGGAAGCTGCAGCCTGAGTGACAGAGAAAACTTCAAAATAGTGGCACCTTCCTAGTGCTTCACTGCCCTGCAATGCTCATTACTTTCCCATCTGTGGAACTAGGAACCAGAAGAACCCATGGCACTAGGAAATTATTGCACCTGTGTTTCAGGACAATGGGACTGGAACATGTTCTGCACACTCCCCAGTGCAATATTTGGTATGTGGCACCACCCTCTCATCTTAGCTAAGCTTCCTTCATAAGGAACTGTCCTTAGCAAACAACCAACCTGTATCATTTCTGAAAAATAATGGATTACTGGTAGAGAAAAGAGTATGAAAAAAGTGGATGGATTTTCTTTGCAAAACCCACTCTGCTGAGTATTGTTTTTGGTCATTTTTTTGCCAGAGTTTAGTTTGGCTCCAGCTTTTGGGCCAATCAGATGGGCAGTCTGGTAACTCTGAGGGATTTGGAGTGAGCAGTTCCAGCACTGAGCTGTCTCCCAAAGGCAGCCATCAGAAAGTGAATCAGCTGCTATACTAACAAAAATGAATAAGAATAGAAAGTAGATTTCCAGTCTTCCTGCTCTGCAGCAGTTTTGTTTTTTCTTGCAATGGCAGCAGTGATTACCTTATCTGTGCGTACCAGGCAACCACACAATCCAGGAAAAGCCACCATCCCAGAAATACCCATTTAATAAGTCTTGGCATATTGAATGGAGACCCAGGAAGGCAGGATGCTGCACAAGAACATATTCAGACAGGCTGTGTGTCAACAAATACAGACCTGCAGTATGAGGTAAACTAAATTTCCAGGAGCGAACTAGTAGGAAATCCACCCTCTGTAGGAGAACATTGCAAGACCCCTTATTCCTCCAGTGGGTGGAAGTTTCTTTGCAGTCACTGACTTCATATAAACATATATTTTGATCTCCAAACCCATATCCCAAGGTTGGGGCACATTTTTTAGTATTCTTGGAGGCTCAGTAGATGGGTGTGTGAGCTGTTTCCTCCTTCCAATGTCCCAGATCATCAAGTGTCCCCATGTTATGGGTCTCAGAGAGCTGACTGACATCTTCCCTCAGAGAGCCTTCAACTATTTCACATATTAGGTAACTGAAAGTTAACAGTACCAGGGGACCTAGAAAGGCCTGGCCAAATAGAGACAGAGATTATATGATTGCTTTGCATAAATATATCAGGAGGTTAATCACCAGTGGAGGGAAAGAGCTATTTAATTAAAAGAATATGTTGGCAGAAGAGCAAATGGTTATGAACTATCTGCCCATGAATAAATTTAGACTGGAAATTAGATGAAAGATTCTACTCATTAGGGAAGTGGGGATCCAAAACAACCCTGAAAAGGGATGACTGAGACAAAAATCCCAAGACAGTACCTAAAATGATAGCCTGCAGTTGAGAGGACCAGACCCAGAAACCCAAATGGTACCTCCCCTTCTTATGCTCCTATGCTCTTGATGCCAATTTGAAGGGAAAACTTTCTTATCTCAATGCTAACCACATGCCCTAATACACAGAGACAGGGACTTGTATCTCAACAAAGAAAGGGGAGAAATGCAGGGAAGTGCCATCGCATTTCACTGCATCGCATTGCATTGTTGTGCTGGACCTTTTCCTCCTGCTGGCTGAAGCTTAAGAGCAAAGTCTTTCCTTTTCCCCTCAAAACAACCAAAGACTATAGATGATTTTGCATCCTTAACAATATACCAGTTAAATCCCAGTCCATGAAAGCAGCTCTGCAGCTGTAAAACCAGAAATATGTATATTTATATTTCATTGTGGGATGGCCAAGCAGTTGCCCCTGCTCCTACCGTAATGTGCTAAACTCATCAACACATACTCAGATGCTGAGAGAATAGGGTAAAGGTACCACTGGAAGTGAGATTTTCTGTTGCCTTTTATCTCACTGAGTATCTTGGGTGGAGACTGTCTTTCTCCCATCAAACTGTCATACACCACCTGCCCTGGAGAAAATGACTTCATAAGGTCAGTGGAGATCTGTCCCCAAAATGGTTTGGCCCAGCAGAGTGTGTATGAAGCTTTTAAAGCAGACACATAATTTTACCTGCTATCTGCCATCAGCAGGTTTCCTCCCACCTCGCTACAGGGACAAGCTTTAAATCTGAGCTGCAGCTTTGCTGTGTTTTTATCAACAGTTATTATCCCAGGGTCCACTTTCATCAACTGCTTGAAGAGAGCATCTTTCAGGAGCAGCGTGTGACACTGAAACAAAACACAGAAGTTTCTCAGGGAAGAAAATCTTAATGCAGCTCATCAAGGAGACAGATGGCAGCTCCCCTCCCAACAGGCACCATGGGGGCTGAGTTTGCTCAAATTCCTCTCACTGCACTTTGATGTATTCCATCAGCTGTATGAAATTAATTCCAATAAATTAAACCTCTTCAAGGGACAAATGACCCGGATGAAAACTATGGCACTAGGGGCAGTCAGCCATTTGAAACTCCATGGTCTCAGAGGCAAGGGGAGCAGCACCCTTTCACTCTAAAACCCCAGTTGTTGGCTGTATCATAATCATTAGCTGAGGGCAGGCAGAAAAGGCTCTGTCAGCAGCCTTCAGGATCCAAACCTCCTTCTTTATAACCACAGTGTGCCAGCCCATTGATTTACAGTGATCAAAAATCAGCCCAGCATACCCAAGCCTGAGAGCCAACCTTCCTTCCCCACCTTGAGAAGGATCCTTGCCATAAATTTACCCAGCCCATGAAGATGCACTCTATGATGAACTTCAACAACTCATCCTGTTAGATACACACAATTCTAAGAACTAACATTCATCATAATCATTGCAAATGTACTTTTGACTGCAGCCAGTGTCTTTACTGCACCTATCCAGCTGGCTGGCTCTGCGTTAGGACCACTCCAATGAATATGACAATGCACATAAGGCTCGGGGGGATGAGCGATGAAGGAAGAGCATCTGGAGCAGGTACTCTCGTGCTGCTGTTTCTGCACTGTCAGCACCAATCTCTTCTCAGCTGTGCAGCAGGCAACCATTACACTCAGCAGGGATATTACTGGACATTTTCTCTTTTAAACTTCAGGAGTAGAAATTTTTTTCAAGGAGCCTGTGCCTACTAATTTCAAGCTTGCTCTCAGGAACACCTGAGTAATGTGCCGAAAGATACTGAATCTTCAAAATTAGAAAGAATCTTCATGGGTTTTGAGTTTTACGTTTAATAGTACTTGATATGAAGCTGACTTTTTAAAGGTACTTTATTTTTTCACCTAGATGACCCTTTACAATGGTAGAATTGTTTATCCTCTATTGCTTGAAGTGTCTCAAATGGAGAAGATATTTTCACAGTCAAATCACTAGCATAGTGATAGTGCATGAGGAGGGAGTCAGGAAATATGGGTCCTCTTTCACCCCTAGCTCTGCTTCTGTTTGCCTGGCTATTAACTGGGTACAAAAATTTTAAGCATGGGCTGGCAGCATGTTATGTTCTTGGTTGTACAGTGTCTTAAGGTTGGTAGATTGAAAGTATTAGCTAGGACAACAAAGCACTCTCTCCTGTTCCTTTTGAGGAAAACAAGGTGAATTTTCAAAATGCTTCCCTTTATGTCCTCTTCTGGATGGAGTTCCTGTAAGAACTAAGAAAACAGAGTTGCTGGGAAAGCATAAAGGATGTGCCTTTCAGGGCCAAATGACCAAATAAAGTAATTTGCCACAGAAAAATCTACCCTAGCACATCCTTATGGTACATTAGATATAAGCTCATAGGCTATCTTTGTTATAATTTATCACCAACAAATATGGTAGGAATCATAAGCATAACCCTTTAAGAAGCAGAATAAGTGGGTTTGTGTATGTTAATGTGGAGCAGCATTTGAACACAACACCCTGATGGGGACTATCCGTACTTATGGTACCATGGCCCCCATTTTGATTCACACTCTGCAAAACAATATATCCCAAAAGCCTAGACCTCAAATTACCAAGGCATTGAAACAAGTTGTAATTTTAAGCACCAAAGTCTCAATTTCATATATGGATAGGAGCAATGTGCATTTAACCATCTGCTTCTGTAACTCATCTACCGAAGAAGGATTTTATGTACTGGTATAAAGTGGGTGTAGCAGTCCTGCTCTCGCTCAGGTGATCAGCAGCATACCTCTGAAATGACCATCTGAAAGAGCCTCAGAATAGTCTGTGTGAGAAAAGGAGCCCCCTGAACTCTGAAGACTTGATAATGATCCATTTGAAGCTTTCTAGACTGATAGCTCAGCCTGGCTGCTCACTGAAGTGGATTCCTCTGGTACCAAAGGAAATGACTGCCTTTGATGTTGTAATGTCATACAGTGGATGCAGACACAGTGGAAGAAATATGAGTCAGAGGGGTAGCAAAGATAATAATTAATGTGAAATAACCCTGCCCCATTAACAAATGAGTGGATAGAGTAATACTGGTGCAAACAGCTACGAATTACACAGCTACTTGCAGTGTCAGGCAGAAAAGCTCTTTGCAGCCCTTAGTCATGTTCGGCAACTTGTCCCCTGCCCAGTGGGGAAACGGTATCTAGCCCATGTCCCAGGAGCATGACACTGTGGGCAATGGTCTGCCTTTTGAATTTCACCTATCATCTCACAACTCCTCTTCAAAAAGGACAGGAAATGTGCACCACTTCTGCCTTTTTGTATGATTCTCCTTTCAAGTTACTTTATCGAAGGAGCCACCAGAACTGTACTACTCTAGCAGCAGAGTTGCTTACTGTGGGATATATTTTTAAGGATACCTTGTTACTGGTGAGCAAATCTGTAATTTGGAGCCTTCCTCAGTTACTCTATCTGAGAGGACAAGTGCCTCCCAGAAGTTATGACAGCACATATCCCCCAGGAGCAAACAATGCTGAGATATATTAAGCACGAAATCCATTTATTCTTATGATTGACAGAGTGGGATCACCTGCTGTGGCAATATGAGCTGCACTTGACCCTAAATCTTAAAAGCCAGGCTCTTTTAATGTTATAACTAACACCCACTTGTGTAAGGACACTAAAAAGTAATTCAGAGCAAGAAAAATTGAATCTGTTAATTGCTTTTATTCTGCTTAATTATTTTTAGAATGTGGACATATTGCTAGTCTGTTCTCAACTTACTGAATTAGGTTAAACAAATAATTGCTGCTCAGAAGGAGATTCAGAAAGAGGAAGAAGGAGGGGTAGAAAGGCAGTGGAAGGATGGAGAAAAAAATACCACAGTTTTCAGAAACTGTGACTTGTTGCCTGTGGGCACTGCAGGATCTTGGCCTTGAGCAACTCCTGCTCAGTGGCAGGATCTTCAACTACGCAACAGTAATTACAAGGACTCTGTAATTCTCATATAATCCTTCTGCATCTTTCTTATGTTTGGCTATGCAAACTTACCAAATGTCAAGCACTGGCTCAAGGTGGTATTTAGGGCTAAGCAAGCCACAGGTGACGGATAAGCAGGAGAAACAGAAAGACAGAAAAAGAACAGATGAGTGAAGCCCAGCAACCTTTAAAAGGCAACTGAACTACAAACAGGAAAATTAAGCCAATTAAATATTTGATGCAGGATTCCCAGAGATGTCATTGAGATGCAGGAAAAGAATTACAGAATGTATTAAATTCCATATTAAATGAAATGCAACAATAAATGTTATAATTATGGAACAAAAATTGTGGTCAGGACTTTAAAAATTATCTGAAAATCAAGATTCTTTTGCTTCTACCAGTTCAACATTGACCTTGTGAAAACCATACAAGGAGATTCAACTTTCTGTCCTCTAAAATGATTTTTTGGTGATACCCTATTCTTATAGATGTATTATTTTGTCCTACCTACTAGAATTATTACAACACTCAACTTATTGAAGTAATTATGGACAATTCATTGCAAATTCTACCCAAATAAAATCCTCAGGACTCAGCCATTTTGACAGCCTCACTACAGCATTGTAAGTCTGACATAAAAGCTAAAATTATATGGATGTAGCACATATAAATGATGTAATAGCAGATGCAAGGAAAACAAAGGCATAAGAAGGAACAGAAAAATCTCTGGGCTGTTGTCCAAGAGAATTCTCTGTGGATGAAGCTATTAAAGGAAAATAGAATTAAATGTGACAAATAAATACTTTAAAATACCATGAAACTGGAAGAACAGAAATGCAACCAAAAAAAAAAAAAGAAAAAAAAACAGGAAGTGCAAACATAGAGAAGCACCTGGTGAAACCACCTATGCTTTGCTGCAAGTGTGTCCCTTTGGTCTTCCATAACTATTGCAACACCAATGTTAATGCTTGCTCCCTGGATGGAGGTGAAGCAGACAGGCATATGTGGAATTCCCTGGCCATCCTTAGGGTGTCAGCCAGCCTTGCTTGTTTTATTTTTTTTATGGACAAAGTTTTACAGACAAAGACAACAACTTGCATGCTTGAAATTGCCACATTTAATCCACAGAGCCCTAAATCCACAAATATTACACAGTATTACACAAAACCTTTCTTCTTTAAATGAGTATGGTGTTATTTTCATTCCAGATGACTTACAGCAAGTAATTAAAGGGATCATTAGCAAAGAAGAGTAAACAAATCCTTAAGCCTCTCATGATTAATCTGCTTTCTTAACAAGTGGAATTGACACTTCCACCATCCCATTTAGTGTAGATTTTTCTGGGCATATACCACATTTTCTTCCTAGACTCAAACCCAAAACATCAACTGATCAGATCTGCTGTGCCTCTACTTGTTCATGAGTAATGAGTCTGTCCTTAGAGTGATTTACAACTCCATCAAGGACTTCCTGAGTTACAACTCTGGGTAAACCATACATTTTCTCTTTGTTCCAGTGCAGTGTGATCAGCTTTGTGCAGAAACAACTTCCTGGAACACATGGTCTCCCCAAAAGTTCAAATAATGTCAGCAACATACAAAGTATTGGTGAGTAATGCTAATGAAAAAAAATATCCAAGTGTTTTTACAGACTTTTTAAACTACTATTATTGTATGATAATAACTGCTAGGTTTGGGTTTTTGATTTTGAGCTTTTTGTTTTAATCCTGGCAATGTCAGATTCAAAAAACCACTTTAGGTAAGCAGAACAAATTATTTCAATCGTCGGTCTTCTTCTTCATAAACATTTGCCTATGGCAGACAACTAGCTCACATTTTGACAAAGCTGCCAGGCAGGACTGTACAGGGAAAAAGAAAGTGCAAGGGGCATGTGGTAAAGGGAAGCCACTTCAATACTGACTGATACAACATTCAGCCAATTCAAACCCTTGAATTCATACTAAATCCATATATATTTATTAAACAAGCACCTGGACACCATTAGAGTCATTTTGTTCGTAAGAGGAGCAGTCAAGCAGCAGCAGAAGACAGCTTCTTCAGTCTGCAGAACAAAATGGAGCAGCTGAAAGTCAAACCCCTTTTCCAAAACTGGGGTTTTGTATGCAGAGGGGATCTTCACCAGGAAGGGTGAACAAGCATGAAGGCATGCTGCTGACTGTATGAAGGAAGGGTCATGATGCCTATTGAAATTGCTACACACTGCAGGCTTATATCTAGTGCTTGTTCAGACAGTTTCAACAGCCACTCTTGCAAAAACTCCCCACAGCAGCAAGGTCTGACTGATGAGATTTTGTGCAGCATCGAGGGGAAGTGAAAAGTCTGAACCACAACAAAATGCAGTTATTTCTCAGCTGAGGCAAAACACCCATTCACTTCCACTTGACCCTGTCTGGCAAAGTCCACATTGTCTTCAGAGAGGGTTTTGACTGAGTCAAGACTCCCCCTGCAAACTTTTGCTCCCAAACAGTGAGGAATCAATGACAGATGATTTTCAATGATTAACTCATAGAGGTGATTGCTGTCTTCCATCCCATTAATTAAAGAGCCATAGATGCTATGGCTAATGAGTGCTTGAGTATGAGCTTAATTGCATATCCACTCATCAATGAAGTGATCTATTGAAATAACTGTGGAGTAGCAAATAATTTGTCTTCACTTTGGAAGTGAAAACTGTGAGATGTGAAACAGTTCAGAAAATTCATAACCACTGTCAATATTCCTATTCATAGATGGGCTGCATCATAGGTTTTGTTCAGGACCCCATTTTGTCTGTCAGGACTGAATACACTTCAGCAGCTATCAGAATTTGCATGTTAAGGTGAAGGAGAAAGAAGAAAAGAAATGGAATTGCACTACTAGTGTCATCTCATTCCTATTATTGTCTTTTTACTCAGTCTGAAAACAAAGAAAACCCAAACCAGTTCAAATAAGATCAGAACAAACCTTTGAAAAGTTAGTGTCAGCTGTGTACAAGCCTCTGAGAGAAATTTTTTCCCCATGTTTCACAGAACACAAGAGCTTCTTTAGCTGTCATGTGGTATCTACCACCTAGCAGCATTAAAAGACCATTTGAATGATCTCTGATGTGCATTTGAGGTGACCACAGAGAGCATGTATTTTTTCATGAAGAAAACAATCTGGAAATGAAGGAAGAATATCTCCTGGTGAATATTCCACAGTCCAAAAAAAAAAAAAATTAAATTGTGAAATTTAGACACTTTTCTTTCTGCAAACAGGGAACAGTGTTTACATGTGCTGTCTACTAAAGGTTATTTAAACACACTGTCTAAGAAAACATGTCTGAGCACATTCAAGCCTGTGAGATGCTTGCAGACTGAACCTTTATTTCTGGTATTCAAGTTCTGCCCTCAGTCACCTAAGATAAAAGGTATGATTCCTTTTCCAACAGAAAAATTTAATGTCTGCAAACTTTTACTGTCTCTGTTCAAATCAGGTTTGATTTTGTCCCCAATGTGACTTAGAGCCACGATTAAACAAGTCCTGTCTGTGAGCTCAGGCTGCAGCCTTTCTCACATATGTGTCCATGCACAAAAGTCCATTTCAGAAAAGACCACGAAAAGTGCATAGCTTAAGAGACAGCAGCCACTTGAAGCCTCCCAATTAACTTTGGCCAAAACCAAAAACCCTCTTATAATTCACCAAAATGCAAGTGATAAAACTTGTATCCCTGTACAGACAACTCGGAGATGAAATCAGAATGGCGCTCACATACCTGCCTTTTACATGTGTGACTTCATCTCAATGCTGTCTTGGAATTCTCAGGGAAAATAAAATAAAATAAAAAATAATAATTAAAAAAAAAAGAGACAGAATATATCCAACACTGGAGCAGTTTAAGGCTGTAGCAGCACAAACTCTGTAAAAAACTCCAGCTGAGCTAATATCCTTCAACCTCTGAATTTGTTATAAAAGATACATAAGCCAAATGCCTTATTTTTTTTTAAGTGAGAGAAAAGGGCACATGGCTGAACTGAAGTGACATGAAGCGGGAAGGAGAGAAAAAAGCAAAAAGGAAAAGAAAAGGGAAGTTTCACCAAAAAGTTTCATCTATTACAAGCAGCAGAAGCAGAGGGCACCGCCTTTGAGTTCAGCAGACACAGCTAGTCTTGACAAGGCTTAACACCAAATCCAGAGCACCAGTTGCAAAACCTAGCTGCAGAGCTAGAGTTGCAAGGGGAGCCTGTGGAGGCAAGGCAGTTGACTCCAGCCCAGCTCCCCTGTAATCCCTCAAGACATCTGCCTGTGGGAGACAGCTAACAACCTGCTCTTCTGGGTCTTTCAGTCTGTCTTCTCCTCTTCAATGTCTTGTGAAAGTTAGGGTCTTTCCTGGTTCTGGGTCAATAATGCAAGAAACAAGCCCTTCAAAGCATTTAATTCAGTGTTTCCTGAGGTTGCAGGATTTTCTGGCCTGTGGAAGTATAAAAAAGAGGAAGAGAAGCATGTGACCCTCTTTTGACTAACATACATGGTTTGGGACAGATGTCTCAACCCAAAGGTTAACCAGTGATATTTTTTTCACTTCATTAAAAGGCATTTTGCTACCATGGCATCCACCACTGCAAAATGCCATCAGCCATGAAACCCAGGGTTGCACTGCTAGGTAGGGCGTGATCTGGAATAATAATCAGAAAATAACAAACCCAGGGTAAAAAACCAACCAACCAACAACAACAACCCAAACAAACAAACAACTGTACTTTTTATTCTCTGGAGGCTCTGCAAAGCTCATGGTTTCATCCAGAAGCTGCTTGTGGTGGGAGCAGCAGCTGGCAGCTCTTTCTGATCCTGCCTCCACAGATGAATCTCTGCACAGACATCAGTGAGCTTCCCAGCCTTTCTGCACCTGTCATTTGTCTTCATCTCTTAAATTTTAATTTTATTTTGTGCTCACACTTTCCACTGTAAAAGCCCTGCACCACCCTACTCATCCTCATCAGAATGCCCCTCCATGGCAGATGAATATCAGTGTTCCTGTTTCAATAAGATAGAGAAATTGAAGCATGGAAATTAAATTACCAGTCCACAGTCTCAGACCTCTCTGAATCAAAGCAATATCTTTTTGGTTTGTAGAGGTGTCCTCTCACTACAAGATCATTTCTTTCCATCTAGTTCTGAGATAATAATATCTCTGTAACTAATCCCTATGGTTGTTGTGAGAATCCGTTCTTCATTGTATTGAAAATCTAAAGCAGTATAAAATATATTAATCATTGAAGATGATGACAAAGTCACAGTAAAGGTGGAAAATGACAGTTATTCTTCTTAATTTTCAGGCTTTCATCTGTGGCAGTATGACATGCCTTAGCACCAATTCTGTTATATCTATAGCATTTTTCCAGAGGAGTTATACAGGTGGACACTGGGGAGGAAAAAAAAAAAAAAGATAAAAAGATTAAAACCCAGGATGTTATTCTGAGCAAAGTATGGACCTCCACCATGAGAAAAAAACCTAAGACACAGACAAAAAAATGTATATGATCAAATGGAAGCGACAGTGGAAGAATATCCATTGCTTTGACGTCATTTAAGAGTAGCATTATAGGTAGGAAAACCCCTCAAAAGCTTTCATGCCCTTCCCTGCTGTGTCCCTCAAGGGTTAAACCACCAGCTCAGTGCTCCTTGGAGTGGGACTGAATTCCAGGGAACTTGTGTAAGCCCCTGGGGACCTGAGAAATTAGAGTCAATGGTTTCAAAATCAAGATGGGCTGGACTGAACAGAAAGGAAGGGACGAGGGAAGAGGCTGGAGCTCTGGTTGGTGATTTTTAGATCCCAAACCAGAAATAACTCAGACTTGCCCCAGATGTCAGCCAGCACCTGGACCTGCTTACAGCAGGCTGCTGTCCCTGAAGCCAGGGAGGGGGCCAGTGTTAGCACAAAAAGTTGGGAAAATCAGGCATCTTGGTGTACAGACAGCTAGCAAGCAAACATGAAGGATCCACAGCATTAATGTAAATTTGCTTTTGCAGACAAATGGTGTAAAAATTGGCCTTTAAACCAGACAGATGGTGTTCAACTTGGCTCAGAGTCCAGGCAGAGGTTTTTCTTGTCTGTGGCTAAAGTTTTTGCTGGCAGAGCTATGTTGTTCAAGATTATGAAGGATTCATACCACTAAACAGCACATCTATGTATAGAAAGTCCTTTAATAACAGGAGTTATTTCACTGGAAATGGAATTCATTATTTTTTTTACTCCTTTAATTTCCAAGTATTTTAGCATAGCTTAGTGTTTCTTAGAATAAGAAAGTATACAGGAATTTTGTATGCACCAGGGGAAGTTTGCCAGTTGAGCTGAACTATGTACACATGGAAATCCTCTTAGTGGAGACACAGTTTATAAAGATGAGGGAGATGTATATCTAAATGGCCAGCTCATGATAGCAAGCTCCTTCTAATGTAGACAAAACTACTGTTTATTTTGTCATTCTGATAAGTGCTACCCCATGATAAAATACTGAAGTATTATACTTTAGGTTATTAAGGTTTAGTTTCTAGTTGCTCTGGCATTTGAGAGAACAAATCTTCACAGAGATCCCAAATAGGAAGAGGGAAAAATAAAAAATAAAAAGGAAAAAACCAGGCACCAAAATTTGGTAGGATCCAAACAGTTTCAATATGAATGAATATGAAGCAGCCTTTAATTAGTTTGGGAGACTTCCCCTTTCCAATTAGAGAATACAGCTGCTCAAATAGTGTCATGTCCATTCAGCAAGAGGCAGGGACAATGTGCCAGCACTTGTAGCATCAATAGGGACTATTGTTCAGAAAATATTGCCATTGACATATTGTAAATGCAAATAGCATTAACTTACCATTCATCTCTCCCTGTCACACTGTGTTTATTTTGCAGTGCTGTCCGAATGAAAGCTCAGACTCTGCTATGCTCATAGGTCCTGTATCACCTAACAAATGTCTGATTGTGTTCCCTGCACTTCCTCCCTGCTGAGCTTCAAGCAGGATCTTGGGCATTAACAAAACCTCTCCCCAAATTGTCCTTTTCCCGTTGAGAATGTTACATAAGGCCTATTCTTTATGTTATTCTGTGTCAAGCCCTTTATATTGCCATTCTACTCAAGGAAAAAAAGGCACTCCTTTGGCAGCAGAGGAGTCAAAAGAACATCCTCTTTCAGGTGAAGGCACACTTCCATTGATGGGTTTTCTCACGTGTGTTGTTTACTCCCATTCTTGCTACAAAAGAGAGTAAGATGTCAGATCCCAGAAGTTAATCACAATTGACTTGCTACTCTCTGTCCTGAATTATGAGTATCATGAAGCCAGTGTTGTTTGATCACTTCTTTTGTAGCCTCAACCTTCCTGCTTTCCCATGACGTTCTCACAGATTTAAAGCAGTTTTATCTCCAATGAACAGAGCATCATTCTCTTATGGCAGTAAATATGCATCTCTGATTTAATTAATTGCAGCACTGTAGTATTTACAGTATAGAAGTGCAGATACCACAAAGAAGGTTGTACATGTATAGGGATGAGTGTGTGTGTGTATGTGATGGAGAGCTGGGAGAGAGCCGGGGATAATTCTATACTGAGCTACTGTAACTTATGCCTCAAATGTTGCAGCTTTCTGTGTGTCCTGCATCAAATCCCATTGTATGGATGAGTATCTTGTAATGTGCTTCAGTGGGAGGTGAATTAGGTCCAGGTCACTAAATGGTGTTGATGGACAGCCAACATGGCTGTATCCACCACTTACTCATTTTCCAGCATCTGCTAAAAATAGGGAAGGCACAACTGATATGTGCAGTGGAGTGTGCTCTGCTGACCTGCTGCTGAAGAACAAGCTGACTGATGTGACTGGGAAAGCACAGATCTCTGCTGACCCTATCTTCTCTTCAGCTAACTCAGAGTTACAAAATCACAGAACCTCTGAAGACCTACAGTCCAGCCTTCTGCTCAGAGCAGGGTATGGGATAGCACAGGTTACTCAGGCCTTTGTCCAGTTGATATTGCAATATCTGCAAGCAAGGAGATTCACAATCCTTCTGGGCCTCTGTTTTAATATTTGACCACCCTTGTGGGATTCCCCCAACTCCCTTAGGAATCCTGATGTTTTTATATTAATTTTTCCACATTTCAAATTGTGTCTGTTTCTTCCCTCAACATCCTGAGAAGAGCCTGTCTGTGTCTTCTCTACAGAAGACACTTTCTATTAGGTATCCGTAAACTGCATTAAGAACCCCCTGAGCCTTCTCCAAGCTGAACAAGCCCAGCTATCTCAGCCTCTCTTCTTACATGTGCTTCAGCCCCTGCTCATCTCAGTGACCCCCCCATGGGACTTGCTCCAGTTTGTCAATGTCTTTCTTGCACTGGGGAGCCCAAAACTGGTCACACTGCAATCTTTTAGGTGGTAAATGAAGGGAGAGGAATCACTTCCCTCCTGCTGGCAACAATTTTAGTAATACAGCCTAGTATGTCATTGCTGCAAGGACATACAGTTCAGCTAGACCCCCTGGTCCTCTCTGCAAAGCTGCTATCTAGCCCCTTGGCCCTCAGCCTGTGCTCGTGAAGTGAGTTATTCTGGGCCAGTTGCAGGAACCGGCACTGATGTTTGCTGAACTTGATGAGTACTTGTCAGCTCATCTCTCCAGCCTGTCCAAGTCCCTCTGAATAACAGCCTTGTCCTCCAGGCTATTGATTGCTTACCCAAAAACTCACTGAGCGTGCACTTTATCCCATCATCCCATTAATAAAGACATTAAGCAGTATTGGCCCCAATATCAATCCCTGAGATTACACTAGGCCACGGATCACTAACAATCTAATTTCCCCCCTCCTTATCACTCATTCATCCAGTCTGTTTCTCACCACATGGGTGATTTTAGTGATAAGGTAATCGTGGGCAACACAGGAAAACCTGCTGTCTGCAAAGCTGTACAGGGGAAAATTATGAGAGTTGTGGGATAGGAAAGCATAGAAAGAAAATTTGCTTTATTTATGGTCCTATATTCCCTTTTACTGCATCCATCTGTTGGACAGTGGTGTTTCCTTCAAAGCTTCTTAAGAAACCAGAGAAGTATTTCAAGAAACTGAGTATAAATTTGAACTTAACATTCCATTGGGGAAAACCTTCTGAGAGTAATTCAAAGGATCAGAAGAGAAGCATGAATCCTCTGGGTTTCTTAGTGAGTCTCAACAAAAGCTGACACATTTTATCCAAACAGGCCAATGCACTGAGCTCAAATGTAACTGTAGTTCACAACATCCAAAGCTGGGTTTCAAACAGAATCCCAAAAAGGTACAGTGACCAGGACATGGATTAAATTTGCAGCTTTGAGACAAGCTTGAAACTTGAATTCAGACCACCTATAAAAGTCTACTGTCTGTGACAGACAGTGCTCGAGCCCTCCCAGGAAGGACCTTGTGCTGTCTGGTCTCCTAGTATTGCTTCAAGGGCAGATGGAAATAGGCCTAAGTGAGACACTATAGTCTCTTTCCCTAACTCATCCTTTGAACACACTGAATGGGTTGTATTAAAAATAATTCTCGAAGAACTTCTGCAGCAAAACCATGTAAAAAGAAAATTTTGTCTTGATTTTACCACTAAAACTGATCCAAAAGAGAGCACAGAAGTGGTGCCTTGCTTCCAGGGTCTTTGACTCTCATCCCAGGGCTTCACTTGTGATTCTGAAGGAGTTTACCATTCTAGGACTTCCAAGACTCCTGCAGTTGAGAGAGAAGACCTGGATAGCAAGAATTTAAGTTGTAGACACTTAAGTGTGTCCTGTAGTTACAGCTACAGTGCAGCTGGTATCATAGCTATGCCACAGTGCACACTCTTCACACTTAGGCATTAGTTCCCCAGTTGGTCCCAGAGGTCCCAGCTAGTCTCTGCAAAGGTAGCACAGGGACTGATCTGAGACAAGGTAATAAGTTGGGCTTGATGATCTCAAAGGTCTCTTCCAACCTCAACAGTTCTATAAATCTGTGATTGTCTGAGCTCCCAGATACTTTCACAGCAAAACCTTTGTCTAATTCCTGTAGGAGGAATTAGGTGGGAGTCCATGTGGGAAATCTGGGCAGTCCCAGAGATTCTCACAGGAAGCTCCTACTGTGTTTAAACCATTTTGTTGACACTGTGTGGCTGGATAAGCCACTTCTAAATACTCAGTAGAAGTTGTTCTTGAAGATGCAGAAATGGTCATGTACAACAGCCTTTTGCACACAGTAAAGATAGTTAAGGGATGTTTTGGTCCTAGTATAAAATAATCCATGTAAGACCTTGACCCAGCTGGACTCCAGCAACTGATCAGGTGGCTCCTGGGGTCTCACTCAATTCAGCAGAAGACTCTGTTGCAGAGACCCTCACAATAGCAACTCCATTTGCCATGTGCCAGATGTCCCATCCAAGAGGTGAGATTTCCCAAACCATCCTTACCCTATGCCAAGACCACAATATGCTGGGGATTTTCTTAAAGCAACAAACACTCTCCATGAGACAACAGATGTTGCACATTTGTTGTACAGATGTCCAGTACCAGAAGCCTTAGAGCTCTATGGTTATCTCCAGCTAGATTTTCTTCTGCAACTCTACACCATGAATTGTGGGAGCCCTGCAAATGTCAGTGGAGCATGACCCCCCAGTGTTGTGTGCAAAGGCACACAAAAATCTGTATGTCTTGGGTCTTTTTGGCCTGGAGCTGTCTGATTGTTACAAACCCTGATGAACATTTACAGCTGTTCAGATCTGTAAGTGTTCACATTGATTTCACTTCCACTGCCAGCACTGGGCTCAGAGAGCTTCCTGGCAGTGAAAGGAATTTTGCTACAGTATCATATGAACAAAATTGTGGAAAAAAAAATATAATATAAAGTAGAAAGGTTCTACCACCAAATAATGTTGCTTTTCAATAAGCTGTAGCTGCTACCCTCAAACAGGACAGAGGAAAACTGTGAAAGATTAGCAGAAGTCAAAACTTTTGACTGCTAACAAGTGTGGCAGTGTGTGGTGCATATCCCTGAGTAAAACCTTCTCCTGGATTTTAGGCTGTGCTCCAAGATCATCACTGCCCTGGATTGGTGGTCCCAATTGCCATGTGGGCCCCAACACAGAGGGGGAGATGTTTTGCCAGGCTGCTTCTAGCTCTGCCATCTGCAATTCCCTGCCAGCCTTAAAACAACATTAAGAGTCTAGATCAAAGAGATCTCATTTCCATAGGCTCAAACTAACAGTGTCTTTAGGAATTTTGTGTTCTCCGGCCAAGCACACACTCCAGTTACACAAGCTTATCACTCCTGTCATGAATGCATTTGTACTCTCATAGTACATGTATAGAAATCATGCTTTTTTTGTTTATGTTTTAATAATGGATTGCCACCCAGAAAAGAAATGAGAAACACTGCTCTAGGCAACTGGGAAGCTGTCCAGAGCTACCCTCCTGTGTGTTCTTGGTGCTGGATTTCAGAGGCTCATGCTTATTTGTCTCAGTTCAAATCTAGTAAGAAAGCTATTCTGTATTTGCAGTAGCATGAAGGAGCATGTTCTGCTAAAATCCTCCCCTTCTTCCCCATATGTTTTGTCTCATTACATGTGGTAGAGCCATACTGCCAGAGGAAGTGTACTTGGCTAACTGACTATTCCTCCAGTTGTTTAATACATTGTATAGTTTCTAATACTACTCATTTTAACAACCTATTTTTGATTTATATTATACAAAAACTAAATAAAGCCCCAATACTACAATTTTAGTGGTGAATGGATTTATTTTGTGTAAAGGATCTGCTCTTACCCTGCCTGACACAGCTTCTCTTCCTTGCTTGGCTCTCACTCTACTTTTCTTTCAGGTGATACCTGTCCGTGGAAAGCTAACTGATTACACCAAAATAAAAGCAGGTTTTCAATTTTTCCCTCCTAGACCTGCCTTATAATTTCATCTGGGCAAATAAATTCAGTGTCTTAACTCCCCAGAATGTATGGTTCCCATCCTACCCTATTGTAGGCACTTCCTGTCTGATTTCTAGAACACAAGAGAAACATCAAAGAATCAAAAATACACTGAAGCTGATTCTCTTTTCTCTGAGATCAGTTTTCCATTGCCCTCCCTGGATTTACATCTAATTTACAATGCTGTGAGAAGAGAACTAGCACAGATACCATCTGAAGCAAGGTGAGGAACTAAGCCTTTGCAGAGCTCAAAAGAAAACAAAAATAAGAGGCAAATGCCAAATACACATGCAAAATAAAATCATATTATAGAGGATCTGAAGGTGAGTACTGTTATTCCCAGTGTTCCAGTGATAGCTTTATACTCTCCCACTGCTCAGTGGAGCAGGCTTTATGCCTTTATCACCTGTGTAGCACAAGGCATTTCCTGAGTAATCCACTACTTCCCCTCCAATGCCTTTCTGCCTCGCAACCGGTGGGAGTAAGATCCCAGTTGTTGGTTCATTGCTTCAGTGCAGAGTTCAGAGGGACTGCCTAACTTCTTTGCTCTCTCTTGTGATGATGAGGTAGAAAGGTGCTTCAGAAGCACAAAGAACTGGGACATCTCTTGTTCTTGGAGTATCAAGTTACTTCTCTCAGAAGGACAGGTAGGTAGGGTCCTGGAGGACTCCTAAGGCGACCATCATCATCAGGCTGGGGACTGCTCTTGGAAGTCAAACTTGTGCTGGAGTCATAGCATAAGCTCAGCATCATTGCAGGACCAGCCTTGGAGAACTGCCTGCTTCTAAATTATATACTTCTCTCTTAATTCTGTTCTGTCCTAGCAGACTTGTCTCTGTTTCCCACCACACTAAGAGGTTGATTTATGGCCCTGGGAGTGGCATGAAAAGGGGGTGAGTTGACCTTAGTTCACCTGTGCCAGGGTACAGCTGCAGCTCAAGGCTACAGAAGGAGCAAACTAGCTTTTCTAGCCAAACTACTTCGCACAAAGGAATCAAACACTTCTGGCACCTGCACAGCAGCACAGTCTCTCTCCTGCTGTAGGGCAGCGGGCGGCTGGCAAAGATGTCTGGAGAGAGATGAGCAGCAAATATCACAGGAGACTCTAGGGCAGGAGAAGTCCAAAGGTGACACGGATGTTGTCCTTAACAGGTGACATAGCATGAGTAGGGTGAGAGGCAGGGCTCCTCCAAGAGAGTCTTGCAGTAATGCACATGATTTTACAGGTCAAGGACATAGGCATGAAGCCTTTGGGCTATGGAGTAAAATCACGTGGTTGTAACACATGACATGTCACACCCCTGCAGCATTAAACAAAATAAGATCAGGGAAGAATAAGATGGTAAAAATACTTTTGTTGCTTTGACACCCAACCAGACTAACCTGTTTCTAATGAAAAGAAAAACTAGGGCTTTAACACGTTGGATGAAATCTAGGGCTTCACCACCATTTTCCTCATTATTATACATGCAAAAATCAGCTACAATACAAACCTCTGATCTTGGCATTTAAAACACATCGATCTTAGCGAGTAAGGGGAGTTCAGTATGCAAGAGATAAACTAATTCAAGAAACTGCTAACTGACAGGATAAAACTAACTTGGAATGAAAAAGTTAAGAAACTAAGGCTCTGAAAGAGATCTGCAAAGTCAATGCAGGACACTAAGATAGGAAAAACTCTGCTATAGTGTCGGCACTGTAGCTGTGAACATTTATTTTCAGAGTTTGTTCGGTTTAGGTCTTTCCTAAAATTGTGTGAAGCCAATGCAAGAGTTTCTAGGGCTCTGAGCCTAATCCTGTCTATTTTAAAGCAATCTGAATGGTAGCAGGAACTAGCCCCAGAACGGAGTGAAGAAGAAACTGTCTTTGCAGAAGAGAAACATGTTCATTTGCAGCCAGGCCCGTAATTCTCCAGCTGTGGGAACATTTTCTCAGTTTGCCTAGCTAACATGTGACTTGGGTAGATGTACATACAGATTTCACACACATATTTCTTTCATGCACGTACAAGTAGGTTCCTGCTTTCAAAAGCTGAATGCATAAAGCATTTGCTGGCAAACAGCTATGAATTAATTTTGGTTTTTAATGCCATAATGTGTGTAAAAACCTGAGTATATTCAAACTAGGAAAAGAAAAACAATGCTTTCATAGTTGTCAAAATAAACCATAATGCAACCTTCAGATTATGAAGATCTTCAGATGTTCTCGACATCCTTTTAACCCCACCAGCATGAGTAAGTAAGAATTTCTCAATGCTGATTTTAAGGCCAACAGGCTCCTTTGACACTGAGGAAGGGGTGGATTTCCCAGGGGGATTAGCTAGGTTGCCAGGCCACCACCAGCAGTGCCTTTTGCAAGGCATGACTCCAGTCTGATTTGAGGTCCCTGCAATAGAGAGAACTGCATCAGGGCTGGAGTTTGCCCTGCTGCATCCCCACGTGCATAGCCATAGGTGGGGCTGCTATGGGGGAAAAAGTCAGGTTAGTTCAAGCACGTTTCTCAGGAAGACTTAATCTTGGCTGTGGCACTGTTTGGGATCACTGGAGGAGCTGGACTCCCTTCCAGCTCTCTCATTACTTGTCGGGTTTCCAGCACTGGGCTTCTGACACTGGACTTCCTTCCTGTCTAGATCTGTCTGCTGTGCTGGTTGGTGTCAGGGTAACAAGATGGGAACATCATTATCCAGACCTGATTTTCCTTCATCATCTGAAATCTGCTTAAGAATCACAACCGTGTTTCCAATTTATCAGACTTTCAGAGGAGCTGGGTTTAAGCTATCATTACTACAATAACAATGCAAAACAAAGGAAGAATGAAAGCACTAGAATGTTTCAAGTGTCATTCAAAAGCCTTTCAAGAAATACATCTCCGCTATAGAATAGCGCAGTTAGTAAAGAAGTCACAATGTCCTTATCTTTTCCACCGGAATGCAGAGTGAGAGCTGTGTTTCCTGCATTGCTGCCTGAGTGGCAAGCTTGTATATGTGGCCTTGCAACCTTTTTGCTGTCAGGAGGCCAGTTTATTTACATAAGTCATGAATGATGACCTCTTTGCGTGAAAACAAGACGGGAAAAAAAGCCAAGAAGAGGCAGTGGTCTTTCTCATTCTCCTGTAGCCTCTCTAGCAAAGCTGAGCCTGAGGAAGATCCTTGGCATCACCCTCACTGCCCTTTCTGCATTGCTTTTCCTGTATTTTTGTTCTTGCCTGCACACACAGACCACAAACCCTTTCCCCTTGCTTGAGCACCCAAGCAGTGCTTCAGATATTGCTGCTGCACTTCTGACCTGGATGTGCATTGGTGCTCCTTGTCCCAGAGAGTACTTTCCAAACTTTTCCCAGTTCACTGAATTACTTCTTCCACTTCTTCCACCAACTTCTTGGTGTTAACTGGGCCTACAGTCCCCCACAGATCAAAAAACTACTTAGCAGCAGCTATTAGCATTGTCTTGCCTAACAATTTGTTTATACAGCATGAGCAAAAGGGGCCCTCATCTAGTTCATGTTTTTACACGCTGCTACAGTAGAAATGGCAAAAGATGATTATCCGACTTGTTTGATAGGGTCCACTTTTCACAGCAGACCCTGTCAGAAGGGCAAGTGATGAAGAGAGACTTTTGCTAAGTTTTTTCTATGCTGGAAGCCTTTCTAGCAACTAGAGTACAGAGTGCTCTGCCCATCCTACCATACACCCTGGCTTCCCGGCAGTCACACAGAATATCGTAGCTCCAGTGTGGGTATTTACAGCTTAGGTCAGAAACAGCACTGCCAGGGGAAGCTTGTAGCTGAAATTAGGAGTTTGTATTCTGCCATGCATTGGAAACCACTAGAGATAAGCAGCTGACTTTGCAGTAACAATTTTCTCTGTGGCAAACCTGAGCATTAAGTAGCTGGACACATAAGTAAACATTTGTTGTTATCTTCTGTTCCTGCTCCTGCTACATGAATGTGCATTTCAGAAACTACCCTTGCAAGTGTGACCTGAGGCAAGGCTGTTGATTAGTGGATGTTCCAGCAAAGAAGTCTCATCCTTAGTTAGGCAGCCAGAAGTTGCTCTTGGGGTACAGAAAGACTCACAGTGCACAAACAGAATTATGAGCTTGTGCACCTAGACAGGGAAGCACAAGCATCAGATATCAATCACACTGTCTCCATGTAGAGAGACAGTCTGGGAGGCTGCTTGTATTGGGTCTTTGCCTTAGCATCTTTTACAGTATCTTATTTTTACTTTTATTTTCAAGATTAAAATGTCACTTCTATTTTCTTACAACTTGAAAGTGGGGAGAAGCAGGAAGGAGGAGGCAAAGAGACTGCTCTAAAGATTTTTATCGTAGCAGGGACCAGTGTGCCAGATGCTGGCCCTGGCAAACGTTATTAGTTATTGCTGGAATGGGAAATGAAAATAACATAACTCAGATACATGCGGTGCATTTGCCTATACAAGGCAGTTCCATGGGAAGCCCACTGGAGAATCAGACACAGAGAACACAGGTGAGCGCACACTATGCTGAAGGAGAAGTGTGAGGAATGAAACATTTCCTTTCCTTTCTCTACCACCTTTTCAGAAACCATCTGAATATTTTTTCCTTGCAAATTTTCAGAAATGACATAAAAATGTAGAGACACATTTCCATTAACAGCAGAACTGATTCTTTACTAATTCATGAAGAAAAAATATGAAGTAATTGATAAGAGCTGATCCCTTGGGAAACAGAGATACTATTTTATAATTTGGCCTGGTCAGTTTGGCTCACAACTAGATGGGGGTGTGAGTGCTACAACAGCCAGCATTGCAACACCTGATTTTTGCCAGCATTGCATCACCTGATTTTTGCACACCTGTCCTTTCCTCCCCATCCTTCTCTTGGCTGCCTGAAGTTGCTGGAAGAGAACAAGCACGCTCATTCACTATATCTGGCACCTGGGAGTGAGATTTAAAAATCCCACCAACCCAAACACCCAGGGTGTTTTACGTGAGGTACCTAAATTAGCTAGTGAGAAATGCTGGAGAAAAGGGTGTGTTACAGATTCATTCTGTCTTGGGCTTAGGTGTTTTGTTCAAGTTTTGTGGGAAATGCTTCTTTTCACTCTGGATTCACAGTCCTGAAAAATTAATTATAGCTTTTCACCTTGCATTAATTTACATGAGAAATGAAAATACCTTTCTTCACTCTGCTTTTTTCTCCACCCATCCATTATCCCTGAATAACCCATTGCCTGTGGGTTCCACTCTCCCTAGGCAAGGTTGCATTCCTTCCAGGGAGGAGACCCACGCAAAGCCTGGGTGAGGCTGCAGATGAAGGAGGGTTGAGTCCTCCATTTGCTGGCATTTGGAGGAAAAGGGGATGTGTTTTGTGTAGTCCAGTGCAAGGGGCATGGTCTGAGAAACCCTCATCAGAGATGATCCAGTACGTAGGATCCCATCCACACTGAGGAGGTGAGTCCCAAGTTGTCCAGACCACTGGAGCACTTGTGCGTAGCTGGAAGCAAATCTCCCCTGTGCCAAAAATGAATGATACTGCTTCAGAGAGGAGCAAGATGGGGCATTCAGGGGCCCATGTGACTTGTGTGACTGAAATGAACAGGATCAATTAAATGAATGGGATGAATCACTTCACTGACCACTCCGGTCTCCTTAGTATGTTGCTCCCATATACAGTAAACAGTCCAGAACTGCTGGAGTTTTCAGCCCAGCTTAGAAAGGAGATAGAGCTCAGAGTTTCTGAGGTGTTTGGGTTTTGTACAGTCACGTCACTGTGGGTCAGCACTTCTGGGTCTGCTGGTGGCATCTCCAAACTGACAGTGTAAAAGTTTTGTCCTGTCTGGTGCCTCACTTGGAACTTCAAGTCCCTCATCAGGCATCAAATCACTTCCTAGGAGGTAAGTGAGCATGAGAAAAATCTTCAAAATGGGAAATGTGGCCTCCATGAGCCTTAAAACTTTTTAACCAAAAGGCAAATGATACTGGTTCAAAATGTGCAGAAGTATGCATGACATTCACCTACCATCTTCATCCTACAAAGCTGTAAACCAACTTGGATTCTACTTCCATACAACTGAAATTTAACTGCTTTTGTGCCACCTATTAAATATAATTCACTTTGTAAAAAAGTCCTGGTCCTTTCAGTGCTAAATGTCAGCCTGCCCTCCAACAAAGAGGGCAAAACAGTGAGGATGTGACCCCGTGATGTGTCTGTGAGAGGGTCATGACACCATGGTGTCACACACATGGTCATGCACACTGACACATATGCACCCACACCCGCATAGAGGTACACCTGCACATGCAGATATACACAGAGGTGTGCTCGCACGCACACGTGCTCACACACACATATGCAGACACACACGTGTGTGCTCACACAGAGGCACACACAAGCATACACATCCCCCCCCCCACGCCCAGACGGCAACGGGCGGTGCCGCCAGGTGCTCCCGCCCCGGCGCGGCCCCGGGGGGGCGGCCGCGGCTCCTCGCCCCACCCCGCCGCGCCGGGAGCTCGCCGCCCCCCGGCTGAAGTCCGGTGCAGTCGCGCCGTGCCGGGGGTGCCGTCACTCGCCGCGCTTCCAGCATGCTCCTAAGATGGCGGTAGCGGCGGCGGGTGGCGGCGGGGGCGGCCGGGCGCAGCGCAGCGGCTGGCTGGAAGTTTTGGTGCGGGAGCGCTGGCACAAAGTGCTGGCCAACTTGGGCGGCGAGGCGCTGGTGCTGAGCGGCGAGGAGCGCCCCGACGGCGCGGCCCACAACGGCTTGAGCGGCGATGGGGCGGCGTGCCGCGGGGCCGAGGGCGGCGGAGCGGCGGCGGTGCGCACCGCCTTCACCGACCCCCCGGAGCAGGTGCCTGAGGTCGTCTCCAACAAGAAGCGGTGCGTGAAGGTGCTGAAGCAGGAGATGGGCGGGCTAGGCATCAGCATCAAGGGGGGCAAAGAGAACAAGATGCCCATCCTGATCAGCAAGATCTTCAAGGGGCTAGCGGCCGATCAGACCCAGGCTCTCTACGTGGGCGATGCCATCCTGGCAGTCAACGGCACTGACCTGCGGGATGCTACCCACGACGAGGCGGTGCAGGCGCTCAAGCGGGCCGGCAAGGAGGTGCTGCTGGAAGGTAGGCACCAGGAATGGGGTGAGGGACGGGGGGACGTGTCGGCCGCCAGCGAGAAGCTTTGGGGCACAGAGGCGGCGGAGCCGAGCCGGGCGATGAAGAGGTTGCCTCTGTGCTTCTCGTACGCTCCTCTTGGAGTCTTTCCAGTGAAGAGAGTTTTTTCTCCCTCACCCCGAACCGCACCGCGACTCCCGACGGTATGTGTTAAGAACGGAGCCGCTCGAGAAGGGACGAATAGGCAGGCGGGGAGCTGAGTTGGAACTTTCTTTCCTCTTGTCCGCCGCCCGAGCCCTCCAGTAGCCCCTCCGTGCGTTGCCGCTGGAATGCTCTGCACCAATCTCTTGTCTCGGCGGCTGATCGGCTCCCAGGCTGAGGGGTCACAACGGGAAACTGGTCGACTCCCACCGGGATAGGGATCTTCCAGACAGACGTTTTTACAATTTTTCAGCCCCCAAAAAGCGGGAGGAGTTGGGTGCGGGGAGAGGAGAGGATAAAGGAGTAGAGGGGCCCCCTCAGACCGTTAGTGAAGGGCTTGGGGGACTTTTCTCCAGCCAGCTCGAAATGCCCGAAACCTTCTGCTTTCAAATTCTTCCTTACGCCCTTCTGCTACCCAACGCACCACTAGGGAAGAGGGGAAAAACGAGGCTTGAATGAAGCTGGCAGTGCCTCATTGACACATTAACTACCCCTGCAAAACAGTTTCCTTTCTCAAGGGTGACTGACATAGTTTTGTAAAAAGCGTCCTTAGAAACTGAGCAGATGTTGGCCTGTGTGGAGGAGACTCCCACCAGAATGGGGCAGGTGTTGGGGAGGCCATGAGGAGGAGCAGAGCAGGGTTCCCCAGGACAGCAAGTTCATGAGGAAAGAGGCATTCATTGGCATTTAATCCTCATCTTTTCACAAGGACTAATATACAAGCTCTACCTGAGAGAATGAAAGCTTTAGAAATGCCCTTGGCGTGTGTTTGATAAAGTGATTGCATATTTGCCCAGAAGTTCGTTTAACCAGAGGTCAGTGGCATTCGAGGCATGTTGCGGTACCTCCTTCCCCTGTGCCATCACCTTCCTCCATGCCACTTGTGCTCCTGCCTCACTGTGTCTGTAGCTCTCTTGGTGCCACACGTTTTCTCACAGGTGTCATTTGGGTGTTTTCTGAGGAGCAGAGGGAGGAACTGCTGCTGCTTAGGAGGTGCAGATGAGAAGCACCTGTGCATAACCAACTAGGGCATAAAGTTAGGGAAAAAGTTTAAGGGGAAGGAAGGTGAGAAAATGCCTCTTCAGTGTATGCTGAAGAACTATTTGGTGTTGTCCACATGACAGTGAAAACTACAGAGGAGTTTGTGCCCCGTGGGGGTGTAAGAAGCTGAGGGCAATTGCGTCTCTCCTCCTTAAGTGCTGTTTGCGGGACCAACCTGCGTCTCCTCCTCCCTTGCTGCAGCCAGACCCGTGGAATCTTAATATGAACTCTGAGGTCTGGATTGAGGCTGTTGCATCTAAATTCTGTCGCTGGCTTACGCAGTTTAAGCGCTTCCCGGGGTGCAGACCGGGCAACAGCTGACCTTCGGTGTGATCTGATGAGTGATGTATGTAGCGCTTGCAACAGCCTCCCTTGCTCTGTGGGGTGTCTGCAGTAGCAGCACCTAAACGCACTGCTGCTGTACGAGTCTTTAAAAAAAAAAAAACAAAAAACAAAAAAACAACCAAACGGTTTTCTTGCCGGTAGGAAAGAAGCCTTTTCAGCATGGACTCTTGGCACCCATCTCTCCACTCCTTTCATTGTCACAGCTATTTTCTGGCATTTTTTTTTCCTCCATGAAGGCAGATGTGCGCCAGTGGTTGCTTCTGCAATTGAATTTGTAAATTTGTAAATCCACAGCATGTTTTAGTAGTAATCCCTACATAGAATCAAAACATTCTGACACTGAACTCAGTATTTTATCCTGTCTTTCTCTTGCTATTTCAGTAGAGTACCCAAAATGTGAGCTGGCCGTAGCATTGCCCCTGAAGATGCTACTCTTTCAGCAGGGAACCTCTTTGTGTAAGTGGCTTGTTTGAACAAATAGTTTAAAACAATTCTCTGCAATTCAATTCCCCAATTTGAAGATCTTTCTTCAGTTACACAGTCTAAAATAGCCTTTTTATTACTAATGGAATTTTTTCGCCTTTGAAGCATAGGAGGGAGAGCCTTGTTTTGTGTTTTTGGTTTTGGTTGGTTTTTTTTTTTTTTGCCTGTCCTTCTAGGCAATAGGAATTTGCTATTTCCAGACTTCTTAGAGAGTAGGTATTGCAAAAAGCAGCCGGTGCTGGCACAGGGCAAGACCCCAGCACAGCTCCTCTCTAGGCTCTTCAATTAAGAGCAATTAAGAGTGTGTTTCCAGAGTCAAAATGTAACATGTACATTCTCAGGGAGATTGAAACTTGTTTCTGACTTCCCAGACCAGGAAAGATGAATTTGCAAAAGCACAGCAAGGTATGAGGGGCCTATATCACAGAGAACAGGGCTGTGGGTATTGCCTAATGCATTGTGCTTTCCTGGAAAGGGTCTTATGGTCTAGAGGTTATCAGCAGTGAAGATATAGTCAGTATGGCTCAACACACCCAACATCAGAGTGCTAGAGCCCCTGTGTACCATCATGTCCCTCCTAAAATTGCTTGCTTAGCTAGATGAGGCATTTACCAGCTCAGCAATAAACTGTAGTCTCTTCTGCATTCCTGTGTGGGGAGGAAGGGAGCAGAGAATCCATCAGAGCTTGGGCATGGGTTCAGGGGAGCAAAGCAGCCAGTGAGCAGTGCAAGAGGAAGCTCTAATTCTGGGCTTATTGGCTTGGCTTCTTGGGTGTTCAGTACATCAGGATGAAACTTATCACCAATGTTCAGGAACATGAAGAATTTCCCTACATGAGCAATGAGATTGCTTCCTTGTACAGTGCATATCGACAGGTGTGGAAGGCAGCTAAAATTATGATGACAGCTATTGTTTGTACACATAATTTCCCTGTGTTTAAATTTGGTCTTCTGAAATAAACACTTTGGAAAATCAAGCAGCCCCTCCTGCGCTGTGTAAAGCAGATTACGTTCAAGAGACTCTAAAGACACAAAAGGTGTTTTTTTTTATCAAAGCATTCTACATGAGAGCAGTCCCTTGGCATGCTCTGTAACCAAGCTGGATGTACTTTACATGTTGTCTCTGTGTTTAGTGTAAAAAAAGAAAATTGAAGTAGCCCATGCTAATGTCAGACAGGACCCCTCTGCAGGAAGCTCTATTTGGATGTGAAGAAAACCCAAACATTACTGTGTATTTTGCTATCTGGCTGCAGGATATTTTCTTAGATTGCATCACTTCCTAACTTGTTAAACGTGTGCAGATGAGCTTCTGATAATGGTAGAAGGTATGTATCAGGAAAAGGAGCATCTTCTTTGTGTTCCTAGAGTTTTTAATTGGTTTTGAGTGATTCCCAATTAAGCTAACAAAATTGCAAGGCAGGGCTTACAATTCCCTTGAGAAGTGGCTCTTGCAGCCTCTCTGGGTTTGCAGAAATTTCCCAGTGAGAGGCAGCTCCCTGCATTGTGAATTTTAGGATATGGACAGTAAACTATAGTCATCTTCTGTGGCTTGCTTGGGAGTAACCCATAGATTTAAAGCAATGTAAGAATAAACATGGTGCACTCTGTACTGTAGTAACAATTTCCAAACAGTGTTTCTCTAAGAATTGCAAGGATTCTCCCCTTTCTACCCTATTAAAATTTTCTGTGGGTGAAGCAGAGCAGTTCTGCCTGCATGAATTGTATGTTGAAATAGTGTAAAATAGGCTACAGGCACAGGCTGTATTTTTCTATCTTACTTATGTTTTCTTATTTCTTTTGGTAAAGTAGTGACAACAGGAGATTTCTGGGGAGGTTAACAAAATACAATATTTACCCAAGAAAGTATGTCTCTTGCAAGTACTGGGGGAAAATGAGTTACTGAGCACTTAGTAAGTGCTTACTACAATCAGGGCTGTTAATCTCAATGACTGCAAATTGTATGCATGGTTATTTACACTTCCAGTAAATGTATGGAGAACACACTTTGCTTTGTTTTTTTGGTGCCAGCAAATATGCAGTTAGGGAAATAGGGAAATGCTCTCTATGTGGAGCTTATACTGCATTTCGTAGCCTGTGTAGCTGCCCTCAGCACACATCAGTTTAAAAGTGAAATAGGGAAAGGAACAGGTGCTTATTCTCAAGAATATCTGGTCTAAGCAGTCCCCAAGAATCTCAGTTTTGATTGTTTCAGCTGCCTGTGACTGATGGTGAGGCTTGAGTGGAAACACTTGATGTGTCTTTCATTGATTAGATTAGATTACAGGCCAATTTAGGAGTCCAGACAGTCTGTATCACCGTTCACAGATAAGAATCAGTACATCGTTTTTGCAGTAAATTGGGCACAAGTTCTCTTTCTCAGTTACTGTAAAGAAAATAAGGCAATTGTGGGTAACACATTCCTGGATTTATTTGGAGCAAGTGCAAGGTTCCCCCTCAACTTTCATCCTCCCCCACCTTGGAAATAACTCTTCTTTAGGACTTAGTACCAGCTCCTTAACGGTGCTTAGAAGATTAAATATGTCTAGGGATCCAGGATTCAGTTGCACATATTAAGTAAGATTAGAAAAATCTATGTGTTAAGTATGATTGGGGGGGGGGAAGCACCTTTTAAAAAATCCCAGCAGTAATTCCTTTGTGGAAAACTAAATTGAAAACTCGGTATAACTCTTTGGACAACCTTTACAGAGTAGAATTCAAAGCTGAAGGCTTTTGCTATAGTTAATGAAACAGTGATGTCCTCAGCACTGGTTAGGCCACACCTTGAGTACTGTGTCCAGTTCTGGGCCCCTCAGTTCAAGAAAGATGTTGAGTTGCTCGAATGTGTCCAGAGAAGGGCAGCAAGGCTGGTGAGGGGTCTGAAGCACAAGCCCTATGAGGAGAGGCTGAGGGAGTTGGGGCTGTTTATCCTGGAGAAGAGGAAGTTCAGGGGAGACCTTATTGCCATGTACAACTACTTGAAGGGTGGTTGTAGCCAGGTGGGGATTTGCCTCTTCTCCCGGGCAACCAGCAACAGAACAAGAGGACACAGTCTCAAACTGTGCGAGGGGAAGTTTAGGCTTGATGTTAGAAAACAATTCTTCACAGAAAAAGTGATTGCCCGTTGGAATGGGCTGCCCAGGGAGGTGGTAGAGTCAGGGTCCCTGGAGGTGTTTAAGAAAAGACTGGATGAGGCACTTAGTACTATGGTTTAGTTGGTTAGATAATCATAGAATCAGTCAGGGTTGGAAGGGACCACAAGGGTCATCTAGTTCCACTCCCCCTGCCTTGGGCAGGGATACCTCACACCAGAGCAGGCTGGCCAGAGCCTCATCCAGCCTGGCCTTAAACACCTCCAGGGATGGGGCCCCAACCACCTCCCTGGACAACCCATTCCAGGCTCTCACCACTCTCATGGTGAAGAACTTCTTCCTCATTACTTCCAGCCTGAATCTCCCCACTTCCAGCTTTATTCCATTCCCCCTAGTCCTATCACTACCTGATATCCTAAAAAGTCCCTCCCCAGCTTTCTTGTAGGCCCCCTTCAGATATTGAAAGGCCACAATAAGGTCACCTCAGAGCTTTCTCTTCTCCAGATTGAACAGCCGATCAGTTGGACTTGATGATCTTGGAGGTCTCTTCTAACCTGGTTGATTCTGTGTATAATACATGGTATGGAGCTTCTCCTTCTGTAAATGTGACTTTTAGTATAGCATCCATTTGTGTGCATTCAGAGTTTATAAGTGTTGGAGAGTTTACTGTAACTATTTGTAATCTATTCCAGGGGTAACTTACTTCCAGGCTTTAAGAACATGTTATTTCCATTTCATTTTTCTAATTTAGATTTCTGACCATAGAATTATTTTGCACTTTATTCTGCAAGATTATGTTGCCATGGCTACTTGGTAGAATTTGTACAGCTACTTCAATAGAAGGGAAATCTGAAGAAGCAGTAGTTCAAGGGAGCAAGAGCATACATAAATGAATAAAATATGATGGGAACAAAGCTGTCCCAGTACTACACTGAAGACTGGCTTTCCAGTCTGAAAAAGTTCAAGAAATTAAAAATAGTTCATGAAGAAGGGATGCTAGTGGTGCTTCTAGAACATGCAAAAAGTCTGTATAGAATAGAATCATGGAAAAGACCTGTAAAATCACTAAATCCAACCACTATCTAACTCTACTGTCTGATTCTAAACCATGTCCTTTAACACCTCATCTGTGCCTCTTTTAAACAGCACCAGGGATGGTGATTCAACCACCTTCCTGGGAAGCCTGTTCAAGCCCATACCTTCCCTGGTGTAACTTGAGGCCATTTCTTCTCATCCTGTCACTTGTTACTAGGGCAAAGAGGCCCAACTCCCACCTTTCAGGCAGTTGTAGAGAGCAAGAAGGTCTCCTCTTTTCCTCCTTTTCTCCAGACTAAACAACCCCAGTTCCCACAGCCACTCCTCAGATGACCATGTAGGGTTTGTGAGTAGCCTATATGAGGCAGTTTTGCTGGCCTTGATGTGTGAGTGGAGGTGAGTGTGATTCATGTGTCTCATGCTCTCCTGACACCCTGCTGGTCTCATTGCTGCAGCTGTAGCTGATGTGAAGTGAGCTTCGCTTGGTTTAGCTGCATCACTTCTCCAAGCCTTCAACTATGTTGAGCAGAGAAAAATGCTGCTGTCAGCATAATCTGTGTTTCTGCTAAGGGTCTCTGCCAGGACATCTGTATTTAGAGCAGTCAGGGAGAGCATCATATTGTTAGGGTGGATTGGAAAAGAGCTAGAACTCTGAATAGTGGGAATAAATAGTCTGTTTTGGCAGGGCACAAAGCTCACTGTAGAGTTGGGAAGGGGCATCAGGGCAGTGGCAGCATTTGGTACATGAAGAGCATCACTGCAAAGAGGGAGTTAGATGATATTTGAGGTGAGGCATGGCTGATTTGGGCTAGAGAGGATTCTGAGAAACTGCAAGGTATATAGAATAGAGTGTCTCTCGTGCTATGTGTTGGAAGGTGTGCTATGAGCCTCCTGTATGCTCTTAAATGTACAGCTGTCAGCTGCTATTTTGCAATATCAAGAAAGCAGCTCTATAAGGACTGGTCTCTGTGCTTTAAAAGGTGGCTAATGGCCTGGCCTTGGACTTCTGGAAGAGAGAGGATTTACTGAAGTTACTGCATCCAGTATCTTGTAATATTTCAGTCTAGCAACACTGAGTAATGAACTATGGCACAGAAGTTTTTTACCTAACTCTGCTTGCAGGAGCAGTTGGGGAAAAAAACAGATTGGTTAGTCCATCATCCACTTAGCTATCAAAACATCCTGTTCTCCAGAACATAAGTTAACAAATTTGCTTACAAAAGGTTTAATCAGCTGTGACTGGTCCTTCAAATTGCTTCACCACCAGATATTGTCTTGCTGTTACATTAAATTTGATCCTTCACATAAATTAAATTAAGGGACATAATTTCTGCATAACTCTTTAGTAGGCTTGAATTTCTGACTGCTGCTACTGTACACTTCTGTTATGGTCTGGCTTTAATTTTGTCTGCTTAGAATTTGAACTGCTGAAGTGGTTACGGCTTTCACCGTGCATATACTAAGGGCACGACAGAGTAGGTCACTGCTAGAGCAGCAATCTGTACTGTAGCTATAGGGTAAAATGTAAGGAAATTATCCATAACAGTGGATGTGGGGAAACTGTCTCTGATTAGAAATTATTACCATACTTCCTAAAACTGTTGTACAGTGTTTTGTGAAATGTTGGAAGTTGCATTTGTTGGCACAGATCTAAAAGTCATCACAACTAAGGCTGTTGCTATGTTTATTCCTCACCGCTCAGGGACATTTCCACCTAAAGATGACTTGTATTCACAGAATGTTAGGGGTTGGAAGGGATCTCAAAAGGTCATCTATTCCATCCCCTCTGCCAAAGCAGGATCAGCTAGAGTAGGTCACACAGGAACGCATCCAGGTGGGTTTTGGATGCCTCTAGAGAAGGAGACTACAATCCCTCTGGGCAGCCTGTTCCTGTGTACTGTCACCCTCATAGTGAAAAAGTTTTTCCGTATGGTGACTTGGAACCTCCTCTGCTCCAGCTTGCACCCGTTGCCCCTCATCCTATCGCTGGACATCACTGAGAAGAACCCAACTCCACCCTCCCAAAATTCATCTTTCACATGTTTATGAACATTAATGATGTTGCTCCCCAGTCTCCTCTAAGCTAGAGACCCAGCTCCCTCAGCCTTTCCCCATAAGGAAAGCATTTGAGCAGTGTGTCTGCTTCAGGGAGTGCACAGGTGAGTAACATGTGTGTGTGCATCTGTATGACTAGCTTCTGTTTATTTCAATGACATGCTAAAAAAAGGTTAAATTCCTGGTACAGTGCAGATATCTGAGAAACAGTATGCTTTTCCCAAGTGTCTGAAAGTTAGAGACCTATCATAACCAAAAGGAAAAATGTAAAACAGTTTTTTCTTTTCCTTTTTTTTTTTAAAGGACACTTTCAGAATACAAATTGTCTTCTGGCAAAGGAGGTACAGTTTAACCAATTTGCTCCAATATATAACGTGACCTCATGGGACTATTTATCAGTCTCCTGTACCCTTTCAGGGAAATAGCACCATTAGTTAAGCTTTATGTTCCATTTGCCATAGTCATATACTGTTTGTGCAATACCTATTTTGACTTTTAACATAATCAGGTAGTTATGAGAGAATACTGATAGCTATATCATGGAAATAACAGATCTCTGCTCTAGTCTGAGCTGTTTCAATAATACCTGTTTCCAGGATGATTTACTATTCTACCATGTGCTTTAACTGTCATTGGATCTAATTCTGCAAGGGGAGCAAGAAGCAGCTTTGTGAAGCATGTACCTACTTATTGGCTGCTTTAAGCCAATAGTTTTAATTCAGATAGTAGTAGTTTATCTTTTTATCTGAGACCTTGGGCTTTAATCACTGTGAAACAGCCTGGAAAGACAGAGCTGGTTAGTGGGGCTGGCAGGACAGCAGTGATGGATGTGAATTCCCTTACAGTAGACAGCTCCTCTTTGGTCTTGCTCTTTCCGGGCAGGAGCCAGCAGGATTCTTCTCTTGCTGATGTGAAGCCAAAGGAGGGATTTAATTACTGGATGTTCAAGAGTATTTTCCAGGAATGAGGTGAATAAGAGTTGCCTTCAGTACTTGCTGTTTGAATTCTTTTCTAGTTTTCTTTTTTGGCTGATTTCAGTATTTTTTGTTTTGAGTGACTCTTTTTTGTGGTTTTGTAGCTGTTGTTGACAGAAAAAAACCAAAACACAAACCAACCAAACTTCCAAATGACTGTTGTTTCCCAAAGAACACATTATCCTTGGTTACTTTCTGCCCCTTTTGAATTACTTGTCCTGTCTCATGCAGTGAGAGACTCTTAGTATACAGCCTTCTCCATCAGCAGCATGGCTGGGATGGAGGGACGTCTCTGGAGAGCCAGTGGGATTCCTATAGGATTACCTACTGTATGAATACACACCTAGGCACAAGGCATACACTGTACATACATGTACTGTATTTATGTACATCCTCCTGTAATGAACAGCCCCATCAACAGGCATTCCATGTTTGGGACTTGACCTTCAAATGCGCTTGAAGCCAACATGGTTGTACCAGCTTGAGGCTGCTGGAGCTTTGCCAGGTCTGGAGAGGCTGATGTGATAGCTGTGTTACCTGTCAGGTCTCTCCACTACAAGGGTGCTGTGGTGGGCTGTCCTAGCTCAACACTGCATGGAGAGACTTTATACATTGCACTCCTGGAAGGCCTCTTCCAGAGCAGGGGCTGTGTCTAATTGTGAGCTCTGTTGAGCAAAGTTGGGAAGATGTGCTTCCTGCAAGAGAAGGGAAGCAAGCTTCAAGCTGGAATGACTTGGATAATGATGGCAGGATTTTTGTGAAGAGCTCTAGGTGTTACTACTGTACTTTGCCTAAATGAAACTCACCTAGATTTTGGAAGCTGAGGTAAATGGTTGATCAAAGAGTTAACATAGCTCAATTTTTTTCAAACAGCTGAGGAAGTCCTGAGCACAGTGGCAGAGAGAGGCATAAGCAGCACATAAACTTGCCAACAAACCTCAGGGTGCTACGGATGTCACAGCTAATCTGCTTGAAGCCACTGTTGCTCTCATGGCTTTTGCTGCCCTCTTCTTTGCAGGTGTAGTGATTGGGTTGCAGGATGATACCAGGATGTTTGTACACATGGCTCTTGTCTAGCCCTGGGGAGGAAATCTGTATTCCTGCCTTAAAAAAAGGTTAAAAAAAAAAACACCTCTTAGTAACTTTAGTCGTCTTCATGTTTGTGGAACGAGGGAGAAGTGCCTGGACAAAAATAGGCAATAAAAGAAAATAGCATTTTAATTCAGGAAGAATACAAGTGAAAGCAATTAGTTTTCAGAAGTTCCCAGTCTGTTCAGTGAATGGCTATCTGTGACATCAGGGATTCACGAGGGCAAGTCATGAAGAAAGCATTGCAGTCACAAGTTAGGGGAGTTTCCACTTAACACATTAAAATCAACTCTGAAAGGCTCCATTAAGGAAGGAAAGCCATAAATAAAAGTTGCAGGAGATGGCATATAAAGTATCACTGAAAATGAAAGTGACCCTGTGACAGTTATATGTTTTTCTTTCAATGTGTTATATATATATTTTTAATAAACATGAGGAACAGACTATCAAAACATCAGCACTTTTTCTGTGAAGCCTTGAGGAAATAAATAGAGAGTCTGGGCACATTAAAAAAATTTTCATCCAATAAAAATAAACTTAATTGATTCCAGGCTTTCCCTGTGTGAGAACTACTATACAAGGACCATTCTGTGTTGATCTAGTTTTATGTAGATACATTGAACTTTTCTGATAGGCATGCCTTGAAATGTTAGTATTTAATGCTTGAGTTTTTATTAAAGTACTGCCGGAGCTTTCAGTCTATGTGGCTAAATAACATTAAGGCCTTATGAAGGTTTCAAGGTTCATCCTGTTAATAAAATATTGAGGAACAGCTACCTTCTGGGTTTTCAGGGAGGAGAGGAAGGGTTGATTTTAAAACATGCAACTTTCTGTGGTGATTTTTATGATGTTTCAATTTGATTTTTTTAAAATATATTTTAAAAGAAAGCACTTTGCTTTCAAAAGGCTGACTTGAACTTGCTTTTAAAAACTTTTTGAAGTAGAATTATCTATGTGAAATAGCAGAGAATTACCCAATGTACCTTCTCACCTTGGAAAATCTTTGCAATCATGCCACATTTCCTAGAAGGAAATTTTCATGGTCAAAAAGTTTTGACCAGCTCAGTGCAGTAGATTTTTCTTATCTTGTTAAAATATGTTGTTCATTTCTGTATGTGCAGGTAGTTATTCTGTTCTTTGGAAACTAAGTGTGCTGTTCTCTTAACCACTTTGTTCTGTTATTTTTCTGCTGATGTGCACATTGTGTACAGTTGGTAAGGACATATATTTGGTATGAGCCAAGGCAGGTATCCTTCCAATGGAGAAGTCACAAGTGATATATTACATGGATTCCTGTAAGGCATTTTTGTTTGATCTTTTCATTTAGTCATAGTTCTGGAGGCACACTTCCTTGTTTCTGTGAAACTCACAGTAGAATCTTTTAGTACAGAGGGAAAGGAAGAAGAAACTTACTGAGTTTCCAAAAGATGCCTAAGATAGCTCTTGGTGTGATTTTTAATATCTTGGTGTGATTTTAATATCTCCTTGGTGCAGCTGTAAATTAAACTGGTCCACTGCTTTTTTAGCTTCTGCTCTGTTAAAGACTTGGCATTGAACTGTGTAGAACCAAGAAGTGCTCATGAAACTGTAAAGGGTGGGAAATTATTTCTATGGGGGAATGTGTGATGCATTATTTTGCTTCTTTATTTTCCCTTTGCTTGTGTTTTGTTGACTACTGTGTTAGCTGATACTGGTTTAAGAATGCCTTTAAATGTAGCTGTTTAATTCCAGAGCTGGTGTGGGCATAGCTCTAAATGTCTTATCAACAATATTACATGGGCATAAGGTACAAGTGAATACACACATACAGCATAGGCTGTGAGCTTCCATGTGTGTTGTACATGCATTTGCTCATACCTGAGACAGAATTTGTTTGTTGTCGGTGCTATGTAAATTAAGTTAATTGTTCTAGAAAACAGAAGTAAATAGTCTTGATTATACCTGCACTGAAGGACTCTCTGGGTTGATTCATTTTCTGGAGTGTTTCACGGGAGTCTGCACCTGCAGTTTTGGTTTTCTTTAGGGTCTGTGTTTTCCACCTGGACACCACTGTCTGTGTCCAAGCTCCCGGTACTGAGTGTGTGATGGCTCCCAGGCTAGAGGGGACAACTTGCTGTCTGCTGGAGGCGGCTAAGCAAAGGTGAAGAGTGAACGCGGAATGGAACGTGTGAGAGCAAACCCCAACTTTTCTTCAAGCCAACATGAATTTTCTCACTGATTTCTGTGGGATTAGGGTATACTTTTTTTACCAAGTAACATTGGCACAATCACTCATGGGGAAGAAAAGATGCTGATCCAGATTTATCCTGTCTCTGATGGCTACTGCATTAATTCTCCTTTAAAATAATACGGACAGTTCTGTAGTCCTTACTGAATGATTCACTTCACTGGCTTCCTGCATGAGTGAAAGACCTGCTCACAAACTTCTCAGTTGAGGCTCTTTGTTAACATGCTGTTTTGCTGTGCTTAGCAAACCCAACTCCATGCTCCCCCTCCACTCCAGAATCCTTGTGGCTTGTCCCTCCTCCCTTCCCACTCCCACAAAAACTAATGAGCAAAAGCATTGTGAAATAATGTGGCTGCAGTTCAAGATGTGAGTTCAGTCATTTTGTGGAACAATAATTGATTAAACAATTGCTGTTTCTTAATCTACCATTCAGGTTAAATAATTTGGCACAGCCAGATCTGTGGGTCCTTGTCTCAAACCAGAAAAGCATCAAAATGTTCCTTCTGCATATCTCCCCAGTCTTTCTTCAATTCCAGGGTGACAGGTGCTGTATCAAGAGCTTTCCAAAGGATGTTTCAGAGTTTCTTTCATGTTCAGGGCTAAACTAAAATCTGAACTCTCTGCAACAGCAGAGGCACACTAAAAATAATGTTTAACTGGAGCACCATGCAATCCTTGTTTGTAGAGACAACAAAAAAGTATTTTCAGGTAAAGACAGGTTTTTAGAATTGTGTTTTCTCCAAAAAGCTACACCCAGCAGAAATCTGACTTCTTTGCTGTTGAAAGGGAGGTTTATAAGTGCCCTTCTGCCCTCTCTGTAGCACTCTCAATTCGTAGGTGGGTTCTGCAAGAGAAATTAGGGTTTGATGCTGCTTTGGTGCCATTGCAGTGTGTAATGCCATACTGTGACAGGTATCAGAGATACCCTAGGTCTGCAGAGTACACCCAAGCCCAAAGTTTCTGTATATCTTGCCCTTGCCCTGACAATGCAATGCTCTTCTCTCCTGATTTTTCTGGATATCATTTGCTTCCTTTCTGGCTGCATCATTTAGGATGTGAGGCAACATCAGAAAAAGTTTGATGTTGTCAGCCTAATTATGCAGGAGAACCTGCAGTTGTAGCTGAACAAGTAATTGCATAATCAAAACATTAGCTTGCTGACTTTATCCTGGCTGGCTGCTTTATGTACCTGAATACTGGCAAATCCCTGCTGGGGATGAACACTCTGTTGGGACAGGCTTCATCAGTTGCTGATGGCCACCTGGCTAATGGCCAAATCTGATGATTTACTTTATCTCCAGAGAGGTGTACAGTTTCAATCACAGTTTGAGTGATTGAAAAGTGAGGGAATTAGAATCATCACAAGGCAGTACATAAACTGTGAGTGTGCTGTACTTCATGTCTGAGGTATTGGGAGAATTTGGGTCAGCTCAGAAGCTCTGAGGTCTCCAGGCCTGGAAGGCAACTCAACTACCTTGTGTTTTCTTTCTTTTAAATATAGGTATCATTAGAAACTGTGGTGAGTTGAAACTAACTCCTGGTTTCAAACCTGTAATCATAGCTTTGGAAGAGTGCAGCAAAGAAAGCTCTTAGTTTATTACATGAAAGTGTACCCAGCTGAAATATAATAACTGGCTCAGAAAATTCAAGTGGGACACAGATCTGCAATAAGTCATCCATGTTTTCTGAACATGCTCTCTTTGGTAAATGCTGGGGGCTGGGGAGGAGGAGTCCCTTTGTCTGCTCTGGGGTTCAGTTCTGGTTGAAGTACCCCTGTGGTGCAGCCTGAACCCTCTTAACAGTCTCTCTGAAGGAGGCTGTGTATGAGCCAGAGTGGCCAAGGAGGCTGGAGGAAAGATGGCCTGATAGTTTCAGCTTGGTCTGGGGAGGGGGTTTTCCTCTGTCCCAGAACCACCTCCTACCATATCCCTGTTTAGTATGTGAGGTGGTGGAGAGGACTGAGCTATGAGAGGCACTGGCAGGCCCCCATCTCAGACCAGCCTTCCTCATAGCTGCCTTGCACTGGAGGATCCTCATGGCTGGATCCGTGGCTCCTATGCACAGGTACTCCCTGAAAGTGCTTGCAAAGCAGAAGTAGGTCATGCTGTCTCTTCAGCCTTTAAATAATTATTGTATAATAAGAACACATGAAAATAAAAATATACAAAAATAGGTGAAAGTATTCCACTTTGCAGACTGAAGCAGAGTGGGCCTGCAGCAAGGTCAGGCAGAATGCCCTAGGCAGCCTGTGGGTAGGCTGAAATTTCATGGGTATAGGTACCTTGCTCTCTGCCCTGATACTATGACTACATGGATGAGAATGACCTTTGCATATGTAATGTGTCTTAATTGATTTTGCTGAAGCTAAGTTTGGGTAAGGCTATGCAAGACTAAGACCCATGATTTTGTTTTTCCTCTCCTGTGGGCATATGAGTGCTGATTGTACTATATAAAGCTGCTTGCTGGTGAGCCTGTCACCTTTCAAGGTGAGGAGAAAAAGTGTTCTTGTTTTTATTATCATTCCTCCCTCCTGACCTACCCTGCAACAAAACAAACAAGCAAAAGGCAGTGATTGCCAAGGAGAGAAGAACCGTTTTGCAGATCACAGCTTTTTCTGCTGGAAAAAATGTAGCCACGTTTAGCTTCTTTTTAAAGAGCAGCAACGTTGAGTATACAAATTGAACTTCAGTTCACACAGCCGAGATTTTCATGAGCACTTCACACAAGCATTCACAAAGTGCAGTGTTCGGAAATAATGGCGTTTGCTAGAAACAGTCTTTGGGGACATGGGACAGTGCTTGTGTTTTCACCCTTCTCCCTTCGACACCAGCCTGTGTCAGCCCAGCAATGGGAGCCAGGCCAGAGGACTGTGGCCAGCTCTGAACAGATGGGCCTTTGTGTCCCCAGCACAAATGTCCCTCTTCTTTCAGAGCAAATGGGCAAAACGGGTTCTGACCCAGCACAACCGGCTGTTTGTGGCTTGCAGGGGAGAAAGTGACTCTTCTGTGTCCTTTCTAAAGTGCTGCTGCTGAGCGAACTGGCGAGCAGGAAGTTAAACAGTTCAAATCTTTATAAGCCAGAGTTTAACTTCAGCCATAAGGTATTTCAGCTGTGTTGCAAGGCTGCCCAAGTTGCACTGAAGAGGTTTTCTCGCTCAGTTAGAGGCTCAGAGCTGTTCTTCTGCTGCTGGAGCACTGAGCAGTGCAGAGGTACAGTGGTGCCCAGCAAAGCCACTGCTGATTGCTTCTTTTCTCAACAGCTGAAGTCTTCAAGTGTTTAGTGGGAATACTTCTTGTGGGAACAAGTGAGCAATGACAAAAGCCAGTAATAACCTCTGCCATTGTTTGTTGCTTCAGAAGGTGTGCCTTTGTGAAATATAGGAGGAGAGCTGGCGTTGAAGCAGTCTAATTCTGCCCTTTTCATTTGCATGGTGTCTTGTACTGACGTTATTAAAGCGCTTGGTGTTATTAGTAGTCCTATGTAGATTATGCTCAACTTAAGTTACTTCGCAGGGCCCAAGAGATATTCAGTTTTCCTAAAGCATGGGGTAGCTTGCAGCATCTCTTACCTTCAGCAGCAGAGAAGTGAGATATTTGGGGCTGTAGTTTCAGGTGCTGTCAGTGTTGTTGGTATGGCTCCTTTGGCTTTAGCTCAATTACCCATCAGAGCAGGAGAAGGAAGACTCTTCAAAGCAGCTGCTATCCAGAGCACTGCCTTGCTCCTGCATCAGCTGGGATCCCCGCTGTCCTCCATGCTCAGCCTGGCACACTGTAAGTTGCTGAGGTTAACTGGGCTGAACCTATCTGTAGCAAAGCATGGAGCGTTTCCATCACCAGGGCAATGCTTTTCACACCTTGCCTGCCATGTAGGGACAGGGTCTGCTTTCTGTGTTTAGTAGTTGTGCTTCAGATCCTTCTGCCTCACCTCAGTTAATGGCATGGAGCCAGGCTTGGGGTATGGGCAGCTGTGAAGCTGGAGCTTCCAGGAAACGCGTGCATCACCTCCGAACGTTCTGTCTTTTTATTTGCAAGAGTGGTGATGGACTGTGAGAGGTGGGCCCAGCAGCTGGCTGTCAGGGTGGGTGGTATTATTAATGTGTAGTAACACTGGTTAGAAATCAAGTGCTGACAAAGCATTGTGCCGGAGCTGATGTCCATTCTTTGCTCCTCTAGCTCACTTGTTAGAGGCTGATACTTGTCTGCTTTTCTGTGGTTGTGTTCTAGGCTGAGTTTCAGCAAATAATGCCAAGTGCAACACGTCTTTTCAGGCTTGGTTAGCTAGCATGTTCACTTCTGGGTCATGTTTTTTATGTTCCTACTGTAGAGGTAACAACAGAGGGGAAATGCAGCTGTGATGCCTTGGTGTGTGTGGTTCTGGAATGGTCTTCCCTCTGGGGCAGAGGAACACTGATCCAGCAGAGTGTGAGACTGGATTGTGGCTGGGATGGTATCATCACTCACCAGTGTTTATTATATCCTGTAGGACAGCAGGGAAAATGCCCTGCCGATACTGTCCTCACACCACAGTTGCCAGAGAAACCTCTCTCCTTAGTAGTTTCAGACCTTCCTGGACTCCCTGACAGCATCCTGCAGCTTGAGCTTCTAGGTAGACTTTAATGTGCTATCAAAAACCATCCTATGAATGGCTTAAGTTTGTGGTGTTTTTTTTTTTGTTGTTTTTGTTTTTTAAAGGACCTATGAAGGGGATGGCATTGTTTTAGCACTTAGAGTGCAGAAAAAAAATCCTTTCACCTCCTAAATTTTGACGTTCTTGAGTAATTGTGAGATATGCTATCAGGGAATGTGTTTTGACAAGGATGCAGAACTAGAGGCCAGGTGAATTGAAATTTTGATCTAGGCTCCATCAAGCTGTAGGAAGGCATTTGACTTTGCTGTGAGGAATAATGTGTGGGATAAAAATCTTTGCTCTTAAATGAACATTATCTAATTGGTTTCGGCATTCAGCTGAAAGGCTAATCCATTTCCCCTTTTCCTCTGGCTTTTTTTTCCTTTTTTTTTCTTTATAAAATGGACTTTCTTGTATTTTTAGTGCTTCCTTTAACTGGCTTTATACTGTGCTTTTTTAACTGATGTTTAGTGACTTTTTGGCCGTCCCCAAATCTTAATTTCTAAAACACGTCTGTGGATTTGCTTTTGTGTTCTCCTTTCTGTGGGTGTTCAGACTTTTAGAGAGGATTCTTTTTACATTAGGCTATGCTGAGCATCCCTGCTTTCAGGATGTGCAGCAATGAGAGAAACAGGCTGAGTGGTCCTTGGGAGATGCCACTCTCCCTCCTCACATACTACAGGGATATTAGCCTGGCTTCCAGTTACACCTCTTAGGTGATTAAAGTTATGTGACACAGATCCCTCCCATATATTTTTCCAGCTTCTTTGTAAGCCAAAGACAGTTCTTTATTTCTCAGGTCTCACTCAATTACATGGTTCTCCAGAATCCAAAGAGCAGAAAGTGCTGTGTATCTTTGTTACAAGTAATATATAAAAAAAAGTATAGATGCTGTTTGAGAATATTAGTATGTAATTGTGGTTTATGTTGGCCTTGGCAAGAAACATGTATAAGAAAGATCCATCCCTCCATCACAGTGCACCTCTTGGTGCTTGCACTGATTTAACTGTGTGCAATGCCATGCCAGAAGCGGATTTTTTTTATTTTTAAACTACATGGGCTAAAGGTATGCCCCAGGAAAGAGAGAATCCCTGATGCTTTTTTTCTGGTGATGGAGTTTACAGAGTGGACTTGAAAGTATTTGTGCTGGCAGAAGAGAGTCATGGACTCCAGCACAAGGCAGGACAAGTGCTGAGGTGGATGGAGGAACCCAGTGAGGTGGTTTTGCCACTGAAGCTGATGTATTGTGAAACTGCAGCCTGAGCTGAGTGGGACTTTCCTGCTCTCCTCCTGTCTCCACAGCTTATTCCTTCTTCTCCACACAAACTCTGACAAGTGCTTCCCTGTGGCCATGCTGTGCACTGTTGTGCTCCAGGTCCCCAAGTCGGCTGCCTGGGTGGCAGCAAGGTCAGGGGAAGCATGAATCATTACAGGTCCCTTTTTGGGGACAGCTCATTTAAGATCTATGTAGAGCTGTTGTGTAACTACACCTGTCATGCTGAGGCTTGTCTTGTTATTGTCAACATGCAATGGTTGAAATCTGGCCCCAGTTGAACCAACTTCAAACACTCAGTGATGGAGCAGGGCCAGCATCTCTCTTCATGTTGCAAACTGTGTTACAGTTGAGACAATAAAAAAAGCCCTTTGTTTTGGAAAGCACTAGACTTCTGTGTGTCAACCCTGAATTTTCAGTGTTAATTGTATCACCTACACGTTAGTGTTTCAAACCTGCTTTGTATTCTTCATGTCCTGCTTTTATATAACCTTCTGTTGCTGCATAAAGGATTGATATAAATATTTCATACATGCTGTCTCCTGGATTGTGTGTGGGAGTGGGAAATTCTGCAGAAGTTAAAAAGCACCTGTCCTGAACAAAGGCTGGGTTGATTCGATCAAGAGCCAGAAAATCAGACACCCCTCACTACCTCTGGTGGTGAAGAAGAGGAAGACCTGAGTCTTGTGGTGCCCAGAAGCAAAGCACACTCAACTGAGACTCCAGAGTTTGTGTATACATTCAAGTGTTGTGTTTTTTTTTTTTTTTTCTTTTAGCTTAAAACAGAAAGGGACACTGAAGTGCAACAGCTTTAGTTGTATACACTTTGCTTAGGGAATAAATGGGTATTTATTCTTGAGTGGGTTTCTGTACAGAAAACCCCTTAATTTCATAGTGATATGTTCATGGGCATGATAAATTTGGTCCATACTGTGCAGTTGATCACACTTTAAATGATGGAATCTTGTGATTTTTTAATTGTTTTTTTTAAGTGCTTGCATGGGTTTTGTATCTAGGTGACTTGTTCTGTGCTGAACCAAACCACACTGTATTTACTCTGCCTTGAGGACATTTAATGATGTTGACTTTCCTACCCATTTCACAGAGCTTTTAGATGTCTGAGTTGCTTTTTGAGCTCTGCAGCCAAATACTCTTTTATTTACATAAGGTTTTTCTGGTGTACTATTTCCTTCAGTATTCTGTCCCTGAGCTATTAGTAATCAAGTTAACTTTTTAAACTTGTTGCTTATCACTGCTGTTGTTTACATCTTCCTTCTGAGTCTTGATGACTCCAGCCTAAGTGTGCTGGTTCTTTGCACATCCACCAGTATTTTGGTCCATTGCATGCTCTTCCAATATATTAATTAATCTGGCAATGCTACTCAGATGCTTGAATGCTTGAAGACTTCCTTTCTTGGAAAAAATGTTTTAGTGAAAACAAAAAATTCTGAAAGCATCCCCAGAACTATACTGTAAGAAGCTTATCTTCATTAGCTAAATTAGCAGACTCGGAAGTGTTGCAAAGATACAAGGGAAAAAGAAATGCCACAAAAGATTGGGATTATCAGACTTTGAAAGCTCTGAAAGGATCTTGGGAACTTGACTCACTACTCAGATTGTGCAAAGGGGTCATGCCCCTTAGCTTTGGTTGTAAGGCTGATTGCCTAATGCCTGCAGGATGGCTTTATATTTTCTTGTTCAGGAACTTTAACTTATTTTTTTATCATGAGGCTCCTCTCCAAGTCCGTGCCCTGGCTCTTCCAGGAGACTGAATGTTGCATTGTGGAAATGCAATTTTGCATGATCTAGAGACTTTAATGTATTGATCTTGAGGGAGTTAATGCACATTGGAGAATTTCGCATGTGTTTACGTTGTGCTTAACTCTTTTTCTAAACGGTTGCTGCTGTGGCTTTGACCTGCTTCCACTCCCAGCTGTGTGTTCCTGACTCTTCTTTCCATGGTTCAAGCATTTATCTGAGTTTCTAGAGCTCTGGTTCACAGAAGTAAACCAGCAATTACACTGGAGCTGTTGCTCAGGCCATGCAACCCTGAACGTTTTTGTCAGGGAGCTGATTCGCCCAGCTGAACATGAGGAGTGTGTTTTTGTGTTCTTTCACCAGGATGAAAGAGATTCCTTACCCATACATCATTTCCTAGAATCATAGAATGGCAGGAGTTGGAAGGGACCTCTTGAAGTCATTAAGTCTAAACCTGCTGCCAAAGAAGGATCACCTAGGGCAGGCCACACAACAACACATCCAGGCAGGTTTTGAAAATCTCCAGAGAAGGAGATTCCACAACCTATCTGGGCAGCCTGTTCCAGTGCTTCATCACCCTCACAGTATTATCGAGGTGGAACTTCCTGTGTTCCAGTTTGCATCTGTTGCACCTTATCTTATCAGAGGGCACCACTGAAAAGAGAGTGGGCCCTTCTCCTTGACAGCCACCCTTCAGATATTTGTAAACATTAATAAGATCTCCTCTCAGTCTTCTCTTTTCCAGACTGAACAGCCCCAGGACGCTTGGCCTTTCCTTATAAAACAGGTGTTCCAGTTCCTTACTACTGAATGGCTGGTTTGTATGACCTCTTCTATAGTTTCTGCCCCAGCATAGTGCCTTCAGCACAGCAGAGTGGGTAGTAAACAGTGATTCATGGGTAGGACCCAGAAGTTGGCTTGGCACTTCTTAAGTCTGCTAGAGGGAGAAGGTTTACATGCTAACCAGTTTCAGCCTGCAGCTGGAAAATGTTTCTGGGTAGCCACTGAAGCCATTTTGGTGGCAGCGGCCTTCTTCACATACTAATATGTTGTTTTGATTTGGTGGTTTTTGTCATGCTACCATGCAAACATTCAAATTCCAGGAAAGCATGAGAAATAAGAACCATTGTCTGAAACAGTGAATTTCTTTTTTTTTTTTTTTTTTTGGGGGTGGTGGTGGAGTGCTGTTATTTGAATTAATAGATGGGACTAAAAAGCACTAGAATAGGGAGGCCATGGAAACCCCTTGTTGAAGTATCCCAGATGGCATCTCTCCAAACTCACTGTGTGGGTAAACAGATATGACACCTCTTGTGTCCCTTTCTGTGCTATTGTATCGTGGTTTTTGAGAAATGGGTGCAAAAACTTCCCCTTAAAGGAATGAACTGCATCAGCCTTTTTCAGAGATGGCCTCAGCAAGGAACTGGCTGTTTTCTGAGGTTTTCTGTGAAGGCAATAAGCCTGTAGATCAGCACGGCTACATGAGTTCCTGGGCTTCACTTTACCTTCTAAATATCCCTAAAGAGTGTCAGCCCAAGTGCCAATGAAAAATTACACAGTGAAGGCAGTCAGAAGAACTTCAGGTGAATGGTGGCACTGTGTCAGTTTATCTTAACACTTGACACAGTACAATCACCTTGCTTTCCTCTCCTTGCTCTCTTCACTTTCTCTTCCTGGTCCCCACTGGCTGATGTGATCTGCCAGAATCCCTGGGTTTTTTATCAGAGATACTGTGGGGTGGTGCTGGTGACACCAGGATGTAGAGCATGGCACAGTGTGAATGTAGAGGAACAGACTGTTTAGTTGTGCTTGATCGACCCAGAAGGATGATTTCTTTTTCTTTTTCTTTCTTCCGTTCTTTTTTCTTTCTTTTTGTACATGAGCATCAAATTTTCTGTGCTATTTCTCTACATGGGTTCCTGTAGTTGTTCTTCCAAGCTCTTCTACTCGGTTCTGTATGCTAGTTTATCTAGACCTCAGAAGCATTTATTTGTCATCCCCCTTTCTCCTTTACTTTGCTTTATTCTTTCTTTTTCTTCAAGCGAAGAAGATGCCTGCATAGCAATTTTCAATATAAATATTTGCTTCTTTGCTTTCTTGAAGTTGCAACTCCCTGAAAAGTGACTTGAGCTGATTGAGGTCTGTGCCCTTTCCTGGAGCCCAAACAGCCATTTGGCAAAGTCTTTCTTGGCTTGTGAAATTTGTACGTTAGCTACAGAAACTCCTCACCCAGTTTTAGTGGTGGGGCAAACCCATGTCACAGCTTTACTGAGGGCAAACTTAGTTCTCAGCTCCCAGGAGAGGATAAAACTATTGAAAGTTCAGCACTTCAGAGCCGATCTGTTTTGCACAGGACAGAGATGATGAGAGGATTTGGCTTATTCCTTGCAACAACAATGGCAGCAGAAGCAAAATGTGAATTTGAGACTCAAAGTATTTTAAAAAACTTGTCTTGAAATTAAACAAGCTCCATCTAGAATAGAATTAAGGTATTAGTCTGCTTTAGATTATTACTGTAAAAATGTAAGCCCCCTTTACACCAGTAAGGTTCCTAGAGGAACAGCATGCACCTCAGAATGTATGGTTTTGTGTGTTGTAGCAATTTGAATCTTTCAATTTTGAGGTGAGCAAGCTTAGCAGATACACTAATAAATGTGTCAAATATCAACATCTTTGCAAATATTCATGTTTACTACTGCTGATAAATCTAGAAATGTCCCCCTTAAGTGAAGATGCAAGTGGAAAAGTGGTAAATGTTCTCTTTATACAGAGAGCCTCTGAGAAAGTAAAAAAAAAATATCCAAAATCAATAGAAATTAGGGGTGAGGAGTCACTTGCCATCGAATCCCAGGGATCTGCCAGAGCACAGTGGGGAAGCTAGTGGCCCTCACTTCCATTCAGAATTTCTCATGGTTTATGCCTGAAAATGCCATTTACTTTCCATAAGAATACTGAGTTTCACAAATGTTTCCAGTTCACACATAAAAATAGATAAATGGAAATTTTTACCAACTACTAAAGCTTCAAAGGAAGTAGTTATGTTTAGTTAATTACTTTTGCTGCTTAAATATCTGCAATCCATCCTTTCCTGGTTTATAGATTTAGTAAAGAATCTATTACAGAAATGGACAGCCTAGGGGAAGCATAAGTGCCCTGTAAACTCTTTTAACTGATCAGGATTATGAATGTATGTGAAATGTCAGCCTTGTTCCAATGCAGCAATAAAGAATGCTTTTCTAATGTTCATTCTCTTAATCTGGTGCTTGATCAAAGGTTTTGGCTTCACAAACCAAAGCAGTAGAGAGGGTGAACAGGAAACAGTACAGAAAACAAAAAGAAGTCAAAGCATGTTCTTTGCAAAATACATCAGGCTGATGCCCAGAGTTTGGTGGCAAGAGGGTGCAATCAGGCTAGCATGCTACTTTCTAAATCTGGGAAACACTATGAAGTGAGCCTTCATCCATGTGCAAGAAGAGCCTGATGCTCCTGGTTTGCCTTTTCACTATGTTTTCATGATTTCTGGGTCACCATTGTTCACTTTTTTTTTTTTTCCTGGTTCCCTGTCCTATGTTTTGCCTGGTGCAGTGTCCTCGTTGCAGTGAGCCCTCATTGTCTCTTCCACACTCATACTTGATTGAACAGCCTCTGGAGTCTGGGCAAGTTGCCTGCACAACTGCAATGGAGCTTTTAGGGGGTTTTGACTCAGAAATACACCTATTATTTTGGCCCTGCACTCTAAGTTATGGATTTTCTTGCTATTTCTGATCTATATGTGCTTCACAGTAAATATATGATCATCTTTGCCTTTCACAAACCTACAAAAATGCAATTTAAGGAGCCATTCCATGTTTGAGGTTTGAGTCCAGTGCAAGCTGGCTGAGAAAACTGTCCTCATATTTGAAGCAATGATACATTCTACTCTTTTTTTTTTTTTTTCCTCCCTAGTATCTCAGTTGCTCAAAAAATGAGGACAATATCTCCATCAAAGCAGCGTATTACTAAATTGAATTAATTGAAGGACAGAGATTTTTTTCTACAGGTATTTGTACATTTCTTTGCAGAGTTTAACATATTTGAAGCTGATTGCCCCCTTTAAAATCAGTAGCTGCTTTCAAAGGTGTTGATTTTAATTGCAGTAAAGCACTTTGGGGTTCTCTGGTAGAAAATGGAAGCAAGAAATAAAAGTCTGCAGAAGCTTTCTGGTGAGGTCTTGTGTCCACTGGGTTTTTAATAGTGAAATGATTCATTCTTAAATTGCAAGGGAAAAAATACTAGGGTGCATTTAAATGGGATCTTTGGATATGGTTAGTGCTATGTACTTTATTTGCTGGAAGAATGATTTTTTTTTTCTTTTTTCTTTTTTTTTTTTGGTTGCGTCTTTACCAAAAGATAAATTCTATTCCTTTGAATGTACTAAGACTGTAGGAAATTAAAAATAAAAGAGTATATATGTTTGCTGGAACCTAATGCAAAGCTTTCTTGATGAGTAGGAGGAGTCTTTTAAATGACTTCAGATTTCTTTGGATGAGTCTTCAGGGGAAAAAAAAAAAAGGACAATTTTGTTCTTGTAACAAATATGCAGACATAAATAATGTGTGGAATTGGATTTACACCTATGTTGTTTTAAAACATTCTGGTTTTAAAATGTTTTAAAACCAAAACATTGATTTTAAACAAATAAGGAAGACAAATAAGGAAGATTTTAATTCTGTGAGAACTTTTGCCCTCTTCCATAAGGTGCCTTTGCTGGTGAATAGGATTTTGTACTTTTTTTGTGTGGCCTCCAAATGGACTGTTAGGAATGTGATACCCCAGTTCCTTAGCAGGTTGAATCCTCTGAACTTCTAATCAAAAGACCTCATGAGACTCTTCCATATTTGTGCAGCTCTTAAACTGAAGCAAGTTTTGAACAGTTGGACTTTCGCAAACTTCCTCTATTTACTCAAGAAAAGCTTTTTCTGGGAAATAACCCAACCTTACCTGGGGAACTACTAAGGTTTCTGATATTTCAATCATCTTTATGGTGGGTAGAAGAATACTAATTGCAAGACCAGTTTGATTGATCTTGTCAGTACTTTTTCATGACTTGAAGTAACAAAGGTTTATTTAGGGCTGTAGGTGAGGTAGGAGAAAAATGTCCTGCCTTGCAATAGTTTTTGATTCTACTGTGAGATTTAAAGTGTTTGTTGACCCAGCCCAGCAGACAGAGCAGAGATGTATTTTGTCTTGATCTCTTTATTGTGAAGGCATGAGATTACCTCTGAGGAGAGCTAGAGAGAAAGTTAGTCTTGGGGCTTACTTAGCCAGTCTATCTCCAGCTGAGTAATTTATATCTGTCAGTACAGTGTTCCCTTGGGGATTTTTTTTTTTTTTTTTGGTATTTGTTAAAAATAAAGACAAATGTCAGAGGGGTGGGGAGCCTGGATAGCGTCGCATTGGGGTGTGGGAACAGCGTGGGCATTTGGCCTCCTTGCGACATCCTGTTTCCCCAAGTTATCACAGCAAGTCTGTGCTCTTTTTCCACCCTGGCTTCCTGAGTCCCTCCTCTCACCAGGCCCTCCTGCCTTTAACTCTTTTTCTTCCTATCTTGGCCAGGAAGAAGGAGGACTTGCCTTCTATGTGGGAGGCTACTTTATCTGCTGTTTGGTGTGGTCCACCTGGAGATTGAGGATGGAGGCTGAGGACCTCTCCTGGAGTGAATCCAGAAAATGGTGGCCGGTTGGGTCACTACCAAAGTGTAGGTCCTTGGGAGAAGACAGATCTGTGGCTTTGCTGGCTGTTGGCATCACATCTTTCTGTGGGGTTAGCAGTTGACAAGGATCTCTGGAGAACATGAGTGGCTGAGGGCTTTATTCCTGGCGTAGAATGGGGTGGTGAGCACACCTCTAGCTGCTCGATACTCTCTGAAGGACTTGTATTGGCAAGGTGTAGGAAATGCTGCTGCTAGAGAGCAAGCTGCTTTCCAAAGCTTTGGTGAAGGTGTCCTCATCCAGCAGCTTCCCATGGGCTGGGATTATACTTAGATGCAGCAGGCTTGTTCCTGTGCATGGACAAAAGCATCTGTATGGATATGGCTGGATGCCTGCCACCCCAGGTTTCTCTCTGTTATACTGCTGGCCAGTAAGTTGATATTTATGGGGAAAAGTATAAACACTGCCTGAGTGTAAGGGGCTTCTTCCCTTAGTGTCTCTTTCTACCTGTGGGTAGTTGGCACCTTGAGACTTCTGGAGCCAGGCGTTGTACCCCAGCCACTGCATAGCTGTCATAGCTACCACCAGCCTCACCCCTGTGGATTTGTTTGGACTCTCTTTTTTTAACCTGTGTGATACTCAAAGCTATGCCTGCAATATCTTGCAGCAAGAAAATGTTACATGGACAAAATGCTTCTCTCTTAAGCCCCTAGCTCATAATTTCACAGCATGCTCATTAGTTCTCTGGTAGGAAAAATGACAAATACTCAATGTTTTCTCTGTCATTTCTATCATCAGACACATTCTTTCAAGGTGTCCCTTGTATATTTCATCTCTTGATATGTCTGGAAGCTGGCAGACAGTTACAGGAATCCTTTTTTGACTTCTAGGTGCCTTTTCTTGTTTTTCCAAATCCTTCCTGAGATGAAGTGACCAAGAGTGAATGCAGTTGAAAATGTGAACATAATGTCACTGTATTTCTGTTTGTATTCCAGACCTGATTCTGGAGTTCTCTGAGTCTTTTCCACTCCCATATTCAGGCTTCTTCACCAAGTTGAAATAGCTAATGTTAGTCTCATCAGCAATCCTTTATGGGACTGTCTTGATTGGCATCCAGGTTGGGTTAAAATAACTTTGAAAGACTTTTTGTCTATCATAGGACTGGGAGACACACAGCATTTCCATGGAGAGTTGAAACACCAATCTCTGGCAGAGGAAAATTAGGGGAGATTAAGAGTCACTTTGTGAATTTGGGTTTGGACTAAATGATCTCCAGAGTCCTTCCCAACCCCTATTATTCTGTGATACTGTACTCGGATTACCTTGTGAAGAACTGCTGCCTGCTCTGATACACATGCGAAAAATAATGCATTTTTTCTCTTTGACCCTGGCATAACTTCAGTGGCCACAGTGTAGGACATGGGGAGGTTTTATTAGTTCTGTGTGACACCCTGATGTACTGCTGTCAGTGATTCCCAAGCTCAGCCCTTCTGTCTCTGACCAGATCCTTAAACTCTGGTGACACAGACCCATTCCCTGATGATGTGGCAGTGCGTTTGTCCTTTAGCTGTATTTGAGCATCTAAATTACACTGCGAAGAAACTGCCTTTGGATTCATTGAGTTGCACAGCACAATTTCACCTTCTGTGTCTGAATTTCATGGGGGACAAGGATGGATTAAGAGGGATCTGAGATGAGCTGAGGTCCTTCAGCAGACAAGTGGAAGGTCTCCAAATTGAGCAGGTTTTGAGGGCTGCTGTCTGCTTTAACCTTCTGTCTGATTTCCAAGTACAAGCCCAAATTCAATGACTTTAAGGCTATTTACTTCAAGCCTCCTATAACTTAGGTTTTTAAATTAATCTCTTAATCTAACTGGAGCAAGGAGGAGGCAATACAGGGCTGGGAGTTGAAGAGGAGGAACAGGACAGTTTCTGTGGAGGCCTTGGTATGTGTGGAGGCTGGTTGTTTAAAGTTACTCTTAGTGTAATTGGAACAGGTTTGTGGTTTTCGTTTGTTTGTTTGTTTGTTTTTCATTTATTATAATTGAATTTATTTCAAAAATGTGGAATTAAAGTAGGACTCCCCAAAACTGGCATATTCTATGTTTTCTCCAGAAGTTTTAAGGAAACTCAAAATGCTGAAGTGGTGGTGGTTGCTGGCTTAGAAACCTTGCATTAATCAGATACTGAGAGCATATTGTGTTCAGGGTTGCTGCACTGTATAAAGCATTGCTTTTCCATTTGTCATTGGATCCTCATTGCAATCCAAGCAAAGAGTGAAACAAATAATGAATTTTAATAATTAGAATATTTATACTATATGCTTTTATCTTCTTAGGAGAGATGCATCAAATGTAATGTCACAGTATGTGATGCTGCAGCTGCATGCCAATATATTTTGATAATTTAATATTCACTGCTAGATAGCTTTATAACTTACTTTCTTAAAGAAATTGAAAGGAAAAAAATGCAAAATGGGATGTAAATATGATGATCATTTAAATCAAGGCTTCCCACAACCTTTTTTGTACCAATGTCTATGCTAACCTCTTCTGGTCTTCTTAACCAGTTGAGTGTAGTAATCTTTAAGCTTGTAAACAAAGTGTACTGTTTACTTACTTGCAAGCTCCCACTAGCTTGGACTAGTTCTGTTTTGTTGTTTAGTAACATCCCTGAACTGATGAGTAAGCTCTTTGAAGAGACTTGCTAGTTGATCTGGTGCTAACTTCTGACCGTGTTTGGCAGCTTGCTTGGCCCTGGTTTGGGTTGAGGCAGCTGCCGAAGAACCTGGTGAAGCTTGAGGTGTCTGCATACAAATAGAGGGAGGTGTGTCCTGTCTGCAATGTGCCCGTATTCCAAGTAAACCAGACCAGTGAGAGAGAGGAGGAAGGAACACAGCATATGCAGAAGTGAAGTGGTATGTGCTAACTCTGCGTTAGCTTCACAACCGTTTGGTTTTTTTTAATCCTCATTTTATGACTCTATCCTTGAAGTTACAGACTGCAGGACACACATAGCAGCTGGTGTTCCACCTGCAGACTTTGTGGGAACAGATAAGGCCAGAGCCTAGGTACAGCACCTAGGAGGCAGTCACCCTTCTTCTCTTTTGGCTGACGCACACAGCGTATCTCTGTTTGCAGCACCTGGGGCTTTGCAGGAGAACCAGATCATTCCTTTTTTTTTTTTTTTTTCCCAAGGCTTGTAGGCTTCATTGCTGGGCAATCTGAATGTCAGTGGTGGAATTACCTCTGGTTTGGTTTTTCCTCTCTTTTTCCTTTTTAATGGTTACAAAGTAATGGTTTGAAAATTGAGATTCCTCAAAACAGCCCTTTTCCTTGTAAAAATGCCAATAACAGAAACTCAGAAATAAGCGCTCAAATCCCTTCTCCCAGGACTTTCTGCAGTTGGAGCATATAAAGAAACTCCCCAATGCACTCTTGGGCACTGAGTAAGGTAAAACTCACAGGTCTATTCCACTTAAATTCCTAATCTTGGTTTTACTCATAACTGGATTTTTTTTAATTTTAGTTTTTCTTCATGGGAATCCTAGTATGCTGGTGAACGCTTTTGTTTTGGGAATAGCCGCCAAAATAGAAATTAGGGTGTTACGAGGATTGTGCTTTGCCCCAGCCTCATTCCCAGAGGACTTGTGAGGGTGAATGCAAAACCTGGTTGAGCAAAGAACTTAGGACTGAAAGATCCTGAGAGTGCTTGCATACACTGCTAATTTGACAGCTTTAGAAGAGGAGAATTTATAACCCCAAAATGGTATGTTATGGTACAGTCTTCACATTTTAATGTACTGCAGACCTTGTGTCCCCTAACCCAAAATGTTCAGTTCTCAGGGCATCAGCAACCTTGAGAGCATTTGATGGTTTAGGCATGAAACTAAGAATAGAAAAATAAAGCCTTTCAGTAGTATTTGAAATTCAGTCCATGTCAGTAGTGTCTGAATCCTGTTATCTGATGGTTGTTCAGTGACCTTTGCAAATTAATAGCTTGTTTGGTTTCGTTGTAGTTCTTGGTGGATAAATCCCTGTGTTACATGAGCTGCTCATTTATGATAATTTTCTGATTTGTCTTGGAGTGCTGGAGTGTGTTTTGGTTTTCTTTCGTCTCCCTGAGGGATTTTACCTGGTTTTTACTTCTGGCAAGAAGTGATCATTTGAATTCAGTTTTAGGAATGGCCTCTTTAAATGTCCTGAGCCATAGTGGGGGCTTGCTGAAATACTGGCGACATTAGTGGGGAGGAGCTGTTGAAGATGTGACAGCTAACATCATCCTGCAGAGCACAGGACAGGTGGGGGACAGTACCAAACCCCAAGTCTCAGGCTAAGGAAAATTTAATTAAAGTTATGGTCAAATACCCAGTGCTGGCTTAGAGGTTAGTGGGCTGTGTGAGATGTTTTTGTTTGTTTGTTTTTGGCAGAAGTACCCTGGGGATTGTTGATTCTCATGCCCTTTTCTCCTGCCAGCTGCAGCCATGCAGCTTTTTTTCATGTCTTTTTGAACCCAGGATGTAGCCAGATGTGTGGTTCCTCTTCCAGTCCTGTTTGCAGCTTGCCTGCTGCCTATACCAGCTCCCTGCTCTTAAACTGCTGGCTGGATTATTCATAGCACAGAGAAGCCCTGTTGTTGAAGTGTAACAGGTTATGTAAGGGTTTTGAAAGTACACCCTTTAGCACTTGAAGTCTTTCATGTGTTCAAAAAAAAACCAAAACCAAACGAAAAAAAAAAAGGAAAAAGGAAAAAAGAAAAAAATTACAGGCTTGCTGAGTTTTCTTGCCAGGGCTTTTTGTATATTAAAAGGTATAAACCTTGGCAACGCTGCATTCTGCCTTCCCAAAAGGTGAGTGACCGAGCTCATTCCATGGCATTAATCAGTGTTTTCATATAAAAAGACAGAGGTTGGTCCTATTACAGGTGCAGGGTAACCTCGACATGAATCGCTTGGGTCTGGAATGACTCGGCAGATCTAAGTCAAATTTGTTGCATTATTTTTTGAGACAGAACTGGAAATACAAAAATTAATAAGAACTAAGTGTTCCCCCTCTCCTTTTTCTTTTTTTCTTTTTTTCAATTTTTGTAGGATGTTTTTTGCCTGGGTATAGAATTTAAAATGTAGTTTAATTCAGCCTCGTGGCACAAGAACTACATATTGTGTTTTCAAATGAAAGACAAGTTTAGAAGCAGAGAAACAACTTTAGTACAACCTGGGAAAAAAAATATAATAAATAAAAAAAAAAACCCTTCAAAACTGTTTTAGCAGTTTGATTACTTGCTGTATATTTAAAGTTTTAGTCATTTCTTATGCACAATCTTCCCTTGTCAAGTACCAGGTGATTCTACTCATGCCTTGGCTGCAAATTAAACTGTGTTGGATTTTGGGGTCTTTCTACCACTATTTCATCTATAGTCCTGAGGGTTTTAGTATCATCTGGTAATAAGAGGGCACCACCAAACTATCTTTCAAAAAGGTCCCATTCCTGCAGGTTGCACTACAGGCATCATTTTGTCAGAAGTATGAGACCAGATAGCCATGATGAACAGTAACCATGTGGTCATAGTGTCTGTGGTGGCCACAGATTTTCAAAATAACAGCTGTGCCCTCAAAATTTGTAGGTCTTAATGAATGATGAAATGCAGCTGTTAATGTGATTGAAGGACCAGGAAACCCAGGAGGTGTGTGTTGCATGGAGGGCATGCTTGTTTCTTCGTCTTTCCTGCTTTTCTGTTCATGATAATGAGATGCAGGTTCAGAGATAACCTTATCTGAACAGATTTACTGTGTGTTCTGGCAGTTTAATGCTGATAACATTTGCTGCTTTTGTCATATTACCATTTATAATGGTTGCTTTCAATCTATTGTAACCTTTGTGTACATGGTGTACTTTAATCTAATATTGCAAGGTGAATTTTTCATAAGAATTAGAACAGCAGGAGTAAATCCCAGATCCATGGTTCCTGTTCCCTAAATCTTGTTTTGTGACCTCAAATTATTCATTTGGCCTCCTTGTGATCCGTATTGTCCATCTGTCTTGAGGTGAAGATTCAAGACTCCTGTAATAAAGTTTGAGATAATGAAGAACAATGCAATAGTTCTCAAGGATTAGATCACCAAAAGCCATTATTTGGCATGTTTCAAATCCTAAAGAATGTATTTTGCTGAGCATATTTGCCTTATATCAAAAACCTGAGAAGTCTTCTGGAAGACTTTCATGTCTGTGGAAGTTTCATGGAAGATACTCAGTATGTCTGTTTATTCTGCACACCCTTTTGTACTGAAGTTTTGTTTTAGGGGTGATCTCACTGACTTGTCAGCATTTAAAATCACATTTGTTTAACCAGTGTAAGAATACTAGACTTAGGCAGTGGTGCTTTTGCAGGCCAAAGACGTACTGTTTTGCTACTGTTGTTGGACTCCTCTGCTAAATCAAATGTCAGGACTTGAACAAATGGGCAAATGACTTCCCTGTGGAAGAGGAAACATCATTATGCTGTTAGAGAAAGGAGACCTGCTACTGAGCTGATTAGATGGAATCAGTTAAGTACTGGATAGAAGGCCTTTGGGTTTTATTTTTTTTGATTTGTAGGTGAATGTGGTTGTCATTTTTGCTTCAGTAAACCACTAATGTGACTGAGCTGACTAATCTATTTCAAGTTTAGTCTAAAAATGACTTGTCTGTTCTGACTGTGATAGAGACAACTGAAAGAATGTGTAAAGTAATCCTATCACATACAATCTAAGTGTATGATACAAGACTTGTACTAGACCTTGCTAATAGAAACGAGGAAAGGAACAAACTTTCTACAGCTGATTTATACAAACTGAGATATGCAGTTTATATATCTGACAGTCTTCCTGGCTTTTCAGGTTGGTCTTGCTTATTTCTGTCCTTTCTGCAATGAAGACAAAAATCTAATTTTTTGGAAGAAGTACAATTGTTGACTGATGTTGTCTTGAGATAAAAATATACTGGCATGTTTCACTTGAGACATTATTACATTAGAAATTACCAGCAAGCCATAGACCTGATACCTTCTGATATCCAAGAAATGCTTGGCTTGCAGCCTGCATAATTCAACAAAACTTTTGAAAATGTTCAAACTCAAACATTTTTTTTCTGTCTGTCACACTGTTGACCAGCATCTCTTTGCTTTCCTTTTAAATTTGCCTTTCTTTTAGAAAAAAAAAAAAAAAAACAGAACTAGTTCTGCAGATGAAAAGAGAACATCAGGGACAAATTTAATGGTGTAAGCAATGCAGAAGCATTTCCTGAGCTGTTTCATTGCGTCTGGTAATTCTTTGCATAATCTTCTCTTCAGAAATCTTACCTAACTAATGGTATCCAGGCAACATGTTTTGAGCCTTTAATCTTCAAAATCCACAGTGTGTGAAACTTAAAATTTCCTAAAGAGTGGATTAGTGATAGAATTTGATAAAAAATTAAAAAAAAAAAAAAAAAACAACAACAAAACAGATTCTCCTTATGGTACTGACCCAGGCTCCAGGTTGGAGCAATAAACAGAACCTCCCCACAGCCTCAGCTGAAATACCTGAATCACCTGTGGGAAAAGTGGGAATGACTATGTGGGTTTGTCTCCTCTGCTTACCTTAGCAGCCTGTTGATGTAGACTTCAACAGTTCTACTTTCCCAGCTCTCTACTGAGGAGCTGGGATTTGTCAATGCTTGCCTGTAGTTAATATTTTTTAATTTAGCAAGTTGAAACAAGGGAAAATTCCAAGTCAATATAAAGCAGAAATCTTCAGCATGTGAGGTCAAACATTAGGACCAGTTGCCCAGGGAGTCTATGTAATTGCTGTCACCAGAGGAATTCAAAACTTGCCTGGGCAAGGCCATGAGCAGCTGTGTCTTGACTTTGAGGTTGGTTCTACTGTGAGCAGGGGCTGGACCAGTCACCTCCAAAGTTCCCTTTCAGCTTAGCGTTTTGTAATTTTTTTTTTTGTGCAGGGCTTCTAAAGGCTGTCAAAATGAGTCCAGGATGAGGAACATAAATGTGGATTATCTGGATTAATTTATTAACACTTTTATAAAAAACTGAATATCTTGCTACCAGCCACAAAAGATGTTTTCAAAGAAGTATGCATGAAACATAAGGAGGTAGAAATTGGTAGAAGGCAAAGGTGTTCTTTTAGTAATTTGCTCGTAACCACTGAATATTACTGCAAATAGTGCAAAGCCAGGGAAAAAGACTAATTACCTTCCTAAAAACGTGTATGTGGTTTTATTCAGGTTTTTCTTGGTATTGGAAGTGTCTAATTAGGTCCTCTATGTCCTGACTGTTCTTTATGTCTCTGATTTTGGTAAGCAAACCCATGCCTGGCAGTAGCCTGCCCATTGTATGTGCTACCAAAGCCTGTACCAAGAGGATATTCAAAGTCTTTAATCTTGTAAAGCAGCAGCTTAAAAATGCATGCCCACAAATTCCAGCATGAAACAGCTGCATTTCCCTGCAGACTTGTTTGTTTGTGGCAGCTCAGCTGAGTTCTCCTTTCAGCTTGTGTCATGACAGGGTTCTTTGTATTAGAAACATAAGCGGCTATTTTGACCTTCTGGAATCAGTGTTTTGGGTTTTTCTGTCTACACCTCTTTTTGGTTGTTGACCTTGTATAGATTCAGGATGACTTCCTTAATCTGCGGTGTTTAAGGAAGGAGTCAAAAGCAGATGTTATTGAAGTTACAGTTACCTCTACTGTTTAATAGTGCTGCCTTCTGGAACAGAATTTGGCCTTTCCTTCTCTCTTAAGTCCTTTAAACTAAGGAGTGAGCAAAAGTCAGTCCCCAAATGACAAATTGATAATCAATGACAGCCCAAATGGCCACACTTAATTAGCTATGTAGCTCTGGGTGGCTATAGAAGTTTGAACAAGGTGGGAGGGAACCCAGGAGCAGAGCACACATTGTCCATCATCAACTCCTACCAGCTGCAAAGATGAATTTGTCCACATAAAATGACACTGCAACTGCGAGCAGAAAGGCTAACCAAAACAGAGAAGGTGAATTAATTTTGGTTCAACGTCAGCATCCTTATTACATCCTCAGAACTAATGCTTGGTCAGCTCTGGTGCTGTCAGCTTGGCTTTCAGAGAGGGCACCAGGAAGCGGGTGTACGCTTTGATTTAGCCAAGGCATGTAGCTCTCTGTTGGAGATTAACTGTGATCTTGTTTCTATTGTAACCAAGAGACTGTCTCAACAGAGGGGCTGTCTGGGCACAGAGAGCATTTGTTTCATTGTTGGAACAGCTTTCAGCCCCTAGGTTTCTTCCCTGCAGCTACTAAATAAATTCCTTTTAGTTCTGTGTTTCTCACCGTTATTTTTACTATGCATCCTTGACTGAGATTATGACAGAGAGGTCAATGCCCTGTTTTTAATGCCAGGAAATAAAAAAGATTTTCTGTGCAAACTAAAATATGTTCCTTCATCAGATTAAGTCACATTAGTTAGATCTCTATATGGTTTTTTTGTATGGAGTTGGAAAATTTTGGATATTCTTTTCGATGTCATGCATGCTTTAAGGCAAATTCTCTGGGTTTTTTCCCCATAACTTCACATTTTTTTGTTAAACAGCTGTGTAATTCTGACATTTGGTAAGTGAAGTTCTGTGCTCTCCCCTTCTACATACACTTTTTAGCATTTGGAAGTAAAAATGCCCAAATAACTTGGTTGACAATCCGTATAGTTGCACCTTGCCTGAAGAAACTAAGTCCTTAAAGACGTCAACACATAGCTTTAACTTTTAGCTTGTACCTTGAAATTGTGCATATCAGACTGGAAAACATGTGAGCCTGAGGAATTAATGTGATGAAGACCGTGGGCATAGGTGCCAGTTGTCTAATATGGCTGTTCAGAACAAGGTTCCCATGTGGACACTTGAGATTTCAAAGAATGAGTCGACTCTGCTTTGAGGATACAAGTGATTACGCTTGGATACCAACTCAGACTACATTCTGCAATAATTGTGTTCCAGACTATTGCTTGCAGTGGAGAAAGTTAATTTATGATAGCTGAAACATTTTTAAAGAGGGAATAAGGCAGTTCAGTTTCTTCTGTCTAGTGAAGACTAATTATTGTCATCTTACCATAAAAAAAAGAAATAAGGTAGTAGCTGATTCAGGGAGAAAAGGAGGGTTTGGAGTACAGTTCAGATCTTAGTTGTATAAGTAAAATTTTTTTTTATTGTTAGAAACGGGACAAGAAACTAATTAGAACATGGTCAACATATTATCTAATTCCTATACACTTTTTCTTAAATTAAATTCTCTTTATGAAAGAAATTACTCCCTGAAGAGGATCCCTACTGGTCAGTGCAAATTCCAAAGTCCATCAGTCTCAACAGTAAAGCACTTTGCAATGGGTATTGGTGGCAATAATAAGAGAAGTTACCTTAGTTAAATTTACAGAATTGTGTTTGACTACTCAGTGTTTTGACAGCTCTGCCTTTACTTTTAATTCCTGGTAATTTCATTGAGAAGTGTCACTGATCAGAGCAGTGGAGTGAAGACAGAGGCTGGAAACCCACCCATGCACTGGTGGGACTGCCTGGCAATTGTGTTTTGCCTGTTCAGTTCAGGTTATCAAGTGTGAATAACATATTGCTGGTGCTTCATTTAGTCTTCGATTTGTGAAGATAAAAAGCAGGATGTTTGAAAACTCTCAGGCTTCTGTGAGACTTTCAAGGAGAAGGTGGCACTCCTGTAGGGGATATATATGACATAGTGGTTCCTGGAGCATCTGGATGCCTGTTGAGTGATGTATTATATTGCTTGATGATAGGGACATAGAGTTGTGTAACTGTATGAAAAAGGAGAACACATAGTTTAGTATTTAATGGGCATGGTCTTTTGAATTAATCTATTTAGTTTTGTCTTACACAGTTACTTTAGAAGATTATTCAATTTCACACCTGCTGAGAAGTCTTATTTTCTTCTTCTTTTTTTTTTATTTTTTTTTTTTTTTACTATCCATCCCTCATTGTTTGTCCAAGATGCCATCAAAATAAATCTGCCCAGAAGAAATCCTGTATGTTTCTGTCCTGTCTCTGCCTAACAAGACTCCATGTTGGACAGAGGGCAATCTGTACCTTCAATTTGCAGTGGGTTTGGGGAGGGATAAGAAAAGGAGGGTGGATGGGTTCGAGCTATCTTTTTTAAAGATCCTTTAGCTGGGGCTTGCAAAACATAATGAACTGTCTTGTCATCTCTAATTATGGTTTGCAGTGAAAAGAATAATGTATATGCATGTGATTTGGATATGGTAATGTAGTAAACCTTAAAGAAACTCCAGAGCCTTTAATTCACTTTTATTTTCCTGTCTCCCAAGTCTTTCAGCACCACATTTAAAAATTACAACTGGATGATATGTCCTTGGCTTTAAAACACTGGATTTGATGCAAAATCAAATGCAGGTTGCTCAAGTGGAGTCTTTTGGTCTTCTGGGTGCAGTTCATCCCTCTGAACTTTAGCTAAGTGCTTTGACAGTTAGCTGAGACAAGATACTGACTCCTCACTGTTGTTAACAGAAAAAGAGAAAACCTGGCAGCTCTGAAAGCTGATTTCTTTTCCCACTTTACACTAACTACTGCATGAATTGCCCTCTTGAGAGGTCTGTTTATCTCTGAACTGTAGAGATTGCCAGTTTCTAAGGTAGTAATTTAAACTTGGAGGATGCCTCCCTTTATGCTACACTGACTGTTCTCTTCAGTTTTGATTTTAAGTTGTATTACAGCACACTAAGGGCCTCCTTCACCCCACAGACTTCTCATTTTTAGTCACTTGATTTTTGCCAACTTGATCACCAAGGGAATAGCAGCAGCTTGTGTCTACCAAAAAACTATCTGTGCCAAACCAACAGAAATGATTAAACAATCTCCTGAGGTCTTGGGAGCTCAGCCAGTGCCTGGTTTCTGTTCTACAAGAAGACTTCCTTGTATTTTTCATCTTAAAGATCAGCATCATATATAGCTTGGTTAAGTATGGTGATCAGTGATGCTGGTGACTTGAATCCTGTATCATGTTAGGACCAGCTGTTGTATTGGATGCTTGTGATGCCATGCTTCTGAACTGAAGACACTTATAGATAGAAGGGGGTTTATGGCTCTTCAAGTCTCAATTATCTACTTAGCTTGCATCAAGGACTCCATCTGGCCCAGTCTGGGGCATCGTTAAGTAGGGATGACTTGTTCTCAATTATTTTTATTTTATTATCCTGCAGAAATGCTCAAGGAAGTGCATGAAGGAAACTGGCCAGGAGTAACAGGAATGGTCTCAATATCACCTGTGTTAGAGGACAGGCCATACCTTATCAGCACTGCCTGGTGACAGGCTGGCTGTACTGCACTTACAGTGGTGGAAAAGCAAGGTTTGTGCAACATGTTTGGAGGCTCTGCTATGGTTGTTGTACAGTGCATTGCAGTTAAATCAGGCCTCCTGATGGCTGTTTCCAAGGAGGTACAATATCCTGTCCAAGCCTAGAGGTGTGTTTTCCTCCCTCCTGCCTCTCCAGCTTTCAGCAGGATGGCTGTAGCACTTGCAACCCAAAAGGAAGGCAGAGGTTTTGTCATCCTAGCAAACATCAGGATCATATTCCTGCAATGCAGGAGGACGCCAGAGGAGACAGTGCTTTCCTTGAAGAGATCAGCATTAAATATGAGGCGTGACAAGTGTGCCTAACTGTTGGTGGAAATAGAATAGGGATGAAAGGTGAGAATAACAGTGGAAAACAATGAGTAAGCAATTATGTAGACTTTTGTGTATTAGGAAGCCCTGACCTACCTAAGTGGTTGATCATAGACAACAAATCAGTAAAACAGACCTAATCTCTGTTCTTCTCCCTCTTAGGGTTACCATCTGTGAAAGCCCTGTAGATTTTGAGGTAGAAACAGACCAAGGACACAAAGAAGTGTCCTTAAAAAGACTATTGTCAGGGCATCATATGCGGAGAACAGTAGGAAGAGATGATGTGAATAGAATAGAATAGAATAGAATAGAATAGAATAGAATAGAATAGAATAGAATAGAATAGAATAGAATAGAATAGAATAGAATAGAATAGAATAGAATAGAATAGAATAGAATAGAATAGAATAGAATAGAATGAAGAAGGTTGGAAGAGACCTCAAGGATCATCGAGTCCAACCTGTCACCCTATCTAAACCATGGCACCAAGTGCCACGTCCAATCCCCTCTTGAACACCTCCAGGGATGGTGACTCCACCACCTCCCTGGGCAGCACATTCCAATGGCCAACCACTCTCTCTGTGAAGAACTTTCTCCTCACCTCCAGCCTAAACCTCCCCTGTGCAGCTTGAGACTGTGTCCTCTTGTTCTGGTGCTGATTGCCTGGGAGAAGAGACCAAACCCCTCCTGGCTACAACCTCCCTTCAGGTAGTTGTAGACAGCAATGAGGTCACCCCTGAGCCTCCTCTTCTCCAGGCTAAACAGTCCCAGCTCCCTCAGCCTCTCCTCATAGGGCTTGTGCTCAAGGCCTCTCCCCAGCCTCGTTGCCCTTCTCTGGACATGCTCCAGCAATTCAACATCTTTCCTAAACTGAGGGGCCCAGAACTGGACACAGTACTCAAGGTGTGGCCTAACCAGTGCTGTGTACAGGGGTACAATGACCTCCCTGCTCCTGCTGGCCACACTATTCCTGATGCAGGCCAGGATGCCATTGGCTCTCTTGGCCACCTGGGCACACTGCTGGCTCATGTTCAGGCGCCTGTCAACCAGTACTTGCTTATTTGGGGCTGCTGAAGAACTGTAAAGTATTAAATATTGCATTGTGCAGGAGAATATATAGGACAACAAATCGATATTTGTTTCTGATCTGATATTTTTGAATGTGATAGATGACTGAAGCATGCAGCATTAGTGAGCATGTTGCTATCGTGTGAGTAGTTGGGGCTTTTCTCAGTGTGTGCCCAGGATGGTGAGCAGGGAGGCCTGAGTGGACCCAGGCAGCAGGGCGTGTGTGTGTGCACAAACTATTTCTTCCTGCTTGAGGAGCATCTGTTCAGTTTGGAGGAAAAAAAAAATGTTTTTCTAAACATGACAGCCTGTGTCCAAAGGAGCTGGCTGCTTGTCCTCACAATGTGGATTCAGATGCTTGACTTCAGACAGTTCTATTTACAGTATAGGGGTGAGGTGGGGCAGAGCCTGCAGAGCTGGGTTACCCAGTCCCTGTGTGCTTGGCCCTTCCTTCCTCACCTCTCCCCTGGTGCTGCAAGAAAATCTTAGGAGATTTTAGAAACTACTCTTAGTGAGAGGTGTAGGGCTGAGGTGGTAATACAGCTCATTTTCCTCTCAGCCCTGCCTTTCAGGAGGATCTGGTCAGAAAGACCCGGGTCACAAATGTGGGGATATACCTGCTCATTCCTGAGTTTAATAGGCAGGTGTCAGCCACACACTCCCTACTGCATATTTAGAAGCCCAATTGTTTCTGATCTGAAGAAGGAAATAGCAAGATCACTAGAGTGCTGTAGGAGCTGGGGATGCACGGCTGAGAGAGGAGCTGTTTGTGGCCCATTGGGTTAGTCTTGATGGAGGGTGAAACACAGCTTAATTACCTGAGGTTTTCTGTTTGGTGGGTTTTTGTTGTTGTGTTTTTGGGTTTTTTTTTTTCTTCTTTTTTTTTTACCTGAAGAGCCTCTCAAGCTTTCTATCTTCTGAGCACAGCAGGCATCTGCGCGATTACTGCGGCATGATGCAAAGAGACGAGGGGAGAAAGCATCAACTGGGAGATCCTGGCAAACATCATTTAAACTGTTGGAGAAGTGCAGCAGATTGACTCCCCGGCCGTCACTGCTGATAATGCTGCTCGCAGAGCTTGTCAGCATTCCAGCTTCACATTTTTATAACCATTTAATTACTGCCTGTATCGAATATTGCAGCTAACGCTCTGGAAGTGCAGTGTAGACTATAAGGAAGTGGAGAGTATCAAGGAGGCAGCCAGGCTGTAATGAGTTTGTTCATCCTATTAGGTAACATCTCTGTAACAACCCCAATAATCATTTTGTTTGTTCTGTGTTTGGGGTTTGTTTTGTTGTTGATTTTTGGGAGGTTTTTTGTTAGGATTCTTTGTCCTTCATTAGACAGTTTTTTCTTTTCCATGAAATCCACAATCTCTTTCTCAAAACTTAATTTGTAATGTAATACAGACAAATTTAATATATTTTTTCTAGCATCCTCTGTGTGACAGAGGGGTGGTAGGGGTGGGCCATGCTATGGTCTGGCAATTGCACCTCCTTACTGCTTTGTCTGAGGTGTCCCTTTGCACAGAGGGGTTGGGGAGTAGCACAGACCTCCTACCACATCTCGGTCCAATGGTGGTGAGTGCTGAGCTGCTGTAAAGTGATCTGAAAATACTGATGTGTAGCAAATGTTCTGAATGCTGTGAAGAGATTTTATCAGGGAGGTAATATTTCTATGTAATGGTAGGTAGTTAGAATTTCTGACATGAACATGTTGGCATCGTTCACCATATTTCAACACATAGCTCATAGGATTGCTTCTGCCCTTTCTGCTGTGCTTTCCCATGGGGGCAGCTCTGCAAGCTGCAAAGCACAGTCTGGGTGCTGTCACTGGGATGAGAGAGGTACTGGGGCCTGGCAGCAGCTGCTGTGTCCTGTGTGCATGGAGCAAAGGGAGAGCAGGCAAGGGCAGTCTGGCTCAGCAGCAGTGGTTCTCTCTGTACCTCCGTTTTGCCTTTTGCTCTCCTTCCCCTTCTTAGAGGCTGCTGCTGTGAGATGGAAATGGGAAAAGGGAAGGTGAGGTGTTTGGGGGCTGGGAAAGGAGAGATTGGCACTGGCTGGTGTCAGTGAGAGAAGGATGTGCACAGTATGCTCCTGGGAGGGAGGCAGGGAAGGGGCTGGGGCAGATGCTGGCGTGAAGGGTAGACCGCTGATAATTAGCTCCTGGCAGCAGTACAAATACAGGTTTGGTCCCAGAGGCTTGAGGGGTAAGACCACTTTGATCAGGTAACAACTTCTGGAGGAATGGGGCTTGAGAAGTCTTTAGCTGTATGACAGCATCCTAAGACAAGGTATGTGTCAAGGAGATGCATAAACGTGTATATATTTGCAAAAGTCTCTATATTACCATATTGGATTTTGTATATATAGTTGCTTTGTTGCTACTAAATTATTTTGTTAACATTTTCATTGAAAAGTGCTTGCTGGTCATTGATCTAATGATCACTGCTTACTAAGCACAAACCCCCAGGCCACAGAGTGTGTCAGATCTGTTGTGTGCAAAACTGAAGGGCAGGGATTGTGATGTCAATCCGGGAGAATCTCATGAGTCTTCTAGTCCTGCCACTGAAGGAGATGATGATACGGCCCTTTGGTGGGCTAAGACAAGGCAGTGCAAAATAAATGGTGTGAAAAACAGTCTTGAGGAAGCTGAAGTAACCTAGAAGCACTCTCATTTACTGGCACATGCTTCTGAACTGCTCTGCCCTCTGCAGTTAATAGGCTTGTACATTCTCTATCCTGCATTTAACCAAAGAGTTACAGAATAACCCTTTGTTAAACAGAGAGTGTCTACAGGACTCCAGTGTTCTCAGTTCTTGTACATAGTGGGCCATTGTATACAAACTCAAGGAATAAGTTTCTGATGCTTCCTTTGGCAGAGCAGTATAAATATCACTAGCATACATCTGTCCCATTCGCTAGCTTAAAATTCTCTCACAGCTCCCATCTTCTCTTCTTAAATGCAATAACTAACCAGGCTGATAGATTTAGGGTTTTGCCTGTCACCAGCTTTTTCAGCCTCTTATAGTGTCTTTAAATGGTTGGAGATGAGCACAGTATAAATATTGAATTGTTTATCAGCTTCTGACATTAGCTAAAATCTAGAGTTTCAAAGCTGTCCTTTGAAAACTGGAGCACAAACCTACTATGGCAATAAGCCCAAAGGTCAGCTAGCTTACTTGTGTGAGTGATCTCTTCAGAGATACATCAATAGTATTCTGATGGTCTTTGGCATGCAAGATGAGAGGAAAGTTGCTCTGACTGTGGGGACACAGGCTGGTGCTTGTGATCTCTGCATGGTCCTGTACAGTTGAAGTTAAAACTTTTTCCAGTGGTTTCACTGGGGAAATCTCTTGGTAAACTGGACCTTGGTGAACATCTGCTCATGCAGCTGCCTGCCGATGTTAGTTTTTCCTCCCATTTCCCATTCTTTCCCTCTTTTATAGTATTTACCTTTTCAGCTTTGACCATTGGACCTAAGATCAGAAGCAATTTTAGGCAGAAATTGGACTTTTTTTTTTTTCTGTGCCCATCAGTACCACTGTATTAAAAAACAAAACAAACAACCCCCCCCCACACACAAAAACCCCACCAACAGACAAAAGCAGCAGCACTGATACCATCTGATTGTGCTCTCTGCAAGTAGCAAGATAGTCCTGCCCTTGAACTAAATAAAGCAAACAAGCCTCAAGCAGATGGTTATCCCTGTTGTGTATCCCCAAGCCTCTCTAAAAGTGTAGATGATCTGGATGGGAAAGCTGTGCTTTCAGCTCCTCTTTTCAATGGTACTCCCACACTGGAGCATAAAGAAAACCAGTTATGTTAATTGGCAAGAATGCACAGACACCAGCCTTTGCTTTCAGTCTGCTTTTGCCTCACAAGCTTGTTTACTTTTGCAACAGAATTATTCACAGGACTTGCAGGACATACACACAGGGAGGAGTTTTTTTTTTTTCTTTTTGTGGGAATTGACCTGAATGTGTGAGGCCATGCCAGCAAGTTGTGAGGTTCAGAAGAACAACATTTAGCCTGCACGCATTTTGAGGACGTTTCTTTGCATTACAGTTGCTTCAAATCCAGTCCCCCTGTCCATCCACGCTCTGGTTGGCAGCCTTGTCTGCCTACATGCTGTCCTTGGCATCAGAGAAATGCTCCTATACCTTTCTCTGTATCTAATCTGTCAGTGGAATTCAAGCAACAACTCCAGTGCAAAAACCTTCTATGTCTGAGGTGATGCTGAAATTTAAGGTCTTGATGGAACAGCTCCATGGGAAACAGCAGTGATAACACCACATAGAAAATTCTTGCTGCTATTAATTGTAAAGGCATCCTAGCAACTGTATCACCCTACTTGTATTTCCTCGTTTTTTCCCAGTGTTTTTACAAACAGCACCTGCTACAGCTGTCTCCTTTACAGAGGAATATAATAGAACTGTAACAACACTGAGAGATTATATGCGTGATTTTTACTGTAGGCTCTTCTGCCTGCTTATTTCCTTGTCATGTCCCTATTGTCTCTTAACTTGTACTTGATTTCTAAGCTCCTTGGGAAGGACCCAGCCTTTTGTCTGTTTGCACAGTATCTGAGCCTATCATGCCCTGGTTCTTCACTAATCCTGTTAATAAGTGCCCCAGTAGTAAAAACGGCAAATAAATTTGAGGTGCAAACAGATGAATATTCTTCTCACCAATTAAACAAGTGGTGTTCTCTGTGCTGTTTTTGAATTGGAGTTGCATTTCATTGCAGGCCTTTGAAGCTCATCTGGGAATTGCCAGTTTCTTTTTCAGCCTCTGTTATCAGCCCCCTTTACTAGTTGACCAAAAAGTACTTGGCAGGCAGTTTGCAGACCGTGAAAAACAATAGGTTGTACTTTTTTAACCTGGCCATGACCTAACCTGGAACAGTCAAAACTGGCATTTGACAAAGTGAGCAAATGTATTTTGATATGCCAAGTAAACTGCACTTGCTGTTCAGCAGCACCTCAGAGTATTGTCCTACAGGGAGATGGAGGGACCATGCTTGCCCCAGGATTGCCGTGGTACCAGGCAAGTCTCAGTAATTCTCTGTAATAGGACTTGAATGAAGCAGGGAATTACTTTGCCCTTAAATCGAAGATTAATGTGATTTTTTTTTTTTTCTGGGACAGAAAACATTGCCTGTTTTCTGGAAGGATAAAGTGTCCACTGAAACAGGATTATATTTACATTATTATTGCAGGGTGATCTGTGAAATAGGCTTTCTGTGCCACAGCAAAGAGCCATGACCCCTCACAGAGTTATCTTTTAAGCTGCATGCTAAACCCACAGGGGCTTATGGCTCAAAGCTAATGGGGATTTAACTTCTCACTGAAAGGAATTTGAAGCCTAACCCTATTTAGATGCTCTTTGCTCTTATTGATTAAATGCTCAGTCCACTGCAAGACACCTAATGGAACCATAACTATATGAATTTTCCATCTGACAAAATGGATGCCAGGGGACACTTCCATGCAGTGTTTATTAGAAAAGGAGTTTGATCTTAAAAAGATATTTCAAATCAGCATGTCATTTCAAAGTACTATTTTGTTTGTAGAGAAATAAATTAATTTGAATGAGAGAGCCTTTTTCAGAGCACCCCACAAAAACATTAGTTTCTGAATTTAGGATTTTTATGAGAATTTTCACTGCTTTCCCTGCTCCCCATGTTCACTAATTCATTTCTGAAATCCTCTCTGCAGAACAGTTTTAAATGATGCTATATAAAAATGATGAACCTAAAACGAAACAAAACAAAAACAACAAAACCAAAAACCAAACAACAAGACAAAAATCCAAACAAACAAAAAACTCTTCCTTTTAACCCCAAATTGCACAATGCGTTGAATTTCAGGAGGACCATATTCTGTCAGGGATCATAGGCATTTTTTAAGATGTATAATGAGAATAGAGGAGCTATCATCTTGGTAGGGGGCTGTGAGCTGCAAAGAGCAGCACATGGTGCCGTGGTCCTATGGTAGCACTCTTGGGTTGCAGTCATGGTCTTTTTGCATGCTGCATTTCTGAGAATTTTCTGTGCTCAAAGTGCTGGTGCTTTCTGAATACCTTGTCACCAGTGCTCATTCTTCAATTGTTGTATTGTGGTGTTAGGGTTTTGGTGGCTTATTCTGAGAAAAAGAGTAATCCCTGGGAGAAAAGTGCACCATTCACATGGAAGCCCAAGTACTGAGGCACAAGGATGTGGCTTTAATGCTTCATTGCCCTTCTCTTTTCATGGCCCTTACTGGACATACAGCCCTGATTCCTATGCTCTTTGAAATCCAGGGAGTGGTGAGGTCTCATCTCCCTCCCAGTGCCTCAGCAAGCGATCTATCTACTTCAGGTGGTTTTCTCCTAGCCTGTAGACCAGCAAGAAGACAGATGTAGAGCCAAACATCATTTCGGGTCTGCCACTCACCTGCTGGGTCATCTCACAAATGTCTTTAGGTAGAAAAGAGGCAGATTGAGATTGTGCTTGGACTTCAGAACCAGAGAAACTTGGTCTTGAGCTATCACTATACCACTCTGAAATGAAAATAAGGTCGCACATTATGCCCACCTCTGATCAGGAAAAGTCATCCCAGTTCTCCATGATGGATTTAGGGGCTTCCTTGGATTTGTGGTTTGGTTTTGTGGTTAGGTTTCATAGCTGGTTGGTTGGGGTTTTTTTTAGCTCTGTAGAAATCCAAAGTCTACTACACTGGTTTTCTTTTGTCTTGTCAGAGGAGCTGTTGTTCTTCTCCCATTGAATTGGGGGTGGTGTGGCAGCCTGAAGATGGTAGCTTTTGATGGAGTGAACTGGTTCCCATGCACTCACAGTGTAGAACTGACTGGATGTTTCTCCAAATTTACCAAACTTTGTTATTCTCATTTTAAATGAGAAAAAGCGACACACACGGGCATTCACAGGAATTTTTCAGTCCAAGTCTCTGAACTTCAGTAATGTTCATACTAATGTGTCAGTATTTTCTATCTGTATGAATACAGTATATAGTATTTCTAATCGCTGTTACTTGAGTGTTCTGGATGTGACCATTGGGCTTGCCTGTTGGTAAGGTTGCACGCTAAAGGATTCCCAAAAAATAAGAACTTGCATGGTGATCTGATGCACAGCCACAGGAGATACAGCAAGTTTGCAGCTGAATAAATACCCGGAGTTTGTTCATTTTCAAAGCTCTTGGTGTTGTCCAGTGAAGAATGAAAATGATGAACCTTGAAATTTTGCAAGAGATTGCAGCTCTGCTCTTCAAAATAAATTCTGGGGATCTTGGAAGATCTTCAAGATCTTCCCTTAGGAAGAAGACCACAGGCATTGTGAATCTGGTTTTCATTGTCACTGGGTTCCCTTTGGGTTGTCTAAAAATGAAAAGTTGTAAAGGGGTAGAAATTAGGGTTAGTTCAAAAAACTCTGACTTAACTGCATGACTTTGAAAAAGGTGTTTTAACTTGCCTGTGTCAGCCATCTGTAAAACAGGTACACAGCATAATAATTTCCTGCAGTGAGTGCCATTTTCAGTCTATCCTGTACTACTTAATGATTTGTGTGACTGCTGAAATAACAGCATGCTCTAAAACTGTGATACCCTTATGTATTTTTCACATAATCACTAGTGGTTGAAATATTTGTTCTGACACTTGAGATTACTCATGTAAATAGAAAAATTACAGCATGCTGGTGATGCCAGACACCTTGAATTCCATCTGAGTATGTGGGTAATTGGAGAGAGATCTATAAATACTAACAGGGGGGAAACCAACAAGCATAAGCAGCACATAAGGAATTCTGATTCAGTTTATTCCTGAGACTGAGATAAAAGAAATAAAAATACAATATATCAGTATCAGGTAGGAAATGGTCATTAGGAATAGGAGGGCTGCAAGTCCACTGAAGAAACGTTTTGCTCCATTTTCCTGCTTTGTGAAGCCGTGTTTTTCTGTTGTACTTTGAGTAGAGTTACAAGGAGTATGATGACCTAGTCCTAGTACCATGTGACTAAAACCTCTATTATAATATTTTTTTTTTTCCTGTGAAGCATTCGGCCTTGAAGTCAAGAGAAACTCCAGATTGGTTATCAGGGAGTGACTCACAGGTCCCACAATGCTTTTTCTCACAATGTGACTGCTAATTCCCATGTTCAGCTCCCAAATTGCCTGTTTCGGATGTTTTCCACTTGCGTTGTGAAAGATTTGTGTACTTCTAATTGCAGAGTTCGTAATGTCACATAACAGTGTGGCAAATGAGCTGTTTCACATTTTGTTCATAAAAACGTAAGTTATGTAGCTACTGCTTGCAGGTTTCAATTTTCAGTTTATTAGGTAAGTGACACTTCTGCAATGTAGCTGCTCCTTCTCCACTGAGTAGTGTTTCTTTTGTGTACAAGCTCCTTAAGATAGCATCAGCGTCTCCGAGATAAAGCTGTAAGCATCTCCTTTTTAACCAAACATTGTACCTCTGGGATTTACAGAGTGTTTACAAGCTAAAATTGGGTTTCAGATTGTGAAGAGAGAGATGTCTACATTTATTTTGGGGAAGTATGTAAAGTTTTTGGAAGACTTGTTAGCTTATGGGACCTTACCACTAAAATTCCTACATTTATCTTTAGTAACATACCGAAAGCTAAAACTGAACACATCTAATTAACTGAAACAGAAACTTCAAAATTTAAAGTAAATTAAATCACTTGAAGGAAACTGTACCATGTTCATCATCATAGGTATGAATAAGAGAAATTATAATGGAAAGTATTGCTCAGTGTCAAGTGTAAAGAGTCTCTCTTTATTATTAACTTGACAGAATTTTTTATGTACTGTGTTGCTGACAACATGTTGACTGCTTTTGATCATTCTGTCAGCTCAAGTGCTAGTAAATGTCACACCTTGAACCAGACCAGTCATCCAGCCTCAGGTTCCATTGTGATTCTATGTGACACAATTTTGTGCCTGCTTAGTTTCTGTTAATCTATTTTGAACAGAAACACAAAAATCTCACCTCAGCATTGAAACTAGTTCTGTTTCCTTGCACATGCATGCTGTTAGCCTTAAACATGGCCTTTATTATCAGAACTCAGTAACATAAGTGACAAAGGAGCTGAAGGGATGTTAGTTAGAGCTGAAGGTTAGTGATGACCAGCTCCAAGTGCCATCAGGGAGAGAAGTGGGTGGGAAATGTTGACTGCAAGGGGAGCTTTCAGCCTGCCTAATATAGACTGGAGGGACTAAGCTGTGTACTTTGCTCATGCTTGTTCTATGTGGAGTATAAAACTGTGGCTTAGTGGAGGAATGGAAACAGAATAATACTTATTAGGTTTTGCAGTTGACAAAATTGTTGCGTAAGATCAGAAGATATTTAAAGCCTTCAGTCCCTGGAAACCTTTATATTGAGGAAACTCAGAAAGGGTTGAGGAAGTGTTTACTAAAGGGGAACATCAGGCGTAGGGAATCAATGACTGAATCAGCCCATGCCATAGGCAAAGTCTCAGGGAAAGAAACGGAGGAATAACAACACTGTGAAATAGTTTTGGTGGTACATAAGATGGCCCTGGAACGTGACCTCCAGCTCCTCAAGTGCTGAAATCATAGTGGCTCCTGCCAAGACTCATTGCTGAGTTTTCACCAATATTTTCTTGACTTCTAAGAGATTGTTGCAGGGGAGCTACTTGCTATTGAGACCTGCTTTGGCTAGCACAGTGTAGCTGGTCACTGTGCCCTATTTGGGTTATCAAAAACATCAACTTTCACAGACCATACCCTTGCATGACTTCCTGAGAGCAGCCCATTTTCCACCATTTGATGGGGGCCTGGACACCCAGATCCCTCAGTCTGCTCTCTGGAACACAATTCTTGATTCATTGACAGAGAAATTCTCTTAAGCAAAATTGCTGATTCCAAGGTGCTTTCATTTTTTTTGAGTGCAAGCTTGGATGGTGCTTACAGCACTGCTTAACATTGTTCACCTATTTTATAAAAGCTGCTGCTAATTTAAAGGAACATTGTGAGGTAATCCTTGTATTTTTAAAACGCAGTTATTTCTTTTTTTTTTTCCACCCAGACTGTTCGTAGCCCACTGAAAGCTTGAACTTGAAGTTTGGTTGCTTACCAGCAGCCTTTTGGCACCAATTGCTAATGCAGTGCCTTCAAGGAAACGTTGTCGTAAAGGTGTGTTTGTCTCCTGGATCTTTCTGAAGTTCCTCTTTCAAAACGTTCATTTACATCTTCCATATAAAAAGTGCATACATGGAATGTATATGCAAATAGTCCTTTATAAAAGTACAAGCCTGTGTCTTTAAGTGCTGCTCTAGAAGAAGCAAACACTGAATTCAGCTGAATTAATTTTAAAACTGAAAAAAAAATGGTAAATTCAGTTTAGTCTCACTACAGTATAAGAAATGGCCAAAGCATGTTGTAGGGGATTTGTATTCTCACAAGGTGTTTATTTTAACTAATTTATATCATGTCCCAGAGGTGAAGATCTGATGCTCTTGGCAGGTTTACTATTTCAAATACCTTTCAGCATGAAGGAAAGCAGGTGATGCTAATGGATGTTACTTGTCTGAATGTAGTAACAGATGTTTCTGTAGGAAATGGAGTGGGAACACAAGCAGGACTGTTGTCTGGTTTTTGGTGTATGGCCACATTTAAGGTCACTCAGTAACAGGTCTTCATAAATGATCCTGTTCATAAGCTCTCTTCCTCAAGTATTTGGGTCTTAGTTTCAATGATGGCACCTGCAAGTAGACAGATTCTCATCTCATTTTCATACCTGTGTCTTCACTGTAGGGCATGAAGTTTGCTTCAGTTCAGTGGAAATTTGATCTCCTACATAAAACCTCTCAGGCAAAATTCTGGTATTATGATACTGAAATAAGTTTAATGTGGTAGATCTTTCTCCAGCTCTGTTACTCTCAGTTCCATGGACTACAGTGTACAAGACTTTGCATTTATGTTGGCATTGCTTGGACATGGTTCATGAATTTTATGGCTAGACTTCTTTCAGTTGCATCTAGCTTTGAAATCATTTGAGGCATTTGGGGGTTGTGTCTTAGCAAAACTACTAGACTGCAAATTCTGTGTTTTAATGTTACATCAAGCAAAATAACACAACCATGATGAGTGACTGACTTGCTTGGCTGATCTACCCTCCTGAAGGCCACAAATCTGCCTTGTAGGTTTTGATACCATTCACTTCCCCCTCCACCCCCACCTTGGAACAGTATCATTTCAGCAGCTGTTAGATTGCTCTGAGTTGATAACTTGAACTTAAAGTGGTGGTAACTACAACCTCAGAAGTGTTTGTCTTAAGGTGGGAACTGTGTACCTGCAGTTGGGGCCTCTTTTAGTTCTGCATTATCAGCTCTTTTCAAACTAATCAACAATCATTTTTGCAAGCGAAGTTTTTGTATGCCATGCCATCTGCAGTACTCTTGGAGATAGTCTGGTGTACTCCCTTCAGAACAGATGAGTCAAACTCCCCCTTAATACAGAATAAGCTGATAAATACAATTACCTCATCATGTTCACGTTGTGGGCATGAGTGACTCCAAAGGTTGATCCTTCCAAGCAGTCTTAAAAGTATGTTGGAGGACTTGCCTAGCTCCTCTTCTTTGGGCTGTGTTTTACCATGGCACAAACCAGACCAGATAAAGATGGATTTACGGGAACTTTGGAAAATCTTTGGGGTGTGGGTTTTCTTTTTTTTTCTTCTTTTTTTTTTTTTTGGTTATACATATCAGTAACATTAACTCATCCTCTGAAAATAGCCTCAAGAGATTTCTGAGTGATGTTTTCTTACTTGCCTTTGGTAGTTGTCTCTGAGTACTTTCTTAGGAGAGAATGCATGCATAAAGAGGAGACTGTGCTTTTCCCCTGCAAAGGGAATTCCTTGATCATCTTTCTTTGAGCAGATTAGGGTGTGTTGTTCCTTTTGATCTCACACTGTAAATGTACACATCCTGTCCTCATTCCAACAGTTACAAAAGAGCTTTGCTCCAGAGTACTGGCTTCTCTTCAGTGGTCTTTGTCTTCCCTCCTAGGAAACAGTTTGAATGTGTCAGAAGAGTCCTAGTTCCTCAGAACTGTCTGGCCAAGAACCTGCCCAAGATGGTCTGTAGTATTTCTCTCATTAAAAGCCTGCTTCTTCCTGCCCCTCAAAGTCATCTGTGAACAGTAACAAAGGATGAATTGTGGAGAGTTGGGACTTGGCAGAAGTGTGTATAAATTAAGTGTTGTTTTCAAAGCTACATTGCCTGTCTTGCAGATCAAAAAAATAAATGCAAAAAATTTCAGTGTGTAACGATGGATTCATTCATTTGATTGCCACTTCCCTTCCTCTTTTTTTTTTTTTTTTTGTTTGTTTGTTTGTGGGGAGGGATGTTCTGGAGATTGGAATTTAATTGCTTGACCACAGTTTCTAATTAGTGGTGCAGCAAAAGGCTATAGGTCATTAATTATTACTGAATATAAGGATCTCTGTCGTTGAGATACAGCATCAAATGGATGAGTTTAAATAGCTTTCAACAAAAATTCTAGTATATCAGTACAATGATTTATAATAATGAAACCATTAGAATTTTTTTCAGTCCCTGCATGTTGGCTTCTTTGTTTGTGGAGTACATTCTGGTGGTCTTAAAGGATGGAGCATTTTTATAGGAATATGTATTTAATATTTGTATGCTTCTATTAGCTGTGTCTATTCTGAAGGCATAAACATATATATACGTGTCCATAGAATAGTTATTCATTATTCAGAGTTGTTATGCAATAGCATGCCTTAATTTTATTAAATGTTTGGGGATTTTAATACATTAGGTATTTTTGTTGGCAATATATAAAACCACTGTTCTCTGAACCCATTTTCATTCAGTACCTGGATTTGTGCTACTGTATCTACAGGGATATCTAGCTCCTGAGTGTAATGGTCTGAGAGCAGAGTATTATCCACGATATTACTGTAATGTCCAGCAGTCTGTATCAGTTGTTTTTCTGGTTTTAAAACTGATGATGGAATGGGATTGTATAGCTTCAGTTATACATTAACATTGCTCCATTCAAGATTCTCAGCTAGTGCAGTGCAGTCCTATAATACATACTGGTATCAACTTGTTTACTGCAACGTGGATTAAGAACTGGTTAATGGATGTATTGCAAAATGTAGACTTGTGTAGTGACCGTAAATTGGGGTGTGTGTGTAGTAGGGTTACTGCTGTGTTGGTATAAGACAGAGCGTTCTGCAGCATTTGCATCCAGAGTTTAGAGGTAAATAGGAAATAATTGCTGATAAAAGTTATTAATCATCTAAACAGCTTGTGCCTTATTTTAACCAAATTTATAAGTTGGACTTTGTATACGGGCATGAAATCGTGGATGTTGGTGAGGCAAATGGGAAACAGTGGCTCTGACATTTAATTAATACAAAAAAATTATAAAAATGGATCAGGTTCTGCCACCTGTTCCACTCCTGTATTCCATTTGTTAATCTCTATGTATCCCTTTGGGGTCTTTTAAAATATGAAACACATTTTAATATGCAAGAGCCATAAAATCTGGTTTGTAAAACCCAGCAGAATTTAGCATGGATCTCTAAGGATGTGCTTGTATTTAGTGGGAAGTAGGAATTTGTAGAAAACTGCTAAAGTCCATTTTTCTTTTGACAGAAAACCCTTTTTTCGTTTTATGTTTTAATCCACCTGTAGAATTTTGTAGGAAGATGGCAGCCAGCTGTTTACCCAATGTATTAATAGTCTCTATTCCTGTCAGTCTTTGGGGCTGAGCATCCATCTCCTGTTCAGAGGCAGCAGGAACTAGCTGTCTGGGAATTCAAAAGTTGGCAGGAGTTTTCATAGGACATTTTTCCTCAAGGTGGTTTTCATAGGACGTTTTTCCCCAAGGTAATATTTTTGGCTCTGGCCATGCTTAAGACTCTGTGGAAGGAGGATTGTGTTTCTCCTCCTGCATCTGCTTCCTCTTTCACATGAGTTTCTGAAGCAGTGCAGCTTGCCTGCCACGAATCCACTAGTGCATCACATGGAAACTTGGCTTCTTGACACATGGAAGGGACGGCTCTTTTCTGCTGCACCCGTCTCTGGGGAATTAAATTCACATTCTGTATTGCTGCTTAGGTTTACAGCCAAATATTTCACTTTAGTTTCCTTCCTCTCCCTGCCCCGCTCTCCTTTCTTTAATTAAAAGATGCTCAGGTCTAATGCATATAGCTGTGGCTGAAAGAGGATGAAAATAGGACAGATTAAAGAGCTGCACTATTGATACCTGGACCTCTATTTAGCATCACATTGCTGGCATGTCATTGTAACAGAGTTCAAAAACTGCTTTCATTACGTTTTTTCAACAGATTAATTAATAACCTCTAGTTTTTAAAGGAGCAAAATCTTGTTTGCAATCAAATATGATTTTTATAGCTTCAGCTGTTTTCCCCATCTAAGTTAATGACAAAGTCATATTTGTTTATTGTAAACAGGAATAGATTCACCACATTTGTATGTGTTCAGTCCCTCTGTTTCCCAAAAGCTTTGAGCACATCCAGCTGAGATTACCAACTGCTAAAACCAGTGTCTGTATGACACGAGCTAAGACTGCTTATTTTCAGCACCTTTGAAAATCAGGTTATTTATGAAGCACCCAAGGAGGAGCATTAGCTTTGAGAGTTAGGTGACACGAGTTTTTAGATGATGCACTCCAGACAGATGTCTACAAAAAGTGAAAAAAATTAATCACAACACCTTTTGCCATAAATAGTTTCTGGAAGCCTGGCAGAATTTCATGTCAGCACTTCTCAGAGCAGGGAACAATGAAATTCAAAAATTACTCGGAATACTCGGGGCCAAAGAAAGCAAACCAACAGTGCTGGGTAGGACAGCATTTGATCCTTCTCACAGAGGAATATCCTATAAAATACACAAAAGTCCTTATAATTGAAATTAGCAAGTTTATGAAAAGGAGAGAGAGCAATGGCAAGACGTAAACTGAGGTGTTTTAGAGAAAAGATGGCAATAAATGCTCAGAGCCTGGACTTTAGTTTTGCACAGATCTCTCTCTTGGTAAAGCTGTTATGGAATGTCTTGAAAGTAGTGTTGCTGAAATTACATTACCTGTGATCTTGGCAGAAACACTGCTGTTCTCCACTCCTCTGAATACTTCCCTTGCTTTCACTTTGAATTTAAAGCTTCAGTCTGCTTTCCCTAATTTAACCTCCTCCACCACAATGCCTTTTTGTAATTACCCATCTCTTTGTTATTCAATCATTCCCAGGCTCTTCAGCCTAGCTGACACTATAATCTGCACCGTTGGAATCTTGGAATCTTCTCTCACAGCATTTTAATAACTTCCCCAAATAAGTTCACATTGCTCCTGCCCTTTTGGCTCCTGTCGTTGCTATTTGAGTCATGGGTACAATCAAGTGGTAACAGCCAGTTAGGCAGCCACAGCTGTGTACATTGGATAGATACCTTTAACTAGGGGTGCTTAAATGTAGGGCCTTTTCCTGGCTGAGCTTTGTCAGCTCTGTGAAGGAGGAGAGTGTGCCTGGCAGATTTGACGAGCACGTGAAAAGCAAAAGCTGTCTTGAACCGCCAAAAGAATTGAAAAAGAGGGAAAATGTTGCAATATTTGCCTGCACAAAGAGGGGACTGTGAAGTATGAGTGTAAAAGAAGTGCTGATTTTTTTTCATACATTAAGATCATTTGGGAGTCCTATGTTCACTTTTCCTGTCCACTAGAGCTGGTATCCATTGGAAGAGACTGAGAAGAGATCTAATCTGATACCTTCAAACTCACAATACGCTTAAACATGATTTTATTTACTAAAGAGAAGGATAAAGGTTTAATTGGTTTTTTGTTTACTCCATATGTGCAAGGAGATCAGCTAAAGTGATTTCCAGCAAGCGGAAATAGCTGTTGAGATCAGTGGCAGGACGCTGATAAACATGAACCTGAAGTGAGATGTGAATTTGCAGCACTGGGAGTATCACTGGAACATTTTAGATAGGGGAATAATACATTCATTGTCATTTGGTCAAATGTCTTCATAAAAAACCTCCCTATACCTCAGCCAGCTCATGGCTTCTCTATAGAAGAATGTGCATGAGAACTTAGAGCCTGTTGAATGGAGATTGGATGGCTCTCCTGGCCTTACATTAGCTGTATGTTCACATTTTGCCTATTCCATTCTCTTTGCTTGTTTTACTCATTGCACCACACTGAGACTGGCAGCAGTCAGATCTGCATCTTCTGTGTTTGCACAGCTTCTGATGCTGTCATGATGGGCGAGTAGAAATTACGAACATTGCTGAAGGCTGTTTGGACCAGTTCAAAGAACTCACATGAGATGCAACTACTAAACATCCATTTACTTATTGCTTTCCTTTTTTCTTCTATTTTTTCTTTCCATAGTGAAGTACATGAGAGAAGCAACACCCTACGTGAAGAAAGGCTCTCCTGTTTCAGAAATTGGGTGGGAGACGCCTCCTCCCGAATCTCCCCGCTTGGGTTGCACCTCAGCCGACCCTCTGTCGCAGCTTTCACTCTCCATCCACAGGGACAGGAAGACAATACCACTCAAGATGTGCTATGTGACACGCAACATGACAGTGCCAGACCCTGAAAACAGGTGAGTGGGGGGGAGGGTACCTGGGGCTGAGGTTTTCCCTTTGTATTGAATTGTCATTGACTTTTCTAACATTGGGGTTGGTGAGCAACAGAGTCTGGCAATGAGCTGGCACTAGGCTCTGGCTGTACAAAAAAGCCCAGCAATGGGTAATCAAGCACCAGTTTGGGATGGGTGGATGGTATGGTTGAGCCACGTGGTGCCGGGTTCAGCCTTTTGGGTTCTGCTATAGAGAAACTCTCAGTGCAGTAATACAACATTTTTGTTGGAAATGGGATCTCAGGGCCTTGTTTTCATCCTGATTAAGTGTCTGCTTTTGAAGGAAAAGACACTGTGCAGGCTAATTGGTTACATCTTCCAGGCTGGCTTAATCTAATTCCACTAAGTTGCATTTTCTTTTCCTTTTAAATTACTATTATATTAAGAATGGCCTGTTTTGTCCATTCAGTTCTGGGTATTAAAGTCAAGAATAGGAGAAAAGTTATACTTACAAGACATTAATGGGGAATTTCTGTGGCTTCTTTGTTTTTTTTCATGATGTTAAAAATAGAAAGAGCTTTTACCAGCCCTTATTTATAACATATGTGAAACAGCTGCACCATACCAGCACACTCTCAGATCCCTGCTCTAACAGCTGCTAATAAAAAAGGGACCAGTCAAGTCAGTAATACAGACTAATTCTTCCATCCAAATAATGGCCTTTTTGTTTTTCTGCAGTGTGCTGGCTTTGCCCAGAAGCTGGGTTTAATGCCTTTGATTCTTAGCACTTACATTTGGGCATAAATAATGGTTACATTTTCAGTGAAGAAGAAAGAGCAGAGGGGATTTGGGGAGGATAGGTTCCCTATTAATCTTTTGTACTGCAGTTCATAAACTTTATCAGTATCTGTATAATTAAAAAAAAAAAATCTGAACTTCTTTTCAGTTTCTGTTTTCTTTCCTCTATCCTTTACTGTTTAGTGATGCTTTACTTTGCTGGTGCTTCATCTCACCAAGTAGTTACCACCATAGTCAACAGTAACTGACTACTGCAGAGTGACGTTGTAAACCAGCAATTAACCCAGCAGTCTTTCTCAAGTTTAAATCAAGATGCTGATTGCTATCAGCCACCTTTTTTTTTTCCACATAAATCTGTATAGTTTAAGATGTTGAGGTTGCTATGGATTGTATTTTTAAAAGGCCCATGCAGCCCATGAATCTGCAGAACATAACAATTCTCTACACATACTGGCTTTATTCTTTTACCATTTTCCCCTCTGTTTGACAATATTGTGTTTCTCAGCTTTGGTCATTCTCTTGGTCCTCAGTTTTGTTTGAAGGCTAGGACTGATTCAGAGGAGGAGCTGACTTTTTCAAAGCATGCTACAAATGCATGTGTTCTTAGGTGTTACTAGGAAGTAATGCGTGGGAGAGTCATATTGCTTAGTGTCACAGTTTTCATTTTGTGCTGCTGTCATTTCCTGTGGAAAGAGTGACTTCTGATTTTTACACAGTGAGATACACAGTTTAAGATGGATTTTTTTCATCCAGCACACAGTACCTCCCCATCATGCTAACTGCAGTGTAAGAGTAGCATCCCAGTGATTTGCATCTTGAGTTATTTCAGGGAGTTTTAACCATTCTGAATACTAGAACTGATATTTTCCGGTAGAAATGCTATCACAATGCAGCAACCCTTTCCTATAGGAATACATCCCAAGGCAATAATCTGATTCTACAAAAATTATTTGATCTTTGTTCATGGCAGAGCTCAAACCATGTCCTTACTTGTTCTGACACTTCTGTTTCATGACCCAGTGACCTGACGCACACAGATCTTATAACTGATAGTGTCACTTTGTTGGATGGCTTTAGGAGAGCGTTGCTGGAAGGCTGACAAAGCATATGCTGGCCATAAAAAGGCTCTCTTTCCCTATAGTTAAGATAATTTTCAGCTAAGACTGAGTGTGGACAGAGAAAGCACGAGTTTTCCAGTGTAGAAACTCAGAAGGAAATACCTGCTTGTTGGCACTGAATCACCTTTGGTTCGTAGAAAGCAGGGGTGAAATGTGGGTTTAGTGGGCATGGAAGAAGTTAGGTGGTTTTCCCACTAGAGCTGGTAGCCCTGCATAGGATTTCTGCTTCCACTTGCAAGTCTGGCCTCAGTTAAGTTTCAACCAGATTTAGTATGACATCGTTGGAAGCTAATCCTTGCACCAAAAAACTTGAACCATGAATGCTGATAAACGTAAGTTACCAGGAGACCATGAAGATGAAACGAAAAGACAAACATCTTCAAGGGCTCTGTGGCAGTAGTATGAACAATATTGTCCCAAAACCTCCTTCCTGAATATTTTTTTCTGAAGCATTTTCAGCTGTGAGACTGATTATTTCATAGAATCATAGATTCATAGAATCAAGAAGGTTGGAAGAGACCTCAAAGATCATCAAGTCCAACCTGTCACCCTAAACCTCATGACTATTTATGTGGGTGATGTTTGTGGTACTAGTAGAAACTCCATACCTTTTCAGTAAAACTTAATGAAAGATGACTGTGTGCAGTTTGGGACCTGCCAGCACTTTGAGTTGCACTGCTGATCCAAAGCACAACTATTTTTCTTTGAAAAAACTACAAGACTGGACATGTTCAGACTGGATGTTAAGAAGAATTTCAGTACTAAGAAGGTGGTCAAACAGGCTTCCTAGAGAGGTGGCTGATGCCTCAAGTGTGTTTAAGGCCATTTGGGCAATACCCTTAGCCATGTGCTTTAACTTTTGACAGCCCTGAAGTGGTCAGAGAGTTGGACTAGATGACTATTGTAGGTCCCTTCCAACTGAAATAGTCTAGTCCTGTCCTGTTCTGTGAAGAAATGAAAGTCATTTAGCTCCTGCACCTCTTCAAGCTCATGTTGGTGTAAATTAAGGGAGACTGAGTTGACAGGGAGGCAAATACTAGGCAGTGGAGAAAAGCCTGGATGTCTTGTTGGTGAAAGCATGGGCTGGCTTGTGCCTCCACCCTGCCTGTTTCCTGCTTGGTAAACACAGCCATACTTGGATGTGGCCAAGCACAAGCAACCATTGGTTTACAAAGCAAAGGATGGATTCCCCTGCGGTTTGGTTTAGAGATGCAGCTTTGCAGCCCAGGTTTATTCACTGTTGATGAGGGAGCAGAGCCTCTGAGTCACATACATGATGTGGGGCTTGCAGAGGGCAGGGCACTGAATGACCATGTTACCAAGAATGAGCTACAGCTGCTCTTGTAGAGCATAGGAGCATTTGTCTTGGTTTTTGCTTCTTGTAGTTTGATAACACTGGGCTCAGCCAATGACACTGGCTAGTAGTAGAAGCACAGATGAGGTGAAGTGCTGGACAAAGGTTGAAGTCTGGACCTGGGACTAAGGAGATGATGGACCTCGCTGTGCTGGCACTGTTGCAGCATGCTGGAAGTGTGAAAACCATGGGTGGACACCAGTGTTTCTCTGGGCTTTCCAGGGGAGATGGAAATCTTCCTTTCCTGGTGGACAGTATAGGACAGCTTCTGGTTTGGGTCTTTTTTTCTGTTATCATTGTGTGGGCAAAAGAAGGAGAAAGGAGTTACATATGCATAAGGGATGGAGCAAAGGTAAAGATACTATCATGGGTGCATTACTAGTACAAAAAAATCCTTCTCCATGGCTCCCCAAGGAATTTGTGCCCTAGCTCCTTGTGCAGTTACTGAGCTGCTCTCTGGCTGTAGACAAAATGTCTGTGAAGTGGAAAGACTGTACTTAATTTACCATGTTGTTGTGAGCTACAGCTCAAGATCCTTGGATGAAAGACTTATAACACTTTAATTACTATTATTGGTACAGACATGTTTTACTATTTGAATATCAATAAGTCCTTTGAAGAAGTCATTGAGCCCGCTAGAGTCAAAATCCTGATTTATATCAAGAATTTTTGTTACTGTTCTTTTTCTTCTGGTGGTCTGTGTTTATTATCTCTTTAGCTTACTGTGAAACTAAGAGAGAGATCAACAATCCAACATTAAAGTAAAGCAACTTGAAAGGATGTAATCCAAATCCAGAAAAGAACAAAAACTATAATAATTAGGGTGAAACTCTGGTTGATTCTCCCCTCATCCTTAAACCACACTGTTGTGCAAAGCTATCTTTGTTTGTGGTCTGTTATAGAAAGATGATCTACCACTATGAAGCTCATCACATCCTTGCCCACAAAATGACATGAATTTAAGATCAAGGTGAACGTGGTTTTTTTTTTTAAACTTAGCTCAGCAGATCTTTTGTTGTTAAAAATCCAGATCCTCCTTTTGTGTAAAGCTGGATGCTTCTTGTCATGTTTTTGTTTGTAGTACTGTAACTGCTAATCTGGTCTTTACTGGGAGGGATGAATAAGTAGGCAGCACATGATACTTATCTACTGTTCTTTCTTTTCAAGCTGAGAGAAGTTAAGTGATTTGGCTAAAAAGGCATTTGCAGTCCTCTTCAACAACCTGAGGCTAGGAGAGGGAGGAAGTTGGGGCTGGGAGGTGAGGATGGCTGGTGATGATGAATGACTAGGTGATGGCAAAGGTTTCCTCCTCCTTGTCCTTTCTAAGAGTTGCATGGCTGTGGGACCCCCTTTGGTAGCTAGGGTCAATGAGGTCAGGACTAGAATTGTCAGATGGGAGACCTGTAAGACTGCATTTCTTCTCTTACAACAGAATTTTTTTAACTGCTGGAATTAATAATTGGTTGAGCATGGGCTGTCTGACAGTTGACTATCATCTGGGTTTTGGGCAGCTCTGCAGTCGGTGGTGCCTTTTGGAAGCTGCAGTTATTTGCCTTGATGAGGGGCAGCAGCTGGAGCTCTGAAGCCTCTAGGCAGAAAGGGTGATTTATTTTTATTTTTTTTTTTTTTTTAATTATGAGGAGTAGTTATTTTCCATCATTTGTGAAACTCCTCACCAGCCAAACAGGTCATTGATTTTGCCCTGGGTTATATGAAATTACGTCTTAGCCTCAGTTTCTTCTCCACCTACTTGGAAGGCTACTGAGATCTGTAAAGAGGAGCTGGTTTGGTCTCTTTTTGACTCAAATCAGCTGCTAAGATTTTTGTAAGGGAAAAAAAAAACCAACAACACAAAACAACCAAAAAAACCTCAACAAACCACCATCAAACAACCCAAAGGCCATTTTCTGCAGAGCAATGTCAAGGGTATTCATTTACACAAGCTAGGGTGAACTTTGGCTGGTCATTTACTTTTTTTACTTCAGGTTTAATTTTTGTTCAGTTAAATCATGTTAAAATAGCTTTCTAATGTCCTAAGGAGCTGCTCGGGTCTCTAGGCAACGGTTTGAGAAGTGAACTGCTGGGGAAACATGCCAAGATCTGTGGTGAACACAGTGGAAACCCCTGACTTCTCCTGTGGAGTATTTGAGATACCAGTGTACCTCAAACTGGATAGCTATGGGATGTCTGTGCAGGTGCTGGTGAATCTGGGATTAGTCATGTCACATTTTCTTGAAAAACAAGTCACATCTTTTCTCCTGGCATAAGGACCTGGGGTTTCTCCCCTTCCCATCTCTCTCAGCTTGACAGGAGGGCTCCTGGTGTCCTTCCCATCCCCAGCACAAATCGAATCAGAATGGGAAAAGTTCTTGCACATGTTACTCAAAAAAAGAAAAAGTGTGCCTGTGCACAGATATGAGTGTCAAAACTGTGCCTGGGTGTGAACAGGACTGAACGGGACCTGACAGCAATAAAATGTGTCACCATGAGTGGGTGGCAAGGAAGGATGTGTGGTGTGGAGGTGGCAGTAACTGAGGCTGGTAGAATGCTTTCAGATGAAGTTTTGATTTTTTTTTTTTTTCAACCAAAGTCTTTATTTTCTGTGAAAATACATAAATAATTAGTAGAGAAAAAGAAGACATGTTAGTGGAAGGTTTGAAAAAGTCAAAGAATTTTGATTTTTTTCCAACCAGCTCTAGCTGCAGAGGATTTAGCTGAGGAATAGAAATAAGAAGAAAGGAACTGGAAATTAATCAAAGAAGGGAGATGAAGAAACTGCCCTGAGAAATGCATGGAGGGAAATGAGGACAAATTAAGAAAAGGTGATGGAGAAAGAAGCCAACCAAAAGAAGTAGTAAACCAAGGGAGTGAAAACTGCTGCAGACGTTACTAAGTGAGTATTTTTGTGAGGGGAAAAAAAAAAAGAATCAAAGAGATGGAAGATGCACTTCAGATGCACTGAAGAGATGGAGAAAGAAGAGTGCTGCAAGAAATGTCTCAGATTAAAGGGAAAGAAGGAGCAGTGTGTGTGCTGCAGGACAGAAGAGAGGACAAACAGTTAATCATGTTTTATGTGTGTCTGCATGTAAAGGTACCTAAGTGCTGACATCCAAGCAGCTGCTGAATAATGTTGGAGAGTGTTGTTAACACTTCAGAGACCTGCCAAACAAAGCTGATAGGCAAGGGTTTCAGTATCTGCCATGCTCCTCCTCCATACAGCCTGTGTTATGGCTTGCAGCCAGTGACAACCTTGAGACCCTTTTTCCTGCCTGGATTTTGTCCTGTGCTCAGTGCTGGGCTTTCACTTGCTAATCAGAGAGTTTGCAAATTGGATTTCAGTGTTTCAGCTCTGATCTGGCCTGTCCTGCTGTTAATCAAGGAGCAGGGTTTTCAGCTGGTGTACTCAAAGCTGCTCCCTCCTGCACCTTGTCAAGTCATTCGTATGGCAGCACACTGCAAATTACAGCCACAAGTGTGAGCTTCTGGTGTAGTGCTGCCATGGTAGGTGCCCCATGGTACCCCTTTTATTAAAGCCCAGCTGGTGGCAAATAGAAAGGAAATCAACTGTAACACATCATTAGTGATACATACACCCTTTGGACACCAGTCTTGTCCAGCTCCCCAGAAACAGGAATTTACATTGTTCTTACCACTGTAAGTTGAAAGTCAGCAAATAACTGACAGTGGGTACCCATGTGAGAGTGAGGGGATGGAGGGACTTCCACAGAGAAGAATTCCGCCTGATTACTAAATAGCACTTGCTTGGTAAAATTGCTTTCACCTCTCTTTAGCTGTATCAAATGAAGTTGCTTCTTCAGTGCAAGCTGGGGAGTTTGTTGCAAGCCTGGCAGTCTCAGTATGCAGTATTTTCCTTCCAGACTAAACCCAAAGTTTCCATTACGTAGCTTTTTTACTCCTGGTTCATCTTCTGATACTGCATGTAGAATTGAAAAATAATATTAACAGTCTTTTTACTTAATTTGTAACAAAACCTACAAAAATTTAATCTGTGATTGTGGTCTTCTAAATCCCTCGTTACACTGGAAAGGCTCCAGTGTTTGTACACTCAGAAATCACCAAAATTACTTACTTTAGTTTCATGTACAGAGGAGATGGAGTGAGCAGTTAGGCTCTCAATCAGCCAGTGGCAGAATGTTTTGTTCCTGGCTTGCTGGTGCAGAATCAGAGTAGCGTGATGGACTGGAATAACTCTGGCTTCAGCTTATCATTAACTTCAAGGGATTTACTCCACTCTTAATCACTCACTGAATGCATAATCTGACCTGGGAAGAGGCATAAAATGTAAATCAGTGCTGGATTTGGTCCCGTGCCAGTGAGGGTGGGAGAAGTGCTTTTATTGCATTTGTTATTTCTTAGATAATGAACACACAGTGTTCATTAGAGGCCTGGATGGTCTGTCAAACATTTGCTTTTGACTTCTGATCCTCTCTAAAGAAAAATCTCTGGGTGGTGCAGCGAGAGAATGAGTTTTGGCCTCTTACGTGCAAGGTTGCAGCGTTTGGAGTCACTGGGTTTGACTGTGCCTGTGTTCTGTGGGTGAAGAAGATGATGCTGAAAACATTCCTCAGCTCAGTAGGACGCTGAGAAGCAGGGAGAATATTACTCTTTTATTATAAGGTTCGCCAAATGATCCCTGAGAAAATGTGATATCATTCATATGCATTGCCAAGCTGGAGAGATGCCGTGCATCTTGGCAGCCATCTAGAGCTAACGTACAATTCCTTTGGGTTGGTATGGGCTTTATCAGAAACAGCTCCATATGCAGTATTTACATAACTGTGGTGGAGTGTGAGAATAAACACAGCTGTGGCACTGCCCTAAATATTTCAGTTCAGTGGGGAATTAAGGGAACTTTATCACTGAACTGCAGATAAACAGAAGTCAGTAAGCAGTGGTCAGTTTAGGCAAGGAACAAATCAAGGCTACAATGGACAGACTGCTGGAAACATTTAAGTGCTGTAGTGCTGGAGTTTACTTAGGTCACTGGTATTATTTTATTTTCAGAAAATATGGAAATGCCATCAGTCAGCTGGTACACAAAAATGATCATCCAAATGGACTGACGAATCAAAGCAGCATAGACTGAAGGGCAGAAGAGGGAAGAGTTTATAGGGACACAGTGCTTTCAGTATCTGATTGAAGTCAGAGCCTGTGGGTTTCTGGAGAGATGTTAAGTTTCTTCTCCATTCCAATGGACTGCAGACACAGGAGCCCTGGATTTCTAGTCGAAATCTGCAATCTGGGTTTCCTAAAGATAGTTTAGTGCCCAGACCTTATAGCCATAAGCAGTAGCAGAGTTCAGGCAGTTCAGGATTTTGACTTTTTTTCTTAAGGTATGAATAAAAAAGGTGCCCTATGTAGAAGCTTGCACAGGAGCAGTGGGAGAGCAGTGTTTCTGATGGAAAGACAGACCAGGGTGTGTTACCTGTGTATGATGGTAATGATCATTGGATAGAAATGGCTAAATCTGTCAGGGAGACAGCTTTTTCTTGCAGCTCAGAAAAAAAATGGGAGTGTGCCTATCTACAAACATAGTTTTCTTATTCACCAGACCTGCATCGTCTGACAAGGAACTTCCCTATTGGTACCTGAAGATTAATCCTTCATACGTCCTGGAGAGGCTAAATAAGAGCCTTTATTTTCAGACAGTGCAGAACTCCAGCAGCTTAGCAGAGGAAACATGCATTTTTGTGTTGGCTCAGCACTTTCTGAAAAATCAACCCACTTTTTAAGCTGTCCAAACAGTGATTTAGGGCCCTGAACAGTTCAGCTGCTGAGTTTGGAAAATCATGACCTTTTCTATCTTTAGAGCAATGTCTACATGGAGCCCTCCCCCTCCCAAGATGGACAAACATGGGACCAGAGGTCCTTGCTCCCTGAGCCCTGGAGAGCTATGTGAATTGAGTAACGCTCTGGTCCAGATTCTGGTCTGGTTTAACCAATTAATTAAAACCTCTTAATTGTTAGTTAAGCTCCAAATTGCAGGGTTTTGTAATTGCATAACAAATATTTGCATTACACTGCTGTTTCAAACCTCAACTTGAATAAATTCCACTGAACTAATTAATTTTCTGCTACAGAAAGGAGCCTTTGAGTGTCCCAAGGATCAGGCAGCAATACATGGGAGAGAAGTATGTGCTTAGGCTCAGATCCCAGGTCAAATTTGTGTAGGTCATGTTCAGGGACAGTCAACTATACATGTACAATGAAAAGAACAAATATGATAAGTTGCTGAGTGATGGGCAACAACAAGAGCTTGGGTTTATAATTAAACTAGACTATTACCCTGTGGGTTGTTTAACTAACATTCAAGTAAAAGTGGCTCACAAAGCTATAGGGAGCACACAGAGTCCCACTTATAACTAATAACTTCACTGAAGAATGAACTGAAATAGCTGCAGCTGCCTCTCAAAACTTTTGTGTTGGCACAGGTCCCATAACCACGATGGACAGGCTTAATTTTAATGAAAACTGTGTGGGTTTGTGCAGTGGGGTGGAAGCTTGCAGGATGGTCAACTAAGCATGTTTTTGGGGAAAAATAACCCCGAACATCTCTCTCCACAGGAGTTAGAAACTGTAAAAGATACCTGCCAGCAGCAGTCATACAGTTATGGTTAGCCCTTTCTTGCTGCCACTGTTAGCAGAATCTAAATGGAGCATTAAGGACACTGATAACTCCTGGAGAAAGCCAAGGCCACTTGTGGTGGGCTTATAATTGGTGCTTAGTGGTCTCACAGAAACCACAGTGCAATCCTAAGAAAATTCCCATTTGGGATGGGGGGTGGATTTTAATTTGACTCTATAAATGTAAAATAAGCATGTGGAGAAACTCTGGGTGTGCCATGATACCTGATGAAATAAGGTAGCAGCTTATCCCTGGTTTCTCTGCAGTTACCTCCTATGTAGGTCTGAGTGGTTGCCTTGTTGGTGAATGCTCCTCTTGCCTTTATATTTGAAACTCCTATTGCCATGCTAGATGTGGGGTTGCATCAACACTGGCAAATTCCCTTCTCAAGGATTTTACTGTAAGGACAGTAAGACTTGGTGTCAGGTAATCTTACTGTATTCAGGTGTTGTAAGGTAAGTTTTAATGGTAGGTCTGGTATCAGCATGCTGATTTTTCACTCTGCTAAGTGACATAATGAATGTAGCTACTTAACGGTGTCTGAGTGAATGAATGTTTTTCCCCTCCACATTTTTCTAGACTTATTGAAGTTCATTCACCTGATGCCAAGCACACCGTGGTGCTCAGGAGTAAGGACTCAGCTACAGCCCAGGCCTGGTTCAATGCCATCCACTCCAGTGTCAATGAGCTCATCCCCAGGGTGATTTCAGAGGTCAGAGACCAGCTGGGTAAAACAGGGATTGCTGGAAGTCGAGAGATTAGGCATCTAGGCTGGCTTGCAGAAAAGGTAATGAAAACATTCCTATTTTCACTTCTAAGCTCTCTCTCTCTCGCTTGCTCTTTGTTCCTGAATTCAGCCTTGTCTGTAAATGGAAAGGCTGAGTGAGGTTCTGGGTTTGATTTAGCTTTTCATGAACGTGTTTCCTCTCTTAGTGTGCCAGTTCTTGTGCTTTTGAAAAACAACAACCACCACCACCAAACAAACAAACAAAACATACAAAGAAAACATGTCAACCCCCCCCAAACAAACAAAACAACCCCCCTCCCCCTCCAGGAAACTAGAGGGTCCCCTGAGTCTTGGCTTCTGTATGCCAATTAGCAAAGACATCACTGGGAGATTGGAAGTTTCTTGAGCTGTCAAGTTCAGACACAGGTCAGAAAAACTGACACCAAGCTAAAGCTCCCCTGCTGCTAGGCCTCCTGTTCACCTATGTGAGATATCACCTTACTACCATGAGGGTGATTAGGGGACTTGAGCATCTCCCCTATGAAGAGAGACTGAGATCCCTGGGGTTGTTTAATCTGGAGAAGAAAAGACTGAGAAGGGGATCTGATTAATGTGTATAAATCTCTGAGGGGTGGGTGTCAGGTGGAGGGGGCCAGGCTCTTTTCGGTGGTTCAGAGTGATAAGACAAGAAACAATGGGTTCAAACTAGAATATAGAAGCTATCACCTCAGCATGAGGAGAAACTTCTTTACGGTGACAGAGCACTGGAAGAGGCTGCCCAGGGGGGTTGTGGAGTCTCCTTCTCTGGAGGCTTTCAAAACCCACCTGGATGCATTCCTGTGTGGACTACCCTAAGTGATCCTGCTTTGGCAGGGGAGTTGGCCCAATGATCTCTTGAGGTCCCTTCCCAGCTCTGGTATACTGTGATGCTCCCAGCTTGGAAAGCAACCAATTGGTTAGTCTATGGTCCACCTCTCTGCTGTGCCTGGCTGTAAGAGCTGGGCATGGTGAGAAGCACAAGGTAGTGCCCCTGCTCTGCCTGCAATCTTTGGTCTTTAATTGTGACCCTGTGCTTGAGCTGCTCTTTGTTGAAGGCTGAGCTTGCAGTCGTGATTTTTACCCCATGTCTTGCACGGTTTGAATCTTGAAATATTGTATACCATGGGGGAAAGCTGGTGTTCAGTTCAAAAGTAGTTTGGGATCTACTGACCTGTGGAATGCTGTGAAATGCATAGGGATGGTATCAGTAAGACATGATCTGGTTTTAAATCAGTAGTCTCAATTTGGTTTAGGCACTGTGCCAACTGGTAAGAGTGGATCTGATACGGTAACAACATTAGGACTGTCTCTAGAAATACCTCCTGTCCAAATACTGCCTGGGTGGCCATGCAGAGCATCTCTGCCTCCTCCACTGGGGTGTGTGGGAAAAATGGTCATTGCATAGAAGCTGCCTTTTCAAGCTATGTATCCAGCACAACTGTGGGAGCTGACTGATTGCCCTGAAAAAATCAGCCTATGTTTTAGTTCTGTCTGCAGTTTTGTAGATTAAAATATTGGAGCCACAGGCACAGGTGCCACATTTCTGTCTAGCATACTTTAAGAAGGCACATTGTTAATTTTTAGCAAAATACACGTCGGTCCTCATGACTTATAGTGAGGCAAAGACTGTAAAACCTTTCAGGCAGATTTTGTGTTTTTGCTATCCCTTCTTCCAAGCTTGCAGAACTATGTGACTTAATGCTGTAGCAAATGTAAAAGTGTGGGGGAATAATTTGTGGGTTAAAACATCACAGCACTGGTAAGTAAACATTAACAGTATTAAACTGAACAGTTGTGGGGTTTTAATCTTGTTTCCCCTTTTCTCAAAACTGTTTCTATAAACTTAAGAAAAGCTGAATATAAGAGGCTTTTTCTGCTGCAAAATACTCTCCTCTAAAAGCATAACTGCTCTATAGCAGATCCTGTAGAGCTTATATATAAAATACTAATAGGTCATTTTAAGTGAACACGTGGCACACTTGTGGTTTATGACTTTCCTCTTGTTAT